>NW_003852415.1:21364224-21408395 GCF_000181295.1 Otolemur garnettii
GCGCCCCCGCCCCCGCAGGGACCGGCCCTGGGTGCGGCGCGGTGGCCTTGCCACCCCTGCGGGGCGGGAGAGCTCCGCGCCAGCTCCGCGCGCGCGCTCGGCGGAGGCCGGCGGGGACCCGGCGGAGGAAGAGCCTCACTGCCCCCTGTCGCAGACCCGGGCCTGGGCAGTGGTTGTCCATGCCGGTCTCATCCTAGGGAATCGCGCAGAGCTGGCTCTCCCCCGGGGAAGTTAGATGTGGAGAGGGAGTCCGTGAGCTTTCAGACTTGGGGAAAGCTACAGGCACGTCTTACCCTTGAAGAGCCAACATTGGCAGCGGCACACCGCCCTGAGGCTCGAAATCTAAGAAGAAAGTGACCCCAGTAGGCCAGGCTGACGGGTGCTGGTACTCCCTCAGTTCCTCCCACAATCTAAGGCCACAAGCAACGTGAATCACACCCATAATGTGAATTTCCCAAGTCCCAAGAATGTGCCTTCCCTCCCCTGTCCCCAACCACAGTTCAGCAGACATCTCCTCTTACTTGTTCACCAATCCCTGTTACAGCGAGTCCCTTCAACCTTGGATTAGAAGGTCTATCTTACCGGCCCCTGAGTCTTTGCATGTGCAGTTGGCTTGGTCTGGGTACTACACAGCTTCCTGCCAAACTCCTGCACTAGGAGCCTTGGAACCTCGGCCCTCATCTCCCTCCCTGCCCAGGCCTGCAGTCCCTAGCCTTCCAAAGTATTCAGCCAGGTTTTAAAGTCTATGGCCCCAGCCCTTATCTCTTTCAGAATAATTACATATTAGGATGACTGGATTTGCCTCCTCTGGATCTGGATGAGAGCTGCTAATGAGGATACAACTTGTAAAACTAGGTGCCCTGTGAACTCCAGCCTTCCCAATTTAGATGTGGCTAGCCCATTTTACAGATGAAGAGAAGAAGCCTCCAGGACTTTAGTAACTGGCCCGAACCCAGGGCTTTTAGGAGGGTGTTTTCCTCTTGTTTCTTAGCAGGGCAGGCAGATGTCTGTTGAATAACTCAGCGTAAAAGTCAGCATCCTGAGAGATTAAATCGTAAAACAGGGCCAGCTAGTAATGGAGTGTGTGTGTGTCTTTTTTGAATTGAGGAAAACATAAAAGAATTAGCCAAAATCTAGGATTGACACCCAAGTAGACCTATCTTGAATTAGACTCCCAGAGTGTTGGCCACAGCTCCCTAGCTACATCCCATTCATGAAGCTATTAACTCTCCCCATTGCTGGAGAGGCACACAAAGGGCCTGTCCTATCCCTGCGCTTGACTGGTTCCAGGTGACAGGTTCCAGGTGTGCTATTAAGCATCTCATTATCATCATGACTTCATCTGAGGTGCTGCCGCAGGTCGTGGGGTTACAACAGCCAAACTGAAAGGCAGATGGTGATTAACAATTATTATAAAACCTGCATTTGGATAACGTGCTTTGTTTTTTCATGCTTTCATATGTATCTCCTTATGAAATCTCTGCAAAGACCACCTAGGTAGTTAGGAAAAGTTTAATGAGCTTGTCTTCTGAGGGAATCCAAGGCATGAAGAGGTCAGGTGCTTGTTCAAGGATAGAGTTGGTCCCCAAATAGAGCAAAGGTAGAGCAACAGGCCATGTTAAGTCAGTGCCCTGCATGGGCAGAAGTTGAGACTTTAGGCTCTGGTGCCAAAGCACCCCAATTTACCTCTTTTGGCTGATTACTCATCCTAGGTTTCCTCTTCTGTAGATGGATCTAATAATAGGAGCCTGTCTTGTGTGGTTTTGTGACTAGTATTGTGAGCACCCAACTTGAGTGAGCTGTAATGTTTTGGTTCTGGATCTAGTGTGGTCACTATAGTTTCTGCCATACAGCTGCTCAGTCTTTCATCGAACACTTGCAGAACATCTACTATGTCTTTCCACGTGTTAGTCTCTGGAAATACTGTGGAGAACGTGGCATAGACGCCTACCCTCAGGGAGATCGTGGCCCAGTGACTCTCTGACGAGGACACATTAGCGTGGTGCCCAGGGACGCAGCACAGAGCACCACTTCAGAGCTGCGGAGAGACCCAAATTCCAGGCACTGCTTTGCCATTCAACTGAGTGAACTTCACAAATTATGTGACATCTTACAGCACTGGTTTTCTCAGGTGTTAGATGGGGACAGCGATAGTATTTCAAAGGTGAAAATACGTGTGATAAAAATATCTTATAAACTGAAAAATACCATGCAGACATTCGTTTTATTATTGTTGTCATTATCTTTGGGTGTATAGATAGGGCTTACTGCTTTTCAGAATACGCGCCCATTACTTTTCTAAAGCCTGACATAAACATCTCATCATAGACAGGACCCAATTTTGTATTCAATGATAGCCTTTTCCCACTCCAAACTAATCCATATGGAAGGAAAAATAGTTGAATGAGCAACGCAGATTGGGGGAGTTTGCAACTAGGAAGGCTATAAAAACTTCAATTCATCGTCAGCATTACCTGTTGCTACAGAAAGGAGATGAAAACTCTGGGGAAAAAAATCTGGCAAAGGATTGGGGGAAGAGCCCCTCTGTCATCTTTGGAATGGAGCACAGGAAACCCCGCCCTGAGGCCTCCCTTTCAGAAGCAGCCCAGAGAGGGAACCACAAGAAGGGTACTAAAATTATGCCGCTCGGAAATTCTGACTCACTTGGCAGCGGGGGCTGTTTGTGCGACATACAAAATGTCTTCCAAAAAGCAAAGTTTTTACTGCTCTTTGCCCATGTCTCTCCTACGCAGCCAGCATCTCCACCACCACTCACAGGGAAGCAGAGGCTAATTTAATAGCCCTGAGGAAATGATTTGGGTCTGTTTCACATTTGCAGTTGGTTAGGCAGCTTCAACAACCATCCGTACAATTCTCATTTTGTGTGATTTTTTTTTTTAGTTGTGTGTTCAAAAAGATTAAAACAAAAGCTGCAAAGGCTTTTTTCTGGCTAAGATAGCCTGTGTATTAGTATTATATGAATGGGTAAACTGAGGCAAGAGGGTGAGGAGGAGGGGTTCTGTCCAGGGTCCCGGGATAGTAATTGGTACTCTGGAAATTTATGTCCCCAGCTCTCTGTTTCTAGCCTGGCTTCCCGCTTAGTGGTGAATTAAGTGCTGTTGGCTTACTGTAGATAAAACACTTACATTGGGGTGCTCATTTCTGGAGTGCCCCTTCAGAGAAGTCCTGGTCAGAGAATGGAGAGCTGGTTTTCGACTCAGCTCTGCTACCAACTGTTTCCTCTTCTTTGTTTTCGGTTTGTCAGTTCTCCGAGTCTTAGTCAGTTCTGGGGTCCTACCATGTGCTTCCTGGGTAAGCAGAACCCCCCATCCTGGTTTGTGAACTCTGGGTAGGTTCCCAGACCTACCCATGTCCTAGTCCTTCCCATGGACTGAGCAGGGGCAACCCTTCTGGGTGGCCATGAGTCATCTCAGCACCAAGCAAAGTAACCAGAGAAATTCAGGATATTCCTCAAGGCACATTTAATTGTGCTGCTCTTAGTGTAGGAAGCGCATGACTGGATTCTACGGTAACAGGGCGCTAGCCCTTGTTAAGGCTGCTAACTAGCTGTGTAACTTTGGGCCACTTCTGAGTTTCTGAATCTGTGAAATGAGAGAATTGGAAAAGACCTTCTGTAAGTTATTCCCCCAACTTACTTGATTGTATTAGACAATAACATCATTTCACATGACTAAATACTGCTACTGTTATACTTCAAGGAATAAATACTCATATAAACAAACAAGTTAACATATAACTGACAAATTTTATTTCTAAAACATAAGATCCTTCCAGAAGAGACTTGCCATGTTTCTCCCAATGGTGGGCAACTCAATCCACTCTTTCTGCTTCTATTGGGACAGCTAAAAGTGTTTTTTTTTTAATTAAATGTTTCATTTTGAGATCATTGTAGTTTACATTGTTGTGAGAAATTATACAGACAGATCTCTTATACACTTTATCCACTTCCCCCAATGGCAGCATTTTACAAAACTGTGGTACAGAGTTACCACCAGGATGCTGACACTGACACTGACACTGACCCTCATGACACAAAACATTTCCACCATAAGGGCCCACAGGCTGCTCTTCCTGCCTATTCCCGTCCCATGCTTGAACTCTGGCAACCATTCATCTGTTTTCATTTCTATAATTTCATCATCTCAAGTATGTTATATAGGCAGGCGCAGTGGCTCACACCTGTAATCCTAGCACTCTGGGGGGCCACGGTGGGTGAACTGCCTGAGCTCAGGAGTTCCAGACCAGCCTGAGCCAGAGCGAGACTCCATCTCTAAAAATAGCCAGCATTGTGGTGGGCACCTGTAGTCCTAGCTACTTGGGAGGCTGAGGCAAGAGAATCGATTGAGCCCAAGAGTTGGAGGTTGCTGTGAGCTGTGATGCCATAGCACTCTACCCAGGTGAGACTCTGTTTCAAAAAAAGAAAAGAATGTTATGTAAATAGAATCAGACATAATACAACCTTTTTGGCTTGGCTTTTTTCATCAATGTAATTCTTTGGAGATTCTCACTCAGTAGCCCTGGGGCTGAGTGCTACGGCATCACAGCTCACAGTAACCTCAAACTCTTGAGCTCACGTGATTTTCTTGCCTCAGCCTCCCAAGTAGCTGGGACTACAGGTGCTTGCTACAATGCCCAGCTATTTTTAGAGACAGGGTCTCGCTCTTGCTCAGGCTGGTCTCAAATTCCTGAGCTCAAGCAATCTGCCCACCTCAGCCTCCCAGAGTACTGGGATTGAAGGCATGAGCCACTGTACCCAGCCCAGCTTGTTGCTTGTTATCAAGAGTTTGCCTCTTTAAGTGTTGAGTAGCATCCCACAGTATGGATGTACTGAAGTTTTTTAAACATCCCTAGTTGAAGGACATCTCAGTTTTTTCTAGTTTGGGGGTACTATGAATAAAGCTGTCACAAACATTTTATGCAGATGTTTGTATCAAAGGAAGTTTCTGTATCTTAAGTCTCAATTGTTGCAGTACCTACATATACTCCCACACCAACAGATTTTTCCTACTTATTCCTAAAGATAAGCACAGTCCAAGGATGTTTAAGTGGCCTTAACTGCCAGTAATTTCCCAAGATTTGGTCTCAAGTTGTAAAAATCCAACAAAAGCAAATTATATGGTTCCTGCCATCAAAGAATTTAGTCTTACTGGAAGCAACATTAAGACATATGAAACATTGAAATAATAAATAACACAGCATGTCATCAAGTGACAGACTGTACAGTGCAGAACTGACGCACAAAGGAATCCAGAGACAGAAGAGAGGCGTGAAGGCCTCGTGTCTGGGGGAAGGTCCTACTGATACATCTTCCATGATGAAGAACAGTAATGATAGTTGACATTTATGAAGGGCTTCCTATGAGCATACTTTGAAGCCTTTATGTATATTACTCATTTAATCCTCATCACCTTTCAGGATAACTACTGTTATCATCCCATTTTACAAATGAGGAAAGGTGATTAACTTGCCCATCATCACACAGCATCATGTGACTCATCAAGGGCACTAACCCAGCCGTCTGAGGCCAGAGCCCACACTCTGAATCACTACAAATCTGTCTGAGATTTGTTTAAACCAAAGTGGTTTAAACAATATTGATTGTTTAATCGATTCTCTTGCCTCAGCCTCCCAAGTAGCTGGGACTACAGGTGCCCACCACAATGCTGGCTATTTTTAGAGATGGAGTCTCGCTCTGGCTCAGGCTGGTCTGGAACTCCTGAGCTCAGGCAGTTCACTCACCGTGGCCTCCCAGAGTGCTATTGAGTGGAAGACCATTTTTTGATCATAATTAAATTCCAATATATTTTTTAGGTTACATTTTCACACAGAGCTATGCTGAACCCAGAATGTTAATGAGTTCCTCTGGGTCAAGGTTATTGATGAGAAGTCCAAATAGTTTGAAAAGAAACAAGTGCCAGCTTTAATAACAGGTGAGAAGTCTGTGTATGACTTATCTGGTGCCAGAGGGAGAGCACCAGCCTGAAAGGCTGTCATGGGAAAGTGAGTGTGTGTGAGTATGTGTGTGTGAGAGAGAAAGAGAGAGAACAGGCTTGGTGCCTGTGGCTCAAGCGGCTAAGGCGCCAGCCACATACACCTGAGGTGGCGGGTTCGAATTCAGCCCAGACCCACCAAACAACAATGATGGCTACCAAAAATAGCTGGGTATTGTGGCCGGTGCCTGTGGTCCCAGCTACTTGGGAGGCTGAGGCAAGAGAATCGATTGAGCCCAAGAGTTGGAGGTTGCTGTGAGCTGTGATGCCATGGCTCTCTACCCAGGGCGACAGCTTGAAGCTCTGCCTCAAAAAAAAAAAAAAAGAGAGAGAGAGCACACACAAGGCAGAAGCCTCCAGTTATGTGGATTACCTGCATGTGCAGCAAGTAAAACATCAGCATTCTCAGCTTTAAACCATAAAACACACATGGCTGGCTGAGCCCATTTCAGATAATAAATGTGGTTTCCTATTCTCTGAATAGCTTCATACCAGGAAAGTCATGTCCATGCTCAGCTATCTCTTTGGTTGTTAGATACACAAGATGTTCTCTTCCTCTTAACCCACAGCACTCACATGCCCTTCAACTTTTACCACTTTGGTTTAAACAACAGTATACTATAAACCTGTCTTTTTTCTTCTAAGTCTAAATGCAGCCTTGATGCCCTCATTGTCCCAGCCATGGAGTGGGCTGGCAGAAGGAAATGCTCACTAGATTAACATCTCCTGACTTGATGTCTCTCTGGGCTGCCTTCCCCAGCTGTGAGCACACGTGGGCCACGTCACCTCCTCATATGTCCACTCCTATCAAATGGTGCCAGTTCTTGCTCTGTCTTCCCCATGAGAATGTCATGAAACTCTAAGAGACTAATAATGATGAAAATGTGCTACAGTCTTGAGGTTCTGTGCAAATGTGTACTACTACTATGGCAAATTAAATCCTCCACTTACTGTGCTTTTGAAGATGCTTCATGATAGGAACCAACTCATGAATAGGCTGTAAGAAAGGAAGACTTTTCCACTAAAGAGAATTACAAATATTTCCTATTTCTGCTCCCTGGAGACACATTTTTGAGGCTTACTGAAGTGCTCTCTTTTTGGTTTTTACAGGTGTGGCTGTTCTGATCATGTGATAATATTAGAAGCACCCTATGATAGGCAGAGTGCCCAGGGAGCCAGAGGAGGCTCTGAGCCCAGGCCTGGCAGAGGTCTCGCCTTTGCCTCCTAGTCTGGGTAGCAGAACCCATGCAGGGCACGTGCACCATCCCCATATGAGCAGGTGGTGCTTTGCTCTATGGGAACACCCACACTAGGGCCCCAGTTTGCCCCTTTGTCTGAGTGGCAGGTGCCCTTGAACTCAAATAGTTCAGGTGTCTGCGTAAAACTTGTTGCTTTTGATGACAATTCTTGACAGGCCAAGTTACTTCCCTAACAGAGAAAGTTGAACAAGCCACAAAACCTCAGAACAACTAGCACCAAACCCATGCAGAACAAATGCTTTCCAAAGGGACTGCTGAAAGTCCTAGCAACTCCAATAGCTGCAGCAGTGGCTGAAGATTTTAAAGAAATTTTATCCCAAATTTCATCTTTGACATTGTATGATTGGTATGCTGAGAGCAATGTCTCCTGCCACTAAACGCACTTTGTGGTTAATTGAAAGCCACACTCAGCAGACAGAAGCAACTCCCATAAGTAGGTAGAAGGTGGGAGTAGTCAGCTGGTGAGATTAGTACACCAGCTCCAGCAATCAAGGCTGTTTCATCATCCAAATGGAAATGCTTGTTTGTGTCACTGCTAAATATGAACAAATTGATGGGACCCTACCTGCTCAGTTCACAAACTATAGAGGTGGCCTGAAGAAAGAGTCATATATGGACAGAAAAAATAGCCAGAAGACACTCTGTCACAGGCTCAAGTCTGTCATGTTACAGAGCCCCTGAGGTTAAGAGAAGCACCCAAGGTCAGGAAATACACTGATTGTTTCAGCCCACAGAGTGTTTACCTCCACTGCCAAATCCAGGAACTCCTGGGCCCTCACCTGGCCTCTCTCTGTGGCTTCTGACAGGGCCGATCACTCCCTCTGCTGAAGCATGTAGCACATACTCCCATTTCTTCTCATGGCCTGTCCTTACCAGCTACATGCTTTCCCAAGGGCTGCTTCTCAACCGTCTTTTTTTTACATTTTGCCCTCCCTGCCCAAATCTCTTCTATCCATTAAGTCCAGAGCTATAGAGGCAATAATCTGAGTCATCTTCCCCTTAGTTTCAGATATCACCTGATGTGAGATGTCTCTCAGTTATCTGGAGACTTAGAATGCCCAAAAGGAATTCATTGCCTCTTTTTTGCAACTCCACTTCCTCCTCCTGTGGTCTCTGCATCAGTAAGCAGCTGCCCCCAGCAGCTAAGAAACCTGGGAATAAGCCTACTTCCTTCCCTCTTCCCCAGCCCCTCCCCAGGATCAGCCAGCACCAAATGCTGCCAGTCCTAACTTCAAAGTGTCCGACTCAGTTTGTGGGAGTCCTTCCCTGGCACCACCCAGAGACCCAGAATGGTTAAATCTTAGAACACTCTCCCAACTGGCCTCCTCCTCTTAGCTCGGCCACCTCCAACCATCCTCAATATTCTTGCCAGGATGATAGCTCAAAACCTCTGCAGTTTACTCTTCTTCTGGGGCCTTCTCTCACCCAAAGGATGAGGTCTTGAGGCCCTTTCCATCTGACCTCACCTTAGCTATGTGCACGTCTCTGCATTTCCCAAGAGATGACTTGGCATTCCTCCAGGGTGCGTATGGGCCTCTGTGCCTTTGCTCTGGTGTTTCCTCTTCCTGGAATGTCCTTCCCTTTTCTCCTGAAGCTCTTTACCCTTCTTTCAAGACTCAGTCAAGATGGCACTAAGGGACCAATTACAAAAATGAATTCGACTGAACTAGAAGCTGGAGGTCTGAGTGTGTGTGCATGCATGTGCATGTGTGGCATAATAAATAAATAAAAGTATGATACATACACTCCCTGAAGGGTTTTGGTCCCCAACAGCTGTAGAACAGAACTGGGAAGTGGGGCAAGTGAAGAGGCTCTCTTCTTTGATGTCTTGAATCATGTGTCCTGGATTGAATCATACCTCAGCATTTGCAGAACCACTTCACTGATGGCCTTTTCTGATCTAATGCCAGCTGAGCTCTCTCAAGTCCATTTGGTTTAGTTAGAAAAACTCAATTTTATGCCAATATCATTCAGTCACTCACCACCTAATTAAACTTAGTATTTCTAAGGTGTTTATCCCAGACAAACATGAGGTACACAAGAGTTAGAATAAAATTGTTTATCTGGCAAAATGGGGGAAGAAAGCATTCCTCTGAAGTTTGTTTTTTAATATAACTCATAAAGCATGGGCAAACTGATGGGATGACGGGATTCCTCTGAAGTTTATTTTTTAACATAACCCATAAAGTATGGGCAAACTGATGGTTATGTTAAAAACATACACTTTTTTTTTTTAACATAACTCATAAAGTATGTACATATAATTTTTGTTGGGAAGCTAAAATAAACTGCATGTTTCCTTGACTTCTTACCCAGAGTGTGTGGAAATAATTTTTTCTTGGTTACTTGGAAATATACAAGGTTTTTTTTTTTTTCTTAAGAGATAGATTCTCACTTTGTTGCCCTTGGTAGACTGCCATGGCGTCACAGCTCACAGCTACCTCCAGCTCTTGGGCTTAGGCGCGTCTATTGCCTCCGCCTCCTGAGTAGCTGGGACTACAGGCACCTGCTACAACGCCTGGCTATTTTCTTGTCTCCGGGACCAGGTTCAAACACACCACCCTTGGTCCTTGGGGCCGGTGCCCTTCCCTCTGAACCACAGGCGCTGCCCAAGACAAGGTTCTAATGAACAGGAAATAATCACCTGTGAAGGCTGTTTGTTCCTTCCTACATTAAATTCCAGAATGTCTACTGCTTGTGTTTTAATCTCCTTTTAACCTATCAGTCATTGCTGCGTCTTTTAGTTTACTGTTTATCATCTGTTGTAGCTATATCAGAAAACTAAGGTTAACCATTCCCTAAAATAATAGGCCTTGAGTGAGAACTGAGAGATTCTTCCTAGAAGTGGGACAACTGATTAACTCCCAGATACTGTATGTTAATTCAAGGGCAGCCCTGGTTGGCTCCTGGCTGCCCAGATTTACCAAGTAAAACAGCCTAGTGCCCCCTACCTGCTTTGCCGGGTAAGACAGAGACTACAAAATGCCTCAAGTTTCTCAAAGGGCAGAATGACATTGAAAGATGTGGTCTTTTTACTTTTTGAAAACAAAAAACAAAGCACTTTTCTTTTGGTGTGTTTCAACTCCTCTTTCTATCATTCCCAACGAAATATGTGGTATTTTTGAACACAAGCAAAAATTCCTTCCAGTAAAATGATGTTTTTAGTCCTATACCCAGATAGCCAACAGTATGTGTGAATTTTATCTCAGGGCTGCCACTACATGGTATGAAAAGACATGAACCAATGGGAGTATCACATCAGCTGTACTGACACATCCTGTTAGGGCTGCACTGATATAGCTATGACATGAAAACGTCAGATCACATACATCTAGAGAAAGAAGAAGGCATGCTAATATGGCAGCTTCTCTTCAAGTTTTTTTTTGGAGACAGAGTCTCATTTTGACACCCTTGATAAAGTGCCGTAGCATCACAGCTCACAGCAACCTTAAACTCTTGAGCTCAAATGATTCTCTTGCCTCAGCCTCCCAAGTAGCTGGGACTACAGGCGCCTACCACAATGTCCAGCTATTTTTAGAGACGAGGTCCTGCTCTGGCTTAGGCTAGTCTTGAACTTGTAAACTCAGGAAATCCACCTGCCTTAGCCTCCCAGAGTGCTAGGATTACATGGTGTAAGCCACTATGCCTGCCCAAGATTTTTTTTTTTAATCACAGGCTTGTTCCCTGAACTTTAAGACTTTTGATACAAAATTATTTTGGTCACCCAATTTTGCAAGTAAGCCTATTTCAAAAAAGTTCCCCACTCTCTCCTTTTTAACAGAATATAACTGGTTTATATCTTTTATGAACATATCACTGAAATTAATACCAATTAACATCTCAATAGGCTATACTTTCAAAAAATGTAAGGTTTAGAATTAACAAATACATTTTTTTCTGGCCATTAAAGCAGAAAAAATATTTAAAATACTTTTTTTTAATCCTGCAAAGGACAATGAACCATTAATGTCTCCTTTCATTTCTAACCTGAACCTTCCCTTCCCCACCATGAAACTGGGGTGAATTTGTTAGATGAATTACTGAAAAAGGCTGATGCAATGGTTCTCACAAGAACAAGATTTAATTTTGAAGGCATGAAATTATTAAGGCTCAAAGGCTGAAGTACAAAGTGAAATTCTGACTCATTGTAAACAGTATTTATGACCTTGGCAATGTATCTTAGCAATTATTCAAATGAAAACAACTGAACTTCCTAAAAGTTCTTCTGGCTGCAAACTCAGTGACTATTAGAGGAAGATACAAACTTCCGCTAACAGATAAATCTTCCAAAGAGCACTGGCTCTTTGCTTTTTATACTCTGTGGTCTTGGGATCTTTTCAGTCTTTAGAATAATTTGAGTTATAGAAACTATCTGCTGGTAAAAAGACACACATAATCCTAAACATTAAAATTAATTAAACAGGCACTTTAGGAAAAGTCAGTGATTCTTTCATCACCTTAAATCAAAAGACTTAACAAATTTTATGATTACTGCTTCATTCTTAATCCCACTTTACAGGAGATAAAATTCAGGCTTTTTTCCCCTTGGAATTAAATAAGGCTCACAATAGAACAAAGTCTAGCAGACGTGACTGCAAAGGCATATTTCCAAGGAGCTCAGTCCTCAGCATGAGAAAGCAGCATGGGGACAAGAGGACACGACTTTCAGAAGTGAAAAGCTGTGGCTTAGTTTTGTAAAAATTCAATCTTTGGACTGAAATTGTTGTCATTTTTAATTTTATAAAGCATAAAAATCATGTATGTATTCAGGATATATACATGCAGAGCTACCAAAGATAACTGAGGTAATTAACTTTCTGTAGGAATTGCTGATGATGTGGATTCAGCAGGAAAACAGAAATTGCATGTGAAGGCACTGAACCTTCCAGAGGAATGCAAAGGGCTAATGTCTATCAACAAGACGTTATAAATAGGATTAGAATGTAATTTGGAGACCAAAATGACAACTGTTATCCTGGGGTTAATGTAAGGTTCAAATGATCTCATGTGTATATAATATACAAAGGTGGTTTAAAGAATAAAAAATATAAATATATGCAAGATGGAATCATTTGGGGGTATATATCTGGGAACAGAGGGTACTAATAGATTCCTTATAACTCTGCAGCCCTTATATGAAGAAATCTTAAAATATATATAACCTTTAGTAGACAACACAAATACAGTTTTTAAAAATCCATGAAGGGAAAAACAGGTGTAGAGAAATCTGAGGAAAGTAAAAACAAACTTCTGAGTAGTGTTCAGGACAGGAAGCCAGGGCAGAAACAGGTTGTTACAGCATCTAGGCTTTTCATAAGTAATCACCTATTGCCTACGGCTTATGCTAGACTGAACTTGATTTGCAGCATATCATTTCTCATTTGCCCAGCACTCTGAGGGGAGACAAGGAGAGCAGAGACTGCATGACATAGTAGAGGCTGGCCTGTCTTCCACCTCTAGCCTGTCTCCAAGATATGGTCACCAGAGATTAGCAAAGCTGAGGCCACTCCTATTGCTGCGGAAGTATTAATAAACCAGCTGCCTTTTCAGATAGAGGTAGTCAAAACCCAAAAGGCATTTCTATCTCTGCATTAGGGATTAGAAAAACTCTGAGTTTTGCCTTACTTTCTTAAACATTATGTTATTTCTGGTATCGTCAGGGAACCCAGATAATTCCAGGGATGCAATGATGATCTAAAATCACTGGCTAAGGACTAAGCACACCAGAGAGAGGTTTCAGGTTCCAGCTCAAACTGATAGAACTCTAGGTCTCTCTAGTGCTATTTTAGCTCAGGAATGTTTGGTGACTCGGCCTCTTGGGCAACCCAGTCACTTTTCTCTAATATATTTGCAGAATACTCTGGCTGGCCTAGACAGAAGTACTTCTTTATCATGTGCTCTTATACACATATACACTCTCTCATTTTGTAAGAGCTGGTCATTGCTGAATAACTGAGTATGTAAGAAAAAGAATGGCAACACTGACATGCTGAGTATTCAAGTGTTAGCTTAGGCTCAATAATCCAGACTCAAGTTCTTCATTTGAGAACTTGATAAAGAACTATCTCAAATTTGCAACAATTTTCACTGTGGATTCAATGGTGAATTTGCTTTGGGGCAAGTGGGTAGAAAAGAGGAGTTTTACCATATGTAGTGAACCTTTATCTATAAATAAGCACAGGGAAGAAAAACATTTTTAGAATGCCTGAGTCAGCACATTTACATGGCCTAATTTAGTTTGCCATCAAATTACATTTTGTGACAAAAATCTCATGATTCTCCATTAAGTTTTTGTTAGTTTCCATTTCCACCTCCCATTAATGTCTACAAGCAGAGATTACAAAACTGGTATAGAACATTTACTAATGTTTGAAATACCCAAAAACATTTGATCACAGGTACAGATTGACAATTATTTAAGAAGTATATTTGGTCATGTTTTCATGACAGCAACAATCCTCAACCTTTTTGGCACCAGGGACTTTCATGGAAGACAGTTTTTCTACAAACTGGGAAGGGGGTGAAAGAGGGGTGGTTTTGATAGGAGTTTCAAACAATTGATTTATTATGGTCTCTGCAAATGATAATCTATTTGCAGTTGCTCCATAGCACTAACATAACCACCTCAGATTAGCAGGCATTAGATTCTGGTAAGGAGAGCACAACCTAGATCCCTCACATGCAGTTTACAGTAGAGTTTATGCTCCTGTGACAATCTAATACCACTGCTGATCTGATGGAAGGCAGAGCTCAGGCAGTGATGTGAGTGATGTATATAAATACAGATGAAGCTTCACTTACTTGATCACTCACCAGTTCCTAACAGGTCACAGAATGGGATTGCTGTGTGGCCCCGGAGTTTGTAGCATTATAGATTAAAGAGAAATCTTAAAACCAAAACACTTACTCATATATAAAAGCTTGTGGCTTTGGAAGAAATATCTTAACTACTGTTTTCTTTGCTTAAGATCACTGATGCTTTGTGGTATTAAACCAAAGGCAGAAAAAAACTGCTTAAAATGTAAACATTTCAGCTCAGTGCCTGTGGCTCAAGTGGCTAAGGTGCCAGCCACATACACCTAAGGTGGCAGGTTTGAATCCAGCCCGGGCCTGCCAAACAACAACAGCTGCAACCAAAAAATTGCCAGGTGCTGTGGCAGGCGCCTGTGGTCCCAGCTACTTGGGACACTGAG
Organism: Otolemur garnettii; assembly: GCF_000181295.1. NCBI lineage: Eukaryota > Metazoa > Chordata > Mammalia > Primates > Galagidae > Otolemur > Otolemur garnettii. The sequence goes on from NW_003852415.1 coordinate 21,378,688, forward strand.
GCAGGACACTCTCTTGAGCCCAGGAGTTGGAGGTTGCTGTGAGCTGTGATGCCATGGCACTCTACCCATGGGGACAGCTTGAGGCTCTGTCTCAAAAAAAAATTTTTTTTTCACTGTATTTTGGTCTGTCCATGCTGATTTTGTGAAGACTCTTTTTCTTATCTGTGGTGTCAGATAAACAAAAAGCACAAACAGAACTTGTTTTAGCTAAACAGCTTTTGTCACCTGTAATCCCAGCATTCTGGGAGGCCAAGGCAGGTGGATTACTTGAGCTCAGGAATTTGAGACCAGCCTGTTTCTACCAAAGATAGAAAAACTAGCTGAGTGTTGTGACGAGTGCTTGTAGTCTCAGTTACTTGGGAGGCTCAGGGAACAGGGTCACTCGAACCCAAGAGTTTGAGGTTGTTGTGATGCCATGGCACTCTACCCAGGGTGACAAGAGTCAAACTTTACCTCAAACCAAAGCAAAACAAACAACTAAAGAAAAACAGCTTTTGTTAGTGTTTGGTGTTTTATTGTGTGACCCAAGACAAGTACTTCCAATGTGTAGCCGAGAAAAAAAAGGTTAGATACCCCTAAACTTTAGATATGTAATTTGCTTCCCTGTTCTTATTCATGCTATCAAGGATATCCCTCTTAGCCCCTTGAATGAGCACCGAAAAGCTTTCTCATATCCTTAGCATTTCTTATACTATATGTTCATATCATACTCTACAAAACAAAGCAAGTCCTCTAGAATTTTTAAAAATGCAGGCTTTTTACTCTTCCTGCTCAAGGATTACCCTTGATCCTTAATGACAGCTGTATTTTCAACTTAATAAAATATTTAACAACTAAAAAGACAACTGTGCTTCAGAAGCCAATATTATACACCAAGTAAGGAATATGATACTCCCCATTACTGCTCTATGTCTCAGATTTTCAGTAATAAGTTTCTAAATTCTTCTGCCTATTCCAGTCAACAGAAAAGCAGATTTAGATAGTTTACAGTGGGCAATATGAAAGCTGCCTTATGAAAACAGTCACTTGGCTTGGCACTCATAACTCCCACATACACCGAGGATGGTGGGTTTGAGCCTGGCCCGGGCCTGCTAAACAATAACGACAAGAATAGCCTGGTGTTGTGGTGGGCACCAGTATTACCAGCTACTCGGGAGGCTGAGGCAAGAGAATCGCTTAAGTCCAAGAGTTTGAGGTCACTGTGAGCTGTAATGCCACAGCACTCTACCCAGGGCAACACAGTAAAACTCTGTCTCTCTCCCCCTACCCCAAAAGGAAAATAGAGTCACTTATATTAAAAGAAAGCCCCAACAAACTGACCCCAAGAAGGCCATGAAGAAAAGAGTTCTCATGCACAAATGTCTGATAACAGAAACTATCATAAAAGATTCTCCAAAAACTACAAAATTGCACAAGGGTCACAACAATTTTACAGAAAAAATATGCCTTCAAGGACATCTGCCCAACAACTGCCTTGCCGACCTTGGACTGATGTCACCCTTGTTACTGATCCTTGTAGCCAAGGATAATTATCTCAAAACTATTATGTAATCCTCCTCATTTTTCCTCCAAAAACCTGTCTTCCCTTCCCTTCCTGAATATGCACCTAGTTTACTATGGCACCCCTTCTCCCACTGCAATCCCCTGTTCCTGTATAAACTTCATTTTCTTTTAGGGGGCCTGTTATTTAGGTTGACAGCAAAAACCAATTTTGGTTTTCAGAAACAAATCACCAATTTTACTTAAAGAAAAATAAACAAATTTACTATAGTATAAGCATGAACAAAAAGTGATTTTGGAAAGAATTTAATAGGTATATTCTCTATCATTAAGTACACCAGATGCTGGACTTCTAAAACTTATGCTTCAGCATAACAGCATTTCTATACATTTCTGTTCATGATGCTTGTCCCTCTGATTTGCCTGAAATCAATGAATCTGAAAAACAAAAAAGATTCTTTAAGTCCTTGATCAATTTTGCACCTCACATTAGAAAATTAGTACCAGCAATAACATTCATGGGGGTGAAAATACTACGCTAAGGAACACTTATGGGTAATGTCCTGAGTTTGTATTCATAGTTTACCAGGCTCAGGTTTCATGCCAAACTATTATTTGAAGGACTCACTCACTGAAATTGATTTTAAATTTGAGCACTCCAAAAGCATAACAGGTCACTTCCAGTAACATTTTTAAAAATGCTGAAGGTTTTTAAAAAAGTGATTTGTAGCAGTACTTAGTGTCCAACAGAAACCACTCTATCTGCTAAACAATATCTCGACTGCAATCTTCTCTTACTGTTGGTGAATAGATAATGACATGGCACAGTCATTACCACCGTGGCAACAGTACCTAAGAACTATCAGAGGAAAATTGCACATGGAACCACTGGCTCTTGAGCAGGCATGCCTCAGCTTCCTCTGAAGTATGCTTTTTCTGCAAGTCTGGTGTGCTCCGGGGTACCACCAACCCAGTGCGGCTCCAAGACTACAGATTATACACGTACAGAAATTCCACTGAGTCCTGTTCTCCTGAATTCATTCTTTCCACCAATTATGAGCACCTACCACATTCCAAGCACTGTCCTAGGCACTGACGATACCGCAGTAAGAACGTCGAACGCCTGGGAGGAAAGTCAATAAACAAGCTAGTAAATACAGTATACGTCAAACAATCAGCATAATGGAGAACAGAGCGAGCAACGGAGCTAAGCAGGCTTCTTTCTCCCCTCTGCTCCCACAATGGTTTCTATCTGCTTTTCATTTCCCAACGCTGCTTCCAAGTGTTGGGCACCGGGTCTCCCTGAGGATTCTGCGCGGGTGCAGCGCCTACACCCACACCTGCCCCGGAAATTTTAGTCACTTCTTAGGTTTCCATTCAACCTTTCCTGAGCGTAGGCCCAGCTTCAATGGGGTGAAAGGTCAACGAGGCTCGAAACCCCGAAGAGATCACACAGGCCAGAGCGCCTTACGAGATTTCTAAAAAGTTGTTCTAGAGAAACAATCGCGCGCCAGAGGCCGGAGCCGCAGGGTCCAGCCATGGCCTTGGCTCCCACGTGGACGGCGTGATCGAGGGGACCGGTCAGGACCCGAGACTACAGCCCGGGCGCCGGAACCCCGGGAAGGTCCCCGCTCGCCGCCAGGGCCAACCACACTCGGCCGCGGCCCCCTGCAGGCACCTTGGGACGCTCACCTAGGCTGGGATACGCGGACGCCAGCCCGCCCCAGTCCCACCACTTTGCGGGCTATCCGAACCATCCGCCCGCCAACCGCGTTGCCATAGCAACTGAACTGCAGCCGACACCGGAACCGGAACCTTCTCGTAGAAGTGACCCCTTCCCGGCGTTCCGCGGAACGCGCAAGTTCCCGCCCAGGGCCTTTCTCAGGCGTCCAAGAGTATCCCAGCTGGCCCCGACTGCTCTCCGGAGGAAAGTGGTCTTCCCGCCAGTTTTGCCTCTCGTTGGCCCTGCGAACGTGATCCTGATAGACACCCACTTTCTCCAATCAACTGACAGAGCGGTTGCTCACGGCCAATAGTAAGGCGGTAGGATGCTACTCAGGCATAAGAACTACCTTCCACCTGCTGGGGCGGGATGAGAAACATGATTGGTAGAATCGTGTAATTGCGGGCCAATGTTGTCCAATCATAGAGAGCAGTTAGGAGTCGGCCCAATCAGGGCCTGCGGGGGGCGGAGCGGTCCGCTGAGGGGCCGGGAAGGAACTCTGCTTGCGATCCGAGGTCCGAGTTGGTGTAGGGCTCCGGCGAGCGTGCGGGAATGAGTGGGTCCCTCGGCCGAGCGGCGGCAGCTCTGCTCCGCTGGGGGCGCGGCGCAGGCGGTGGCAGCCTGCGGAGTCCGGGCGTGCGGACTGCAGGCTCGGGCGCAGGCGGCGGCGGTTCGACGGAGGAGCTGGACGCGATGGTGAAGAAGGACAAGGTGGTTGTATTCCTCAAGGGGACGCCAGAACAGCCCCAGTGTGGCTTCAGCAACGCCGTGGTGCAGATCTTGCGGCTGCACGGCGTCCGCGACTACGCGGCCTACAACGTGCTGGACGACCCTAAGCTCCGACAAGGTCAGGCTGGCTGTCTGCAGAGGTGTAGGTGGCAGGCGGAGGCCGCTGTGCCTGGAGTGGGGGGAGTCATCGCCCATGGCACCAGGAGTGTAGCTGCACAAGGCTGAGGGTTTCTCAATGCCAGGTTGGAGGATGGGCCTCTATCTATCAGGGAAGGACTTTCTGGGGATTCAAACGGGAGCAAGACCGGGAATCTATTCCGGGTAAGAGCGGATGAGGGCATAATTGACTGGAACAAAATCTTGAGGATCTGGGGCTCTGGTACTATTGGCTACTTTGGGCAGTGGAGTAAGTTCCAGGGGTTCACTGATCCTTACTTTGAACTGAAATAGACATTTCAGGATGATTTGTCTCGGGCTAAGTCCGAGGAAGGTGATCATCAGCCTTATATTTCTCCCCGCAGGCTCCTAATACAGCCAGATTCTACATTTGAGATTATTAATAAGAGTCATTTCTTATTTGATGAGACAGGCTGGTGTTGTGGGAAAACTTTGGGTTGGAATCCTCCTCTCTGGGAATTGGGACAAAGAGGGCGCTCATGGTACGTACCCACTATGAGGGTACACTTTGAAGAGACTGGAAGCCGTTGGTGCTGTTGCTGTTTGGACGGAGCTGCCTCCCTTGGTTCAAGGCGCAGGCTGTCAGGCACCATTCTGTGGATTGCTACAAGGAGATGGTTGGTGCTACAGTGGGCTGCCTGTTCTTAGTCGGAGTCTAGTGGCGGGGGAGGGGGAAGGCATGACATTTGCTTGGAGAGGCTTGTGGGAAGAAACAACAGCCCTAGGCTAGCACACTACCTCAATCTTGGAGACCCCGGTGAGGGGTAGCGGGGTGGGGCCGAGTACTGCAGGGCCTTAACTTTTCAGTGGCCCCAGGTAGGAAGAGAGGCCCTGATAGCATCTTTGCCAGATACCTTACATGCATTCTCCCATTTTGTCCTGAATGGGAGAAGTGGAATAAGTCAGGCACATGGACCACCTGCTTGGCAAGGGTTGGTCAGGGTTGGTGGAAAAAGTGGGGAGGTTGTACCTTGTCCTTCTGGAGGGTGGGGATAGCTTAGGGTACCCTGCATTCAAGTTAGAGCCTTTAAATGACTGAGGTCCACGCAGTATGTCCCTAGCCTAGTACTCTTTTTTATTTTTTATTGTTTGGAATTCATTGAGGGTGCAAAGAATTAGGTTACACTGATTGCATTTGATAGATAAATTCCCTCTTATAATTGTGTCCCGCCCCCAGAGATGTACCATGCACCCTGACCCCCAACGCCCTTCCTCCTCCCCCTTTCCGGTAGCCTAGTACTCTTGTTTAGTCACAGTGTACTAAAAAGAAGTGACAGGTTCTGTGTTAGGAATGGACTAGTCTACATTTGAGATTATTAATCAGTGTCGTTTCTTACATTGATGAGACAGGCTGGTGTTGTGGGAAAACTTTGGGTTGGAATCCTCTTCTCTGGCCAATCAGCTGTACAACCTTAAACAAGTCACTTAACTGCATTTTCCTTTTCTGTAAAATGATGATAATGAAACCCAACTTGGCAAAGTTTTTGTGAGGAAGAACGAGAAAGTAAAAATGGTATAAAGTGCTTATTATCTTACCTTGCACAGAAAGCACCCAGTAGGTGGTAGCTATGTTATTATTAGCTCTTTATAGCTTTCAAATATATTTTTCCCAGGTTATCTAATCCTCAAAACCTCTTTGTGATAGCTGATCCTACATTTGCTGTAGGCAATAGTTTTGGTGGGTGGAACCTAGGAGGCACATTAGGTAGAGGCGTGGAGAAGGCCGGTTAACATTACCAGGTACGGTATAATGTGTACGTAGTACCCTCACAACTGTTTTGTTTTCCTGATCAACTAGAATGCTGCTGCTTGATAGCACTGGGTTTTATCATGTCTAGGGGGATCTGCAGTCTTCCTTCAGAAGTAGCTTCTCTGCTTAAAAGATAAGATTAACTATTCTGCAGTCTTTGAGCTGGGACCTTGCAGCACATCCCCTGCACATTGCCAAGATGGCATTCATACATAGTTGTGTCATTATTTTGTATGAAGTTTTGAGGGTCTTTGGTTTGTAAATTTATGTTCTCTTGTTTAGTATAAACTGGACATGGGGTATATTGAATATGGCTAATAAACTGAAAGTGAGGGCAGAAGAATGTGTGCTGATAGTATTTACGTTCTGTCTTCCAGCTCATACAATTGGCTTCTGAACTTATGTTCTTAATACAGTCGGACTAGGGCAGGGTGCTATAAGAATGTTTCTCAAGTGGGGATTAGTTTAGCTAGAATATTAAGACTCTTCATCTCTTTGTTCTCTATACCTTTGAGTTTGCCAAGAAGAGACTGCCAGCTTGTCTGATACTGTTTTTGCCAGCCAAAGAAATGTCTGTGTACCAGACCCAAGGTCACTTCTAGTAACAGGATTGGAGCTCCTGCAAAATTGGCCTTTTCTTGTATTTGATTCCAGAGAAGGCTGAGTTTTACAAAAGGCCCAAGCCTGAGGAAGTTTGGGGAACTATCAATATTTCCTAATTCTGGGCCCTGAGTTCCAAGGAGTATGATACAAGAGAAGTCTTGAGACTGTGACCCCATAGTATGGTGACTATGAGGCAGCACTGTGCTCTGGCCTTCTTGTTCTTTTTATCTAGAATACACACAGAACACAAAGGGATCAGGTCCCAGTAGACTGACTTCACTGTTTCCCAATTCCAGTCTTAAACAGTATTTTTTACAATTGTAAAAAGTAACATTCTCAGAGAAGAAACTTGGAAAAAAATGAAAATTGTAAAGAAAATGAAAATCACCTGTAATTCCACATAAGCCATATTAACCTTTGAATCTAGTTCCTAACATTTTTTTTTAATCACATAATGAGATCATGCTTGTCTATACATGGTATTTGCCCTCCAGAAAACAAGGAACAGATCTTTCGAAACGGCCTGTGGTGCCATGTGTACTGCTTGTGCAAAGACACTTTCAGTGAATGTTTTAATGAAGAATAAATGCTCCTTTTATTTATTATCATATTGCAGCTCTCTTCCATAGTTTTAAAAAGCATCATTAACTCTCATAAATTTCTGCTGATTTTCAGGGGTGTCCAGCCTTTTCTTCCTCTGGCACATATTGGAAGAAGCATTGTCTTGGGCCATACATTAAATACATAAACACTGTGAAAGCTGATTAGCAAAAAAAAAAAAAAAAAAGTCCATGTATACTAGTGATATCTGACACTGTTGTAACCCAGCCCTCTTTCCCCTGCCCACTCCTGTTCCCCAGCCCTCACCTGTTCCCCCCACCACCACCCTCACCTGTTCCCTCTGCCCTCTCCAGCCCCTTTCCCTCCTCCTCCCTTCTCCCCCTAGAGTTGACTTTAGGAACAAGGCAAGTCCTTCCTCCCCCTAGGGTGGCCAAGAACGTGCTTCCCAGCCACGTTCCTAGGCCCCCTTCTTCCCCCTAGGGTTGCCAAGAATAAGCTTCAGGTACAAGGAAAAACAGTCCCAAGTTTCACAAACCCCCCAAGTTCTCAGTAGATGAACAATGGTGGAAAACTCACTGAGACTTGATTAATTACTGTTGTATAACCATAACCATTGTAATATGAAATGTGTCCATTGTCAACTGAAACTGTATTAATTATTGTTCCATTGCTGTATCTATGACTACCTGAGTTGTAACCCCCCTTAACCAGCCACGTTTCACTTCTGTAATATGCTTACACAAAGCCTATAAAAGGTAACTCACACTCTCACCAGGTGCTGACTGTCTCTCGGAGCAGCAGCCCCTGCAGCAGGTAAAATAAATTACCAATTAATTAACCTAAGTGGGGGTCCGAGTCTATTTTTCCAGGTCCCCTAAGTTATTTCAACACAACATGTAAGCAAAAAAAAAAAAAAACTTCACAAAATTAGCCTGCTGGCTCCATGCCTGTAGCTAGTGGTTAGGGTGCCAGCCACAGACACTGGGGCTGGCAGGTTCGAAACCTGCCCAGGCCTACGAAACAACAATGACCACTACAACAACAACAAATAGCCAGGTGTTGTGGTGGGCACCTGTAGTCCCAGCTACTTGGGAGGCTGGGGCTAGATAATTGCTTTAGGCCAAGAGTTTGAGGTTGCTGCGAGCTGTGATGCCACAGCACTCTACTGAGGGCGACATAGTGAGAATTTGTCACAAAAAAAAATAAAAATCAACATGCAGCTGGTGGGATACAGGTTGGGACACCCTTGTTAGATCACCATTTGTTTTCCTTGCATCTAGAACAGTATCTAATGGAATAGAGACTCAAATATTTATAAAATAAATGACCATTATTTTGTTATTGAATGTGTATTAAGCATTTGAAAATACGCTCAATCTTTCCAGTATCATGGAATTAGCTGGATAACAAATTTGTTCATATGCTTGTGTAGTCAATACTCAGTCAAGTTTATGGTGAACAAAGCCTAAGACCCAGCTACTTCACTTCTAGATATATATTCTAAGGAGGGGGGGCTACTGACTTCTGTAAAAGGCCAGAGAGTAAGTACATTAGTTTTTGTGGACTGCATGGTTTTTGTTGCATCAACTGTGCTATTAGAAAGCCTGAACTCAATCATGGGCAATACATAGATGTGTGACTATGGTTGAGTTCCAATAAAACTTTATTTACAAAAAAAGGAAGTAGACTGGGTTTGGCCTGACTCCCATGGTTTGTCTCCTTGTGGTCCAGAGAGACTGACTCCTGCATATGTGTATTATAACAGAAATCAACATCCTGATATACATAATAATGTAAAACTGATGAGAAGGAATCTTGGTATATTAGTAGTAAACTGAATAAGCTGACTGAATAAACTGTAGTTTAGTTAAATTGTACTTAAACTAGGTCCGGATATATTTAACATGGATAAGTCTGAAAAATACAATGTTTAGTCAAAAAACAAGTTGTAAAAAGGTAATTATGGCATAATAGCATTTATGTATGTCATTCTTAAAGATGTATATACTGCAGGTACGTGTGTAGTGCAAGCCTAGCTCATGGCCAGCAGTGGTAGATGGCAGCTGCAGGGTGGAGCCTACCTCTGGTGAGGGACTCCAGTAGTATGTGGATTTTTGTATTCCTTGAAACCTGGATGCAAATACCGTTTCCACCACATGCTAACATTTTGACTTTATGTCTGTTGTTTAACTTCTCTGAGCCTTAGTTTCACATTGTAAAGTAGGGATAATTACCAGGTCTGACAGTTAAGTTCATGAACTTGCCACAATGCCCTTAAGTTGGCAGCATTGTACAGACAACTTAGGAAGGTTTCATAACCTTGGCATATCAGCATCTTACAGTTGTGGTTGTGTTGACATGTGATGGGGTATTGCTGAGTGGCGTTCATTATTGTTGTTGTGTGTTTTTGTGTCCCTTCATGAGAATGTTGGCGCTTGAATTAGAGCAACAAAAAAATTTGTAAATTTCTTGTTAAACTTGGTAAGAGTGGGAGTGAAATCAGTAACATATTAGTCCATGTTTTGGGGGATAATGCCATGAAGAAAACTGCAGGGTACAAACGGTTTAAACATTTTTCTGAGCGGAGAAAAAGCATCACTGATTAAGAGAGGCCAAGGTGGCCTATAAAAGCAGAACCGATGAAAATATTGCAAAAATTTGTCACTGTGTGCATCAAAATCATCAGCTAACTGTGAAGCATAGCAGACCAAGTAAACATCAGTAGAGAGATGGTTAGGAAAAACTTAACCGAAAATCTTGGCCAACAACTCGTGGCTCTTACATCACGACAGTGCCCCAGCTCACACAGCACTGTCTCTGAGGGAGTTTTAGCCAGTACACAAAACTGTATTGGAACACCCTCCCTACTCCTGATCTGACTCCTAAGGACTTTTTTCTTTACCTGAAGCTGAAGGAAGTACTGAAAGGAAGACATTTTGATGGCATTTAGGACATCAAGGGTAATACAGTGACAGCGTTGATGGCGATTCCAGAAAAAGAGTTCCAGAATTGCTTTAAGGGTAGACGAGGTGCTGACCTTGGTGCATAGCTTCCCAAGGGTAGGAGTGACAGCAGTATATTCAGCAATGAAATATGTAGCACTTTTTTCTAGGATGAGTTCCTGAACTTAAATGTCCGACCTCGTATACATGTAGGACTTTTGTAATGATTTGCTAAGGTTACTTATAGAAAGCACTTACCTCAGTAATCCTTCACTCAGTAAATGGTATTTTTATTCCTACATGGCTTACTCACTTGGTATTTTTCCTGCATTCTTTCCCTATGCTTTTCTCTGTTGCATATTTTTCTCAAATAAGCATTATAGTGAAGGGTGAGTTGTAGAGGACATTGTCATATTGTCATGAAGAAAATGTTTACATTGTACCTGGCACTATGGCAGGAGCTTAATTCATTTCACCAGTTATGTCTCATTTCATCTTCATAACGAATCAAGCATAGAAGTGTTATTCACATTTTATAGATGAGGAAACTGAGGCTAAAAAAAATTAACAGATTTATCTGAGGCTACATTTGTGGGCTAGCACTTCAAGTTTGTCCACTCTGCCAACGTGCTTTGCTTTTCCCCTAGTCAGGGTCTGTGAGTTTCCATGCTTTCAGCTCAGATGTTCTCCGGTAGTCCTAAAGCCATTCTCTAAGTTTGGGAAGATAAAGAAAATGTCAGAGGTGATGTGACTTGCCCGAGGTTACAGAGCCTAGTAAGTAAGAGACAGAGTTGGGATTATCTGCATCAGACTATAAACTCTCCTAGTGAATTTCTTCCAGAATAAAAACAAACTATGATTATATGCCCTTATAATTTAGTGTTCAAACCAGGAGTGAAGTCTAGTGTTCTGAAATGTGATGGATTTTGAAAAATACCTTGAAAGTTCTGGAAGGAAGTTTTCTTTTCTTTTCGTTCTTTCTTTTTTTTTTTTTTTTTTTTGCAAGATTTTTTGGTTTTTTTGGCCAGGGCTGGGTTTGAACCCGCCACCTCCCGTTTATGGGGCTGGTGCCCTATGCCTTTGAGCCACAGGTGCTGCCCTTTTTTTTTTTTTTTTTCTTCAAATTAATATGAGGGTGCAGATTTTTAAGTTACCTTATTTTCAATTCTAAGAAAAGGTTCAAGTTGGGCGGCGCCTGTGACTCAAAGGAATAGGGCACAGGCCCCATAAACAGGAGGTGGTGGGTTCAAACCCGGTCCGGCCAAAAACTGCAAAAAAGAAAAAAAAAAATAAGAAGAAAAGGTTCAAGTTGTAGTTGATAGTTGAGCCCTTCGCTCATGGGGCGTGCTGAACACCCTCACATTGTGCACATTAGAGGAGATCCTGCCGGTTGCCCTCCCTCCTTTCCCCTCTCCCTTGCTAGACTGTGTTTGTATTTCTTCATTCCTTTGGGCATGTAGTTGTCTATATGTTTCATATTAGTATTGACTACAGAGGATTTTTTTTTTCATTCTTGAGATATTTTACTAAGAAGAATATGTTTCAATTCAACTTCTTCCAGGTAATCATAAAAGATGTAAAGTCTCCGTCTTTTCTTATGGCTGAAAAGTACTTGGAAGGAAATTTTCAAGGACTATTCTTTCTGGCTTGATACTTTGGAACGTTAATTTTTTTTTTTTTTTTTTTTGAGACAGAGCCTCAAGCTATCCTCCTGGGTAGAGTGCTGTGTCATCACAGCTCACAGGATCCTCCAACTCCTGGGCTCAAGCAAGTCTCCTGCCTCAGTCTCCCAAGTAGGTGAGACCACCGGCACCCACCACAACACCCGGCTATTTTTTGGTTGCAGCCGTCATTGTTGTTTTGGCGGGCCTGGGCTGAATTCGAACCCACCACCTTAGGTGTATGTGGCTGGAGCCTTAACCACTTGAGCCACAGGTGCTGAGCCACAGTCAACATTTTCTATCCCAAATTGAATTGCTGTCTGTCACATATGAAATATGACTATAGTAAAATCTATTTTGGGGTATGATATACTGATTTTCAAGAGTTGCTCTCTGATTCTGAGTTCAGGTGATATCTGTAAGAGCTATCACTGCATATTGCAGTTTTTGAAAACTAAAGTGTAAGGGAAATTAACTATGCTTGAATAATTACTTGTGTATCCACTGGAGATTCATTTTAATATTTACCTTATGAGCAATCTTTTATTATTAGAAGTTTCTCAGCTGGGCTCTGGGACTTATGTCAGTACTTCTGGGGTAGGAGGATCACTTTGATGCCAGCCAGGGCAACATAGCAAGACCCCATCTACAAAATATAAAACAAAATTAACTGAGCATGGTGGTGTGCCCCTGTAGTCCCTGTTACTGGAGGATCACTTAAGCCTAGGAATTGGAGGCTGCAGTGATCTGTGATTGTGAACAAGAATGTCACTTCAGCTTGGGGAACAGAAAGAATGAGACCTTGCCTCTAAAAAGAAAAGAAAAGCCAATCTTTCTCACTTCACTCTAGAAGGAAGCAATTAAATATTTCCTTAGATATTTAAACTTTAAGTCAGATTTCTTAAAAATGGAAGATAGCATAGTTTTTAAGAAGGATGCCAAAGTTTTGCCTTGGCATCAGCTCTTAATCTAAAAATTTAAGAAGCAGGTAGATTTAATTAATTTTGATAAATTGTTAGCTAGTAGACACCTTGGATACTGTCAAGAAAATGCTGTCCTTCACTCTTGAGGTTAAGTTCTTTTGAGTTCTTACAATGTAAGTTATTAGGTAACACAGCCATGGCCAGAGAGGTTTGGAAGGAGTTAGCCTTACTTACACATGTCTATGTGTGTTCAGTGTTCAGGATATTCTGGAACCCTCCAGTCTGAAAGCCCACTTATTTTGGGTATAGGAGTTCTGATGCCCTTCTCTTACTCTCTGATCAGGATGATCTGCCACAACATAAAGTTTAATGAATGACACAAGCCCAGTGCTTTGTCATACTGGTGTGATACTATGAAAATGGTTGGTGAAATTCTTTTACTCAGCAAAGGTTGCACCTAAAAATATTGTATCTTTTAGGATTAAACATGTGGTTTTGAATGGCCCTCAGGTGGCAAATTTATTTGCATTTTTGGTACGTTCCAAAAATTGTAGGCACTCACCCAAATAAATCAGTAAAATTGTCATGAAAAGCTTCATGCAATATATTATTAATTGAAGAAAAATGCACATAAGTGGTTGACTGGTATAAAAGGTATTTAAGGTGGTTTAGGAGAATTAAAAGTTGCTTATATTTACTTTTACATACATATAACATATCTTAATTCCCATACCCCCTTTCAGTCAAAATAAAGGTAAAAGATTTGTAACTGGCATCATTGTAAAAAGTAAGTTATAATGGACTTTTAGAACAGAGTTTGAAAATAGCCAAAACCACACAACTTAAATACTAAGTAATTGTTTTTGTTTATTTAGCACCCAACAACACCAGAATGATGAAAAATTTGAATTGATCAGGGTATTCTAAGAGATGTAGATATTTGGTATCATAAAGACTTTTGGTGATTAATGAAATTTATCCTTTACTGATGACTACCAAACCTATGAATTCTTCACTAACACCCTGAGTGGCTGTGAAGTGTGCTTTTTGAGGCCTGTAACATTGTAACCATTCTTAATAGTGAAGTCTGCAAGAGAGAGATAAAGACTCAGGGGTTTTCTCCAGGCCTGTCATTAGAGCAAAGTCACTATTGGGCAATAACTTTTAAGAGAAAAATACATTGTATCTTGGGACTGTTATTTTTGGTTTAACTCACATTGATAATTTTATTTGGAATATAAATGTTTGATAATAAATGATAGGATATCAGGAGCAAGTTTCTGTATTTTCAGTTTGCATAAAAGTCAGCAGTTGATTGATTTTTAAATTCAAATAATATTGTATTTTGCTTGAAGACTGTTGGCTTTCTGTTTTGTTTATCTTATTATGTGATTATGCTTATTTTGTCCATTTGAAAATATCTATTTCTGTACATATAGAAAAATGACATAAATATACACAGTAGAACCTTAATAGTTGACCACCTCCTTAAGTTGACTGCCTCCTTAAGTTGACCTAATTTGCATAGAGCAAACATACACCTCAGGTACATATCCTAAGGCCTTGCTCCTTATGTTGACCAATTCGTTACAGTCCCTTGGGTGGTCAACTTACAGAGGTTCTACTGTGTGTAACTCTAGGGATCAAATGCCATGCTTTGACCATCTCTGTTTTTTAATGTAACCAACAGACTTTTTATTGGCCTAATGCTTTTTTTTTTTTTTGGCCAGGGCTGGGTTTGAACCTGCCACCTCTGGCCTATGGGGCCGGTGCCCTACCCTTTTGAGCCACAGGCGGCCACCCTGGTCTAATGTTTTTGAAAGTACATTTTCTTTGTCCTGCAGGTAGGAAAGGAATGATGGAAAGGAATATTAAAAGAGAATAATCTTTTATGTCTTAAGACTGAATCCACATTGCTTTCCTATAATTTTGTTATATATATGTAACCATCATTGTGTGGCCCAGACTTGAACAGAACAGTTTTCATGGCTGCACTGTCACAGAGCATGACTCATTTCTTCTGTGTCCTCAAAGCCAAATTTTCTTGCATGTGGAACTGATCACATGGTTTCTTGAGTCTGCTGCCAATGCTTGAGAACAGAGTGGATCTCACCCCCAGGCCTGGCACATGGACTTTGAGGAACTTTGCCCTGCTCCTTTTTTTTTTTTTTTTTTTTGCAGTTTTTTGGCCAGGGCTGGGTTTGAACCCGCCACCTCTGGCATATGGGGTCAGCGCCCTACTCCTTTGAGCCACGGGCACCACCCTGGCCTGCTCTTTCATTAGACTTTCTGTCACTTTGGGTGCTGCACTGAGCCAAATCACTTGCTCCCCGGAGAGCCATTAGAGTAGCTGAGTAGGGTGGAGGCTGATGGTCTGTAGCCACATGGTAGGGATTTTTTCTCTGAGTAAAAGTATTAAAGATTAAAAAAAAATCAACAAGTCGACATCTTGAGCATAAGTAACTAGTGGCCTACACCAACCGAGACAGGTGTGAAAGCTCATGGGTTGGACTGCTTGATTTGTCAGTGAGTTACTGTGAATTGCTCCAAGTAGTCCATTTGGAAATGAAGTTGGTTGGACATTTCTCCAAGTTTTGCTTTACTGAAAACATGACTGGCAGATGCATGGAGAATTACAGCTTTGTGTCTCTTATATGACTTATGTGAACTAATCTGGTTCTCTGCCATTAATCCAGTGTTGATAATGTGTCAGGGATTTTACTGACAGCATTATTTACCTGATTATCACAAAAACTTTGTAAGATGAAGGTGGAAACAGAGGATGAGGACAAATGACTTGTTTGAGATTTTAAAGTTTGTAATTAAGGGTGGGTATAGTGGCTCATGCCTATAATCCTAGTATTCTGAGAGGCCAAGGTAGGAGGATCACTTGAGCTCAGAAGTTCAAGACCAGCCTGGGCAAGAGGGAGACTCTCATTTCTAGTAAAAGTAGAAAAAGTTAGCCAGGCATGGTGTCAGGTACCTGTATTCCCAGCTACTCGGGAGGCAGAGGCAGGAGGATCACTTGAACTGAGGAGTTTGAGGTTTCTGTGAACTAGGCTGATGCCTTGGCACTCTAGCCTGGGCAACAAAGTGAGACTCTGTCTCAGAAGGAAAAAATAGTTAAGTTGGTAATTGAAAGAGTTTAGGTTTAAGCACTGGTCTGTTTGACTCTAAAGCTCATGTTCTCAGTAGCAAATGCAGCACTCTGCAAGAATTGGGCAAGCTAGGGAGGGAGGTTCTGCTAGGAGTGGGTAAAGTTATATTTTGTCATGAAAGGTTTTGCTTTGATTATTGAAATAACACCTGAATAAATGTTCTTTCCCCACAGGCATTAAAGACTACTCCAACTGGCCCACCATCCCACAAGTGTACCTCAATGGCGAGTTTGTAGGGGGCTGTGACATTCTTCTGCAGATGCACCAGAATGGGGACCTGGTAGAAGAACTGAAAAAGCTGGGGATCCGCTCCGCCCTCTTAGATGATGAAAAGAAAGACCAAGACTCAAAATGAGGGTGCCTGGGTCCTCCGAGACAGGGGGCCGCGCGTGTCAGAGACTCACTGCCAGAAAAGCCTTACTGATTTTGGTTTTCTCTCTTGAGACAACTGCTTGCACTGCTCATTCTGGTTTGTAAGCAGTTGAGTGATTCTAGTTTGTCTGGTGTTTTGTCTAAGAATATTCTCTTGTGAGCTTAATTGCAACCACTGCACTATAATTATTCAATGTTGTTTTATGGTATTGCTGTAAACAAAATTTGTTGTTCATGTTGTCATTTATTCTTTGCCTGATTCAGGAGTGAAAGTAGGAGCTTCTGAATTATCACGATTCATAACTTCTCTGCAAATGTGTCAGTCTACAAAGAACATACTCCCTCAGTTTCTTTCTTTTTTTTTTGGTAACAACTTCTATTAAGGCAAATGGTGGGCAAAGAAGAAACTGTGATAAAGAGGGTGTCGTTTTTTTAAAATAAACAGAGATGCCATGCATGCATGGGTTGTTCATTCTAAAACACATGCATCTGTAAGGGTATTGAGTGCCTGCAACCTTTTGTGTTTGTGAATTAAGAGTGATTCTCAAACTCTTTTATTAAATTTGCCACAAGAATTGACATCAAGCTATGCTTCACTTTCTCTAGGGGAAGCATGTGTGGGCTGGCGGGAAGTGGAGGTGGGCTGCTGGGGAAATGGAGGGGGACTGCTGGGAAGTGGAGGTGGGCTGGAGGGAAGTGGAGGTGGACTGCTGGGAAGTGGAGGTGGGCTGGAGGGAAGTGGTGGTGGGGCAAACTGCTGCTGTCAGTTAGGAAGAAGCGGTCCCTAGTCCACTGAGGTAGGGGATTTAATGAGTATTTTATTTCTTAGAAAAGAGAGGCCTTCCTAAAAAAGGAAACAATTAGAATTGTGGCAGAGATTCTTCCAGTATTCAATGTCTTTGTAAGACTTTTCCTGCATTTTGCATCCTGAGACTGGGGTTTGGTGGAGCTGGGAGAGCTGTATAGTGGCTCCTGGGAAGAAAGCCCGTCCTAGCATGGCGTGGCTTTGGCTCCGGGCTGTATTTGTTCATTTCCAGGGACTTAGAGAGGACATGCATTTAGAAGCAGATTTTTATGGTGGGAAAGGTAGGAAGAAGGGTGCATTTTCTAATAAAAAGGGCAGAAAGGGGCTTGGCACCTATGGCTCAAGCAGCTAAGGCACCAGCCACATACACCTGAGCTGGTGGGTTCGAATCCAGCCCGGGCCCACCAAACAATGACGGCTGCAACCAAAAAAATAGCTGGGTGTTGTGGCAGATGCCTGTAGTCCCAGCTACTTGGGAGGTGGAGACAGGAGAATCGCTTAAGCCCGGGAGTTGGAGGTTGCTGTGAGTTGTGATGCCACGGCACTCTACCCAGGGTGACGGCTTGAGGCTCTGTCTCAAAAAAAAAAAAGGAGTGGGGGCAGAAAGGGCAGAGGATGGCTCCTTTTCCCAGAGCCACTCCAGGGGCTTGCTCCTTGTTGGTTATTTAGCCATCTTGAGTTCCTCTTGAGAAAACTCAAAATGGACTTCCTTCATGAGGTAAGGCTGGAACAAGATGGCCAGGTAAGATCTACACCTGCTGTGTCCTCTTCCCTAAGGGTTTTGGGAGTCCCAAAGGGACAGAAAGCTATAGGCCACCCCACCCCCTGCAGTGAGGGCTGTTCCCTCAGATTACAGCACTACATCTCGCTAATCACCGACCTCATAGCATCAAGGAAGAGAAAAGCAGATTATTCTCAGAAAAAGGTTTTCTTTGACATCAGTTGTACACTGTATCCTATTGATGCCTTTGTGTCTGCTCTAAGCTGAAAGAACTTACAGTCTAGAGGAGGTTAGAAGTCAGCCATTTGGGCTCAGGGATGAGGAAAGCGGGGCACCTACAGATCTCACCTGTGGTACCAGCACAGTTGTGACCTGTCCTATGTAAAGGTGACCACTAACAAAACACTTTGTACCGCCCCTGGATGAATACAGCTGTGGGTCACACACGAGTCTGCACGATTGTCTCTTGTCCTCAGGTCTCTTGTATATAATGGACTTTTCAACAATTTCATTCCTTCAGTTTTCCCTCAGATCTTCCAGGCTCTCCTTAAAGAAAATTGAAATGGTGAGAAACTTATTAGCAGGGAAACATCAATGTAAGAAACCTCTCCAGAATATAATTAGGGCTAGGAGAAGGTTGCCAAATACTTATAAATCAAAGTGAGATTATATCAAAGTCTTCAGAGAACTGAAAAGCTGGAGGAGTCACTGAGCTCTATAAGAAATGCAAATGTTCTTTCCCAAAGTTAATTAACGTTTTTTTTTTTTGTGCTTAAATCTTTACCAAGTGGAAAATTGAAGATGCTATCTAATGCGATACTTTTGATGGTCTGCATAATTAGAATTCACTGTGAGAATTAGGACAGTGACACAGAAGGTCCTCATGCACCTTGCAACACATCAGCTACTGAGAGTTCCATAAAATGTATACAAGTTTTAAGGAAGAAAATAACCATATTAAAATTATAATATATATCTAGCTTGGTGCCCATAGGTCAGTGGCTAGGGTGCTGGCCACATACACTGGAGCTGGTGGGTTCAAACCCGGCCTGGGCCTGCTAAACAATAATCACAACAACAAAATAGCTGGGTGTTGTGGCAGGCACTTGTAGTCCCAGCTACTTGGGAGGCTGAGGCAAGAAAGTCAAGCTTAAGCCCAAGAGTTGGAAGTTGCTGTGAGCTGTGCGTCACGGCACTCTACTGAGGGTGACATAGTGAGACTGTCTCAAAAGAGTAAATAAACAAATAGAAAAAAATAATAATAGAAATTGGCTCGGCACCTGTAGCTCAGTGGTTAAGGGGCCAGCCACATACACTGAGGAAGGTGGTTGTAATCCCTGCCTGGGCCTGCTAAACAACAATGGCAACTGCAACAACAATAACAAAAATAGCCAGGCATAGTGGCAGGTGCCTGTAGTCCCAGCTACTCAGGAGGCTGAGGCAAGAGAATCACTTCCAGGCATCCTTAAACTACGGCCCACAGGCCACATGCAGCCTGCTGAGGACATTTATCCGGCCTGCCAGGTATTTTTGCTGCCGCTGCCTGTCCTGCTTAACTCGTCCTGGGGCCTGCAGTCCGGCCCTCCAACAGTCTGAGGGACAGTGAACTGGTCCTCTGTTTAAAAAGTTTGAGGACCCCTGATTAAGCCCAAGAGTGTGAGGTTGCTGTGAGCTGTGACACCACAGCACTCTACCGAGGGCGACAAAATGAAACTGTCTCAAAAAAAAAAAAAGAAAGAAAAGAACATAATAGAAGCTGGATCAGTCCGTTCTGGGTCCCTCATACTCAAATTTTCAAAATGAGTTTAACAGTAAATACACTGTATTTTAAGGTAAAATATTAATAATATTTGAATAAAAATGTAAATTAAAATTAAAAATATAAAACCCTAAAAATATAAAAGCCTGTTTTGTCACAGTTGGACACTTGGTTTGAAACATACCCCTCATTGTTCACCCACTCCTAAACTGCTTTACAAACTTTTCTGCTGGTTCCGAATTAGACCCAGCAACCTCTCTGCGCATAACAACACTATGGATCCCAGTCCTTTTCTTAAAGTCCTGGAACCACCCCCTCCTGGCTTTAAACTCCTTGTGAGCACTAGTATCCTGTGTGCCTTTCACTAAACCATCTTGGAGGACCTTGACTTTCTCATCAATTATCATCTCAGAAATCACATCACCGGCCAGCTGTTTTTCATTTATCTAAGAGGCATTTTTCCATGTCTTCCATACTTTTCCATCTCCTAGAGGTCAGCGTTGTAACCCCTTTTGCCACATCGGCTGCTTTGATAGCTTCTTTATTTTTCAAAATCATACAGTCAGTTTAGGCATCCTGAACATAGTATGAGATCAGCCACACCAGGACTGCTTTCATGCTTAGCAGTAAGATCTTTCTTAACTTTAATTGTAGCTCTGACAGCTTCCCTCTTACTCTTTATTTTCCTCATTATACTTTTTAGGACCCATGGCAAATACACTTAGTTGTTATTGTATTAAAAAACAACAAAACAGGCACAAAAGCATAAAATTAACAGTGAAAATCACATGAGATGCTTTCACTACAACTTCTGACAATGAACTGATGGGCAAAGTGCATGGGTGGCCTGAGTGTACACACAAAAACACAGAGAACATGCTGGGTGTTCGAATTTCAAAGCAGCATTTGGATTTTGGGCAAAATTTGCTCGAATTCTTCTTTCAGATTCCAAGTTGTTTGAGTTCTCGGGCGTTCGGATTCTGGGGGCAATACTGTCTTATTAGACCCTTTAGAAATAGATGAAGTTATTTCAGAAGATTGAATATTTTTATGATTTCAGGTAGCTTGTGCTTATTTCATAGATTGGTACTTGCCTACCTGCTGTTACACTTCATTAAGTAATGAGTTTTAGAGAAATTTCAGGATGATAGGTCACTTTCAAGATGAGTTTATTTTTATTGGCCCTATTAAATTCACTTGTGTAGACTCTGGGACCTGATGCTTTCCTATGATTTTTAAAGCCGTAACAGCCAGCCTAAGACAATTCTTGTTACAGTCATTAAAGAGCTTGCTTGAATATTTAGACATAACTTACATCTTAAGAAGTTGGGTCCCTTACTTGTAACAGGAGGGACTGTACGAAAGGTTAGGAATGACTTGTGTTAGCAAGGTTTCGCTGAAGCAAATTTAAATTGGAGGTGAGAAAGCTTTCCTGTCACTGACGGGAAAGGTACAGACTGGTGAGTGGTCACACAAAAGCTGATTTGTTTATATAAACATTTAAAGAAAAAGATGTAATATTTCACTTGCAGGTTTTTACTAAGTCTAAAACATAGCTTAAATGATGCCTAAGAACCATATACTAGCTAATTTGAGGGAAAGCAGAGGAATGGTGAAAGGAAGAGCTGTTTTAAGGTGCAGGGACTTGGATGTGCAAAGTGACCAGGGTAGTCTTGTATGAAGTTGCACTATTGTTCTTATTTCCTAAAGCATCACTTTAGGTCTTAAAGCAACACAGGCATTTTGCAGTCTGCGAGCACATTTTTGTCTTGGCAGTTGCTCTCTGACCGGGATGCAGTAGGGCCAAGGGTAGATCTGTCTTGCATCCAAGCTGATAATGGATACTGCTGAAGGAGCGCCTTGCTTCAAAGATCCTTTTCTCAACTTCAGCCAGAATGGCTATGCCACTCTTCTCATTGCTGACTTTCCAGGGTGCTGCATTGGCCTCACTGTGAAGTCATTCCCTACTCCAGAGAGCCTGCCCTCACCCTTCTGGTTGCAACAGACCCTGATCCATTCCATAGTCCTGTTATCTGTTCATCAGCCCAAGACCTAATTGCCCTTCACTCGGCTTCACTTAGGAATCTCTGTGGCCAGCATATAGGTCAGCGGATCTCAACCTATGGGTCACGACCCACAGGAACTGTATTAAAGGGTCATGGCATTAGGAAGGTTGAGAACCACTGATACAGATTGCTCCCCCTAAATACACGTATTTAAGAAAGACTAAGGAGGGTGGTGCCTGTGGTTCAGTGGGTAGGGTTCCACCCCATATATCAAGAGTGGCGGGTTTGAACCTGGCCCTGGCCAGCTAAAACAGCAGTGGGCAACTGCCACAAAAATAGCCGGGTATTGTGGTGAGCGCCTGTAGTCCCAGCTACTTGGGAGGCTGAGGCAAGAGAATCGCTTAAGCCCAAGAGTTGGAGGTTGCTATGAGCTGTGATGCCTTGGTACTCTACCTAAGGTGACATAGTGAGACTCTGTCTCAAAAAAAAAAAAAAGACAGACCAAGGATTACCTTTCTTCATTCCTTTTGCATTAGTAACAGAAGTGTTAGCTTATTGCAGTTTACCAGTCTAGCAACACAGGGCAGTAGCTGAGAACTTGGACTTTGGGCACCCTACCTGGATTTGTGTTCCAATTCTTCCTGGCTGTGCTGCTGACGTCACTCAAGTTAGTAACCTCCTTTTCCTACCTGATTGGGCAAATGGGCAAATAGCAAGTGCCACCTACCTCAGGCTCATTAGGAGTTTAGATGAAAGAATTCTATCAAGAATGTGGCCCATAATGAGCTCTCAATACAAATTAACCTCCATAGTTATGTTGGATTACATCTGGACTTAATACTGCATTGTGTTATTCACCACCATTGGAAGGGGTAACGGTACGTCCATGTTTATTAAAAGAACATTATTAGGCTGGGTGCTGTGGCTCACACCTGTTCTCCTAGCACTCTGTGAGGCCAAGGTGGGTGGATTGCTTGAGCTGACAGGTTCAACACCAGCCCGAATAAGTGCGAGACCCTGTCTCTAAAAAACAGCCGGGTGTTGTGGTGCGCACCTATAATTCCAGCTACTTGGGAGGCAGAGGCAAAAGAATTGGGTAAGCCCAAGAGTTTGAGGTGCTGTGAGCTCTGACGCTATGGCACTCTACCCAGGGTGACAAAGTGAGTCTCTGTTTCAAAAAAAAAAAAAAAAAGAAGAAGAACATTGTTAATGTTTGATTTTTCCTGGAATGTGGAGCTTGATCTTTGAAAGTGAAGGGCAAGATCTAGTATCTGTGGTGATCGTCTCAGTGGAATGTCCCAGCAGCTGTAGGGGAGGGGAGGGCATTCAGTTGAGAAGAATTCCCTATAAATTATTTATTCTAAGGTTGCAGTTTGACTTCAAATGCTGAGTTTTATTTTTAAAAATAAATCTATCTCCTACTACAGTAGCAAGTCTTTTGTGAACTGCTATGTTAGGTGCTGACTATGTGGAGTTATGTTTCAAGGAATGCAGTTTTACCTTGAGTTAACTCCACAGTTTATCAGTAGCAAGGATTACGGTGCTGGGTTCTACCCTACCTGATGAGCAATTTTCAGAGGGATACAGTTTGCCAGAAACAGGAGGTAGAAATGTCCCTAGGTTCATAGAAAATGTGCTGATCAAATGTGGACATGTCTTCTTCACTACTCCTGATTTTGAACTTCTGACATACTAAATTGTTAAATAAAAAAAAAAAATTCATAGTGTTTTAAGATACTAAATTTGTGGTAATTTGTTACAGCAGCCATAGGAAACTAGTACAGTTGATTGCCTTGATTTTTATGGTGCACACCACTTGGTATGAGCAGACAGGAGTGAGAGGTCAAAAAATTATTGAGCATTTAGATCCCTAATTTGCTCCTCACAAAAGATGTGCAAATGTCAGATGTTACCTCTCCCTTTCAGATAATGATACAGAGGCATGAAGAGTTCTGGCCATTTGTACAAGGTCACTGCCTGGTGGAGTTTGAGCTGTGATCTTCATATTGTGGCATCCTTCAGGGGCCTGGCTCAGGGAGTACCAGCCACTCCTTGCAGCTCTGGCTACGGCATCTCTCCCTTTATCCCTGAGAGGAAGAACTGAATTTGATCCTTGGTTCTCTATTGAAAGAGTCAGGAAGGCCAGGTTTTTGGAAGTTGTCCTTGGCCATCCACTCTCAAGTATGTGAGAAGGCAGGGGATCCCACCTCTGAGATCAGACAAGTGGACAGTGGTGAGCTCAGGCTTCTCATGGTGTGTGGACACATGGGTAGGCCAGAGGTCCCACTGGACTTCACTGGGTGACATTCCAAACAGTTGGAAGTAAACAAAGGACTTTACAAACACACTCCCATAGTCTGCAGGCTTTCTGTACACATCCGTCTGACCTCAGTGAGAGCCCTGGGCCAGGTCATCTATTTCTACCCAATTGCAGAGCCACCTGTTGCCGAGTCCCAGAGTCCTTGCCTCCTGGCAGTGTCCCTTAGCCCAGCCCTTGCAGCCACTTCTTCTTCCCTGTCCACCCCCTCACCCTGCCCTTTGTCAAAGTTGCCATCTGTCCCTTCTGGTTGTAGCAACATGGTCAAATAATGTATATGTTTTTAGATTCCCATTAATTTGAATTTTTAAGCTAGTTATTTTTACTTTAATAAGGTAATACATACATATAATTACTAATTTATTACTAATTAACTAATATTAAAAAATCACAGTAATAATGAAAAACAGCAAACTCCTGCCTTTCACCTTTTGATCCTTTGTCCTGTTCCCTGGAGGCTACCAGTTTCCATTTCTTAAGCTGTTTCTTCTGCTATTTGCCTCCATATTTCTTAACATGCTTATATTGCTTTTCTTTACGACTGACTTTCAAACATTACTAACCTCTTTGCCATTTGGGCTGATAAGAATTCAATGTCCTGGCTGGGCGCCCGTAACACAGTAGTTATGGCGCCAGCCACATGCACTGAGGAAATATTTATGTGAGAGGAAATATTCAAACCTGGCCTGGGCCAGCTAAACAACAATGACAACTCCAACAACAACAACAAAAATAGCCAGGCAATGTGGCTGGCGCCTGTTGTCCCAACTACTTGGGAGGCTGAGGCAAGAGAATCTCTTAAGCCCAAGAGTTTGAGGTTGCTGTGAGCTGTGATGCTATGGCACTCCACCAAGGGTGACATACTTCTTTCTATTCCCTACAGAATTAGAAAAATAGTGTTTACATTAATTATGACTATATTAATGTTTTGCTAAGTCAAATACTGTAGTCCTTTCTTACATAAATTTTTCCTTCCTTCCTTCCTTTATTTATTTATTTATTTATTTTTAAGACAGAGCCTCAAGCTGTCACTATGAGTAGAGTGCTGTGGCATCACAGCTCACAGCAACCTCTAACTCCTGGGCTCAAGTGATTCTCCTGTCTCCACCTCCCAAGTAGCTGGGACTACAGGCACCACAATGCCCAGCTATTTTTTGGTTGCAGCCATCATTGATGTTTGGCAGGCCTGGGCTGGATTCGAACCCGCCACCCCAGGTGTATGTGGCTGGCACCTTAGCCACTTGAGCCAACAGGCGCCAAGCCTTTCCTTCCTTTATTACTGATTATCTTTAGAATTGCTAATTTTCTATCTGATGATTTTAATTGGGTTATACAATGTACAGGCATCTGCCAAGTACCCATCAAAGTTTTCTTTTTTTTTTAATTCTTGGGGATTCTTTGAGGGTACAAAGAACCAGGTTACATTGATTGCATCCCATCAAAGTTTTTAAACAGAAATGTCAGGTAACTCCGACTTCCGCTGCCTCCTAAATCGGGTCCTGGACTCCTCTGCCCTCCTGCTGCCCTCTAGTGGCCTGCCGCCGTTCCCGAGTTGGATTGTTCTGTCTGGTCTCCCAAGTCAAGTTTTACATTATTCCTCTGCTCTGCTGGAGAACATCCCGCAAAATCTTCCTAAAGAAGTTGCACAAGAGGTTCACTTTTTGAGGCCAACTTGTCTGAAGAGGTTTCATTATACCTGTATGCTATATTTGAAAGTTTGCCTGGGTCAGAAGACATTTTCACTATTCCCATGGCATTGCTTCACTCTGTTACAACTTCCAGTACTTCTCTGGGTGCTAGGAAATCCAATGGTATTTTGAAACTTGATCTTTTATTTCTTGTTTCCCTTTGCAGGAAAAGTCCTCTTCAAGATTTTTTTTGGGGGTGGGGGTGGGGATAGGGTCTTGCTCCTTTACCCAGGTTAGAGTTCAACAATATCATCATAGTTCACTGCAAGCTCAAACTCCTGGCTCTAGCAATCCTCCTGCCTCATTCCTCCCAAGTAGCTGGGACTGCAGGCCCCCCACCATATCGCCTGGTGATTTTTTTCTGTAGAGATAGGGTTCACTCTTGATCAGGCTTGTTGCAAACTCCCAACCTCAAGCAGTCCCCCTATCTTGGTCTCACGGACTGCTGGGATTACAGACATGAGCCACTGTGCCCAGCCTGAGATCTTTTTTTAAGTTCCTGGTGTGCGTGTGCCTTATTGTGATATTGTTAAAGCTCTTTTAGAATTTACAACTCTTTTAGAACTTACAGCTCTTTTAGAATTTACCTAGCAGGCCTTCTGGTCTCTACCGGAAGGATGCCACTGAGAGACCACCAGGGACACATGGAAAAGCAAAGGAGCATCTTTATTTTCAAGCATATGCTTGGGTCACACCTCTGGACAGCATGAACAGCATCACGGTGCAGCTGCAACCCTGTTACAGAAGGGGTTATATATTCTAGGGGTGACAGTGACTGGATGATTGGTTAATTTTGGATCTGGTTGGGGATTGGTTATTAAGTCAATCCTGTCAGGGATTGGTTGGGACTAAAGCTCCTTTTCACGGTAGGGCTGTGGCTCAGCATTTTCTAGGAAGGGTCTCGTGTCTGTTTCTGATAAAGGGGGCTCCATCTGGGTTGGCTGTCCCCTCCTTGGGTGGTTTCTGCTTGTGGCTTTTCTCTGGCCTGGGGCTCAGTGTAGGGCCTATTTACAAAATGGAGTCTCTGCTGTCTCTTTATTCCCCCTTGAGTTGGGAACTAGCTGAGGCCAATCTTGGGTTCAAGGCATTGGTGTAAGCAAATGATTTGTACAAGGCAAAAATTGCAGTTAGCTGGGCAGATGAGGAGTTACAGGTTGGACTTCAGTACCATAAGCTGCACAGTACTGATATGTTCCCTGACGAAGGTGAGCAGTCTGTTAACTATGCAGGGTCTAAAAGTCAGAAGGCAGAGGAGAATGAGCAGGGGTTCCGCTAGAGCTGATACCAGGGTGGTAAGCCGGGGGACCAATTGAACATGTTTTCATACCAGCTCTGAGATTGTTCGCACTCTAATTTTCTCTTGTGTAACCCCTCTTGGACCAGGGCCATGGATTGTTTGACTACCCTGGAGTGGTCTATGTAAAAACAACATTCTTCTCCCAAGGCTGCACATAGTCCTCTTTGTTGTAAATACAGTAGATCTAGGCTTTTTTAATTATTATTTTGCTAGACTACTTCTGATAGGGATGTGAGGGATTCTTGTAAGTGGGAGATGAATTTTTCAATTTTTTCAATATCCAGGTCTATGGCTGCACCTGAAGCTCCATAATTTTTGTCCTGGATAACTAGAGAGGAGATCCTAGTGCCCACCCTAGCAAGCCCTAGGCTCATTACTACAGCCAGTGTTACGGTTGAGACTGGTTCTCGCTTGAGCCTTGGGTGGCTGCTCTTTAACTTTTAATAGATGCTATCTCCCATATAATATATTAGTTGGGGTATTAACTGGACCAGGACGCAGAACTCTTGGGTGAGACTGAGCACCATGCCATGGATGCTGGGCTAGTTCTGTGGAGCATGCCCACCACGTATTGTTGGTGGGTATGAGATACCCAGCCCCATTCCATGGGAAAGTCCCGTTACACAAGTGATGGAATCAGTGGCCTGGGTGTCTTACACATAATCTTTGACCAAATAAGGCCTGGAGGGTAATGCGGGGGCCTTGTTGCTGCCATCTACAGGTGCTGGCTTTTATACTTACTGT
The DNA here is from genome assembly GCF_000181295.1 of Otolemur garnettii. Taxonomy (NCBI): domain Eukaryota; kingdom Metazoa; phylum Chordata; class Mammalia; order Primates; family Galagidae; genus Otolemur; species Otolemur garnettii. The sequence continues at coordinate 21,406,124 of NW_003852415.1, forward strand.
TGGGAGTCCTCGCAAGGCAATGCCCTCATAATAAGGGGGCTGGACTTCAAGGCACAGCTAACAGGATTCACTGAGGTCCAGCCTGGAGGTGTTTAGTACTTGGTAGGTCTTGGTGAGGAGTACCTATATTGGATTTGCAGGCTCTGCTTCTAAAGGGCCCAGGGTTGTTGGGGTGGCATCAGTGTTGCCTGGTGGGAAGCTTGGGGCGCAAGGTTGTCTAAGGGTTCGGGGAGGTAGTGGAGGAGGAGGAGGCAAGAGAGGCTTGGGTCTCACTGCAGTTGGGAGTCTTATGCTAACTGGGGCATTTAGGACTTTAAGCAGGAAGACGTTACCTGGGTCTAGCTCATAAGGTGTATATAGCTGCATGCCCTACCATTTGCTGATTTCCCAGCTTTGCACCCATTTTCCTTTCTCAGTGAAGTTAATACTGACTATGTCACACTTGGGATTTTTCTGGGAGCACTTTTTGTTAGGGCACGTAGCCTTTCGTTTCATTTGAATTAGATCTCCCTGTCTGGGGAGGGGGGGTTCTACCATATCTGCCCGGTGGAGACATAGCTCTATGAGTCACAAAAGTACGAGCTCGCTCTTCTACACTTGTTGGGGAGGTGGCCAGGGCAGACATAGAAGGTTTCTGTCAAGTCCAGACGGCACCAGAGACTGGTCCCCAGTAGGTCATGAAGGTCTACTAGGAGCTCCAGGAACCAGGTACCTCAGGGGTGGACCCCCAAGGTTTGGTTGAGAATGGTTCCTGTGCTAGCATCAGTAATCTGCCATGTTACATGAACAGGGAGGTGGGGGTTTGAGTTGTGTAAGGCAAAGATGGCTGGGGTTATCAGCAGGGTAAGGGAGAGCATCAGACGCAGTCCTTGGGTGGGCATCTTTGAAGCTTGAGCTTTAGTGGGTTGTTGAATGGTTGGATTTTCCAAGTGGGTTGGTAGTCTTCTTTCTCCGGGTGAGGGTCAGCAGGCCAGATGTGGGAGTGATGGACCCAGGAAGCAATCTCGTTCACTTTAACAGCAGTTGGGGTGACCAGGATGATGATGTATGGTCCTTTCCATCTGTGCTCAAGAGTGTCTTGGCAATGCCGCTTGATGTACACCCAGTCCCCTTGTCGATATCTGTGAGGCTCAGGAGGGGGGGGCTTTTCATATACAGCCCAGAGTTGGGGCGACAGCTGCTGCTGGATTATGTGTATCAGGGTAAGGGAGGAGTGAAAATCAGAGTGATTAAAATCAGCAGTCAAATTAGTTTTAACATTTGGTAAAATGGGAGGAAGTCTACTGAACAATATTTCAAAAGGGGTTAGACTTAGGGTATAGGGGGAGTTTCTTACTCTATAATGGGTGAAGGGGAGGAGAGTTATCTAGTTACCACCAGTTTCTTTTTTTTTTTTTTTTAAGACAGAGCCTCAAGCTGTCCCCCTGGGTAGAGTGCCGTGGCATTACAGCTCACAGCAACCTCCAACTCCTGGGCTCAAGCGAGTCTCCTGCCTCCGCCTCCCAAGTAGCTGGGACCACAGGCGCCCGCCACAACGCCTGGCTATTTTTTGGTTGCAGCTGTCATTGTTGTTTGGCGGGTCCGGGCAGGGGATTCGAACCCGCCACCTTAGGTGTACGTGGCTGGCGCCTTAGCCGGTTGAGCTATAGGCGCCAAGCCACCGCCAGTTTCTAATGTTAGTTTTGTTAATGTTTCTTTCAAGGTCCTATTCATTCTTTCTACCTGTCTTGAACTCTAAGGTCTGTAAGCATGATGTAGTTTCCACTTAATATTTAAGAGGGAGGCTAAGCTTTGTTGTACTTGGGAGACAAAAGCTATATTAGACCCTATTTGAGTGGGGAGGCCGTACCTGGGGATGATGTCTTCCAGGAACTTCTTGCTTACCATGGAGGCTGTTTCAGCTTTGGTGAGGAAAGCTTCCACTTATCTTGAGAAGGAATCTATGAAAGGTATTTATATCTATACTTGTTAGGTTTTACCTCAATGAAGTTCACTTTCTAGTATGCCCCTGGGTGGGTTCCTCGTTCTCAGGACCCTATTGGTCCCTATGTGGCTTTGGCGTTGACCATCCTGCAAACTACACACTTGGACGTGGCCTCCTGGGTTTTGGTTTTGAGATTGAAGATTTTTAGGGGTGCTTTTCATAGCAGATCTTTAATTTTCCATGGTCCCGTGTGTGTACTGTGATGAATTTGATGTACTAGGTCTAGGCCGAGTTTATCCAGGAGGATCAGTCTCTTTGTTGGTGTGTAGTAGTACCATTTTTTTTTTT
>NW_003852415.1:21408428-21423953 GCF_000181295.1 Otolemur garnettii
CCTCTTTGGTGTACTCAGGACTGGGCAATGTGGGTGCAGGTACAGGGGGTAATTGTGCCATTAGAGTCAAGGTAGTTGGAGGCTCAGCAGTGAGGGCCGCCTCGCGGGTGGCAGCATCTGCTTGGCAGTTCCCTCTTGCCACTGGGGTAAGGGGTTTCTGGTGCCCTGGGCAGTGTATAATGGCCAATTCTTTGGCAACAAAAGTGCTCAAAGTAAGTCTAATATTTCTTGTTTATTTTTGATTGTCTTTCTTTCAGCAGTTAACAGCCCCCTCTTTTAGTAGATGGCTCTGTGTATGTGGGCCATAGCAAAGGCATAGTGGCTGTTGGTATATACGTTCAGCTGCTTGTCTTTTCCCAAGTAAAGGGCCTGAGTTAAGGCTATCAGTTCTGCTTTTTGGATTGATGCCCCAGGGAGTAGAGATGTAGCCCAGACTACTTCTGTTTCAGTTGTTACTGCTGCCTCTGTATACCTGGTGCCGTCTCTTATGAAACTGCTACCGTCTCCATCTGTATACTAGGTGACATCTGCTTGTGGCAAGGGCTGGTCCCAAAGGTTGCTCCGGGTGTTGTGGACCTGGTTCAGGATTTCAGTGCAGTCGTGGAGTGGCTCTGTCAAGTCTGGGTCAGGTAGCAGGATGGCTGGGTTGAGGGCAGTACTGGTGCTGAACCGGACTTTTGGAGGGTTTAGCTCAGGGCCTGATAATGGACTAGTCTGGCAGTGGACAGCCATCAGTCTGGTGGCTGTTTGAGCACCCCCTCAATGTCATGTGGGGTGGTGACCCTGAGGTTTTGACCCAGAGTTAACTTGTGGGCGTCTTTAACCAGTAGGGCCATGGCGGTGATGCTCTGGAGGCAAGGAGGCTACCCTGCCACCACTGGGTCTAATTTCTTTGACAAGTAGGCTACTGGTCTCTTCCAGGGCCCAAGAGTTTGAGTTAATACCGCCTTTGCCATGCCTTTTCTTTCATCTTCATACAAGTGGAAGGGTTTGGTGATGTCTGGTAGGGCTAGCGCTGGGGCATGAAATAGCTTGGACTTGATGGCCTCAAAGCCCTGTGCCATGGTATGGGTCCAAACCAGGGGCTCCTGCCCCCACGTAGCTTTATACAATGGTTTTGCTTTTTCTGTAAAGTCAGGGATCTACAGTTGGTAGAACCCAGTGGACCCCAAGAATTCCTTGACCTCCCTCCTGGTCTTGGGGTTGGGGATTCGGAGGATGGTTTCTTTCTTAGAGTCTGACAGCCACCTTTGTACCCCTTTGAGTACGTAGCCCAGGTAGGTGACTTGGGTTCTACATATCTGAGCCTTTCTGGCTGCAGCCCGGTATCCATGGTCTCTGAGGGCCTTAAGCAGGCCTCAGATGGCCTGCAGGCAATCATCCTGGCTATCTGTGGCTACTAGAAGGTCATCTACATACTGGAGTAGACTAACATTGGAGTTATATTTTTGATACTCACTGAGGTCTTTGTGGAGTGCTTTGTCGAAGATGGTGGGTGAATTCTTGAAGCCCTGGGACAACCGAGTCCAAGTGAACTGTCTGTTGAATCCATCTGTGGGGTCATGCCACTCAAATGCAAACATGGGCTGGCTCGAGGGGGCCAGAGGTAGGCAAAAGAAGGCGTCTTTTAAGTCTAGAACAGTGTACCATTTCCTAGTGGGAGGCAGGGTGCTTAACAGAGTATAGGGGTTAGGCACCATGGGGTGGATGTCTGTCATCTGTTTGTTGACCTCTCAGAGGTCCTGGACCAGTCGGTACTCACTGGAGTTTGGTTTCTTGACAGGTAGCAGGGGTGTATTCCAGGGTGACTGGCATGAGACTAGCACTCCTAACTGTCTTAACTTCTTTATGTGAGGGGTGATACCTTCCCGGGCCTCCCTAGGCATTGGGTACTGTTTTACTTGTACAGGCAGGGCCCCAGCATTCATTTCTACTATCACTTGGGGGAGGGAAGTGGTGTGCTGCGTACCTCCCTATTCCCCCGGTCTCTGCCCAGGCCTTGGGGAATTCAGACAACCATTCTTCCATATTGGGTGGTGTGTGGGGACCTTCCATATTGGGTGGTGTGTGGGTCTTCATGGAGTTGGTGCTCATCAGCCAGAGAGACTGTTAATATGCATATGGGTTCCCCATTGGCATGGGTCACTCGAATCATGTGGGGCTGGAAATGGATATGGGCCCCTATCTTCGTTAACAAGTCTCTTCTCAACAAGGGGTAGGGCACTCAGGTATGACCATGAAAGTGTGGGACACTCGGCTTGTCCCGAGGTCTACTGTCTTTTGGGTGGTCCATGAATATTGACTGGTTCCTGTCGCCCCCTGAACCCATGACTTATTGTTGGACAGTGCTCCTAGTGGCTGCTTGAGGATGGAATGCTGGGCACCCATGTCCACCAGGAAGTCAATGGATTTCCCCTCCATTTTTATAGTTACCCTGAGTTTGGGGAGGGGCTCCAAACCCCATCCCCTCTAATCACTCAGTTCCCTCAGTTCTAGGATGCAGGTCATGGCATTCTCTTGGGCTTGTGACAGTAAGTCTGGAGAGTTTTTCTCCTAATGTCCCTTTTGTTTGCAATAAGCACATCGATCCCTTTCGAGCATGAATTTTTTCTCTCCACCATCCTCGGCCCTACCTCCAGTTCCGCAAGGATGTCTGGATGGTCCATGGTCTGCTCCTGCCATGGTGGCTAGAAGTACCTTGGCCATGCCTTGGGTATGTTTCTTATTGGCTCTGGTCAGAGATTTGATCTGCTTCTTCTCCAGTGTTTCTCAGTTATTGTATACTTTCTCGGCCACTGCCAACAGCTCTGAGATGGTTTTGTCTCCCAACCTTTCCAGGCGTTGTAATTTCTGATGGATGTCGGGTGCAGCCTGGTTCACAAAGGCCATGACCACCATGGACCGATTTATAGGGTCCTTAGGGTCTATGGGGGTATAGGTGCGGTATGCCTCCAGGAGGTGCTCCAGAAAAGCCCCAGGGGCCTCCTCTCTACCTTGCTGAATCTGGCTGACCTTGGCCAAATTGGTAGGCTTCCAGGCTGCTGCCTGGAGGCCCCTCATAAGAAGGCCTGGCAGTAAACTTTGATTCTTTCCTTACCTTTAGGGGTGTTATAATTCCAGTCTGGTCGAGTGAGAGGGAATCCCACAGTAATCCTTTCGGGGTTTACAGTGGGGTTTCCATCATCCCCTGGCATGAGCATTCTAGCCACGACCAGGATCTTTTCTCTTTCTTCTGTGGTGAACAGAATCTGGAGGAGCTGGCTGCAATCATCCCAAGTGGGCTGATGGGTAAATAGAATGGAGTCTAACAAATTAATCAACCCGCTGGGTTTTTCTGAGAATGTGGGGGTTTGCATCTTCCAATTGTACAGGTCACTCATTGAGAATGGCCAATAAATAACATTCTGGCATCCCTGTGCATCAGGGGGTCCTATGGCTCTTAAAGGAAAGGCTGTTGAGTCTCATTTGACTCCAGCTCATTGAGCCCGCTCCCTTTGGGTTTGCCCTCTAGTACTTGGACCCCCTCCACCCCAGCTGCCCCTATGGGTTCAGCTTCATTTCCCTCCACCACTTGGTATGGAGGTGGGCTTAGAAGCACTGCTTCTTCTTGGGGATCAGAAGCGGGCAGCAGCACCAGATAGAGTGGTACCATGGGCTTGTGGATCATTGGCCTCTCTTTGAGGGCCAAAACTGCAGGACCTGGGGGCAGGGAAGGCTTTAACCATGGTGGGGGTTGCTCTACCAACACCTGCCAAGTAGTGATATAGGTTACTTGATCGCAGTGGCCTGGTTTCCCATAAACTATATTTTTCACCTGATAAATGGTAGGGAGGTCAAAAGTCCCCTCCTCGGGCCACCCTGCACCAAAAGTCGGCCACTCTCTGTGGAAGAAGCTGATCAGCTTACCCCTTTTTATCACTAGACCCAAGTCGCTGGGCCTGGGCCTGGACGTTCCGGAAATGGGTGAGGAAGAAGGTTAAGGGGGTAGTTTGTGCTTGCCCCATGTCTGGTTAGAGAAAAGGTCAGAGGGGAAGAAGGAGAAGAGAAGGGAAAGATATCAAGGGAGAGCAAAGCAATTGGATCTAGCTTTGAAAGGTTCTCTGAATAGGGTCAAGTAAGTGAATAAAGCCGCCAAGAGGTAATAGAGACAGGCTGTAGCCATGTGTTCCCTGACAGACCAATCCAGAGGGGCAGCGCTACCAAGCCCAATACCAAGAACAAGGACAAGGAGCACAATGAGTGCCAAGCTAAAGATGCACCAAGCAGACAAGGGCACAAAACACATAACAGAAAAAACGTTAACAGAGCAACTTCCAAAGGGGAGAAATTCCCCAGGATCCTTTGGAGGTAAAGGTCTGCAACCCACTCACAAACACTGTCTGGGAAGTCAGTGTTGTGCGTGACCAATCTCCCACAAGGCACTCCACAAATTGCTGAAAATGGCATTCACAAAGACACATAGACCTTTTGCATTTGCGCTATGGAAATTGGGCAGGTGTAATCACCCAAAGGCCAGGTTTCTGTGGGGAGTTCTACTCCCTGTGGTGCAAACCAAGTGGACTGGAGATGTCTCCCTCAGTCCACAGTCCAGCCCATAAACGTGCGTCCACCTAGGGGCCTGTCCAATCCAAGAATTCCTGGCACCCAAACTCAACCACACAAACATTCACACACAATACAACACAACTCACTGGTGTCGGGCACTCCATGTGTGGTGGGGTCTCAGGGGCGCAGATATCGGTGGAACCTCCAAATGTTAAACCTCTTTTAGAATTTACAGCTCTTTTAGAATTTACCTAGCAGGCCTTCTGGTCTCTACTGGAAGGATGCCACTGAGAGACCACCAGGGACACATGCAAAAGCAAAGGAGCATCTTTATTTTCAAGCATATGCTCAAGTCACACCTCTGGGCAGCATGAACAGCATGACTGTGCAGAAGCAACCCTGTTACAGAAGGAAGGCGAGTTTTATACATTCTAGAGGTGACAGCGACTGGGTGATTGGTTAATTTTGGATCTGGTTGGGGATTGGTTATTAAGTCAATCCTGTCAGGGATTGGTTGGAACTCAATTCCAGACAGGATTGGTTGGGGCTGAGGCTGCTTTTCACAGAAGGGCTGTGGCTCAGCATTTTCTAGGAAGGGTCTTGTGTCTGTTTCTGATAAGTGGGGCTCCACCTGGGTTGGCTGTCCCCTCCCTGGGTGATTCTGCTTGTGGCTTTTCTCTGTATTGGGCCTGGGGCTCAGTGTAGAGCCTACTTACAAAATGGAGTCTCTGCTGTCTCTTCAATATATCTTTTCTTCTTCTTTTTCTTTCAGATGCTTTTAATCTGGAAAGTACTATTTTTCATTTCTGAGAAATTTTCCACTGTTACTCTTTGAGAATTCCTCTCCCTGGTTTTTCCTGTTAGAGGTCGGGTCTCTTAAATTGGCCTCATAGTTTTCTTATCTTTTCTCTCCTATTTTAAAAATGCTACACTTTTATTTTCCTTTTGGGAGATCTCCTTGACTTCCCTTTTATGCTCTCCCACAGATATTTGCCCTGTGCCTCTCTTGATTTGGGCATGGTTCCAGGTGTCGGGGAGAGAACAGGGAACTGTGTGGAAAGCTCTGCCAGTGGGAGAAAGAATAAACAACTAATAGTGGGGCAATACCTGGTTAGATTAAGAGCTAAGATAAAAAAGTCAGGGTAAGGGATAATAAAGACTTTGGGTGATTGAGGAAGGCTAAGACTGGGATTTCTACTACATCCAGAGATCTTCCTAACTTTAATTCTCCCAACTTAAAAAGTATCATTTCTAGGAGAGCTCTTATTTTCTATTAATCTTTAAAAAAATGTGGTAAAAATATACATAACCTAGAATTTATCATTTTATCCATTTTTAAGTATATAGTTCAGGGGTATTAAATATGCTTGCGTTATTGTGCAACCATCACCACCATTCACCTCCAGAACTTTTTCTTCTAAGAAAACTGAAACCCTATGCGTATTAAATAGTAACTCTCCACTCTGCTGCCCCCCACCTTCCAGGTCCTGGAAACCACCGTTCTACTTTCCATCTCTGAATTTGGGTACTCTTGGTAACTCATACAGTGGAATCAGATAGTATTTACCTTTACAGTATTTGCTTATTTTACTCAGCAAAATGCCCTCAATGTTTATTATGCTGTAGCACACATCAGAATTTCCTTCCTTTTTCAGACTGAATAATAATCCAATCATACATATATCCCACATTTTGTTTATCCATGCATTTGTCAATGGATACTTGGGTTGCTTCCACCTTTTTGCTTCTGCGACTGTGAATGGTGCTGCTGTGAACATGGGTTTACAAGTATCTATTTCCATTCTTTTGGATATATACTCAGAGGGGGAATTGCTGGATCATATGGTAGTTCTATTTTAATTTTTTTTGAGAAATTGCCATGCTGTTTTCACACAGCTACACTATTTTACATTCCTACTAGCTGTGCACACTGGTCTGATGTCTCTATATCCTTGCCAGTAGTTGCCATTTTCTGGCTTTTTGTTTTTTAATAGTAGCTGTCCTAATGATGTTGATCAATCCTTTTTTATAGCCCTTTGCTCTCCTTTCATGAAAGTGTTACCTTACATCAGGATATTACTTAGAGCTTTTGTATGAAAGCACTCTTTTCAAAGGATTGCCCTTTTTCCATTCTCCCTGAATCTTCAGGTCTCTTCTCTATGTGTTTGTGTTTTATACTGGAGACTTCCCAGCTGGAGCCCCCACCTGTGGGGTCCTATCTGAGAACTGAAGCACCTGTTAGAGGATTGGAAACACTGTGTATATGTGTGTGGTTGTAATTCTGGAGGGCCAGCTGTACCTATAGAGATGCTAAGTGTGCAGCTGGCCTTCTTGTGTGAACTCTTCAGACATCTCTTTTCTAAGGCCATTTAATTTCTTCAGAGAAGAATCTTCCATCCCACCTAGAAGGGAATGTGTACCTGTCTTCTGGAAGTTAGAATACAAGAATGCTGGGGACATTTGATTCGAGTGCAGATTTTGGCTTGTTCCTCTGCTTTTCTGCGCCATTCCCTCCCCCCACCCCTTGCATCTATAGTCCTCAGGGTGGTACCCTGCAAGTCTCCTTCTTCATATAACTACTTCAATCTAGAGCTGCAGCCCCACCCCTCTTCCTTCATGGCACCACAGTGGAGCTTGCACGTCCCAAGCAGCTGGGCCCATGGACGTCCTGTCTCTGCATACTTTTCCAGTCCCTGAAAGCTTGTTGATTTCTTGCATCTTCTTTTGTCTTTTCTCTCTCTTCCTTGTGGTTCTCTTCCTTGTGGTTTTGTCTCATCTATCTTGTTTAACAATTATATCATTTTTATATCCCTTTTCATTCCTTTGCTTACAATTTAGAGAGGAAGAAACAGAAGTATAGGTGATCAGTCCCCCAGTTCAGCTGCATATCTCGTTGCAAACAAATTTTCCTTGAAATTCATTCAAATCATAAAAGTAATTTGTGTTCACTTAGAAAACACAGAGAAGTAATAAGAAGGGGAAAAAATAGGCCAATAGTCCCACTCAATGATTACAAATAGTCTTCATAAGGCACATTTCCTTCTATTACTTAATATTCATTGAATAATTTTACACATTTGAAATCAGGTTGTAAAGACAATTTTATGTTCTGCTTTTTTCTACTTATTACAATACAAGAAGTTCCCATCTTAGGAAACTTTTGGAAACATTTTTAACAGTCATATCAATAAATGATCTTGTGTGGAAGGAATGTTACCCTCCTGTTGTGTAGCCCTAGTCTAGGTTGTTTTCAGTTATTTCAATACCATGCTAAAGATATTTGTGCAAAAAGCTTATTTTATTTTATTTTTACATTTTTAAATAGAAGTTTTGACATATGGTAATGTAGTGGTTGAAAGATGGTCCTCAAAAAGATTTGTCCACATCCTATTACCCAGAACCTGTGAATCCAGTTGTAATTAAGTTATCCCAGATTATCTGGCTGGGCCTTAAACCCAATGACAAAGTGTTTTTATAAGAGACAGAAAAGAAGACACAGACACACATAGAGGAGAAGGCTGTGGGAAGATGGAGGGAGAGATTGGAGTGATGTGGCCACAAGCCAAGGAAGTTAGCAACCACCAGAAGCTGAAAGCATCAAATAGATGCACCCCTGTCAATGCCTTGATTTGGGATTTCTGGCCTCTAGAACTCTGAAAGAATAAATTTTTCATTTATTATTTTAAGCCATCAAATTTGTGGTACTTTGTTATGACAGCCCAGGAAACTAATACAGGTAGATTCCAAGAAATGGTATTGGTGGTCAGAGATAATGAATATTTATAAGTTGTTAAGTTCACAAAAGCAGTTTATATCCCACTGCCATCCTAGCATGCTCACTTTTATTTTGGTATGTTTCTGTAATGTCCTAGCATTTGGTCAGCTTGTGCTGAGTGCCTGCTACATTGCAGTAGTTGGTAGCTTTGTGAGGATGGAGGCTGTTTTGTTCCATGTTATACTCCAAGTGCTTAGAATCACACCTGCCAGGTGGTAGACACTCCTTATTTACTTACTGAATGAAGTATAATTCATAGCTGGACATGGATCCTTGTGGGCTAGTGAGGGGCTTGGCTGAGAATACAGAAATCTCTTGCACGGCAGCAGAGTGGGGGTGTCAGGGAGGCACAGAGTAGGGGGCCCCTAGGACTGTGGGATCATTGAGAGGTGACTCCTGTGTTGAATCTTGGAGGACAATGGCTCTGGGGAAGCCAGGGGGCACCAGACAGTGTTCTGTGGGAGGTCATCTTTGCTGCCCCCTGTGTACCATCTAGTCCAGACTGTGGTGATGGGGAGAGATGTTGATGTGCAAATGACAGAGGTGGCCCAGTCTGAGGGGCTAGGGTCCCTGTGGATCATGTGCTGTGCTCACCACTGACTGCACCAGCAGGACCTGCACCCTGAAATTGAGCCAGGCCTCAGAACACGTGATGGGCCCTGAGTGTGTTGCACTGCATGTGTGTTTGTTGCTGAGTTGCAGGTGACACACCAGCACTACCCTTAGACCTCCCTGGCCCTCTCCAGTTGCTCTTATGCCCCTTCCTATGGCTTAGCGAGCCAGTGAAGCCTGAGACCCTCACTCTCTTCCTTCCTGGACTATCCTATGGGGAACTCCTTGCCCTCCAGTCTGTGAACTTCTAACCCAGTCTGTGCTCCTGAGGGAAGACAACCCATCTTCCCCAGGCATATGGACACTTCTCCCGGAAGAGGGTTGGGGTAGTTGTAGATGGAGGCTGAACTCAGAGCTTGGCTGTTCACACTCAGGCCCCTCTGGGTGTTGAACAGAGAAGGGGAGGGCCAAGGCCGGCAGCCTCATTTGTGCTCTGTCCCCACCCATTCCTGTTAAAGGTGGGCCACTTTATACTTGGTACTTCAGCATTTAGCAAGCTGTTGCAGGGTTCTAGATTCCGCCATCAGCTTCCTGCTAGATAGGGCTTGTCTATCCCATCTGGATTTTCCCATCAGACTCTAAAGGGCAGGATAAGAGTGGCTGCCCTTGTGTCTCGGGCCCTACCAGGTTGTCACAGGCAGAGGGGACATTTCAAACACAGAAAGCAGCCTGCAGCGAGGCCAGAGGAGGGAGGGATCACATTTTCATTTGGTATGCAGGATGCACAGATCAAGGGTTTTGGGGTGAAGCAGAAGGCAGTGGGCCATGATCCAGGGGGGTTGCAGGGATGGCCTTTGAGCTCTGTGTGGCTGTTGACTCTGTATTGAGAATGTGAAAGCACATATAGTGAGAATAAGATGAAGTCTGTCAGGCTAGGGCAGACATGACACAGCTGGTCTGGTTGGTTTAGGTTCTGCCTGATCTTCACCTCCTGCCTCCCATTCTTACTATTTTGTAAATTTAGCTCCCACAGCAAAGATGCATATCTTGAGAAGTTTAGATGGATGGATTAAGGAGATAAACTTTTGAATTGAAATGTTATTTTGGGTCCTGGGTTATACTGACTATTGTTTAAGATAAGAGTTAATGTGGTCTTCACTTTGAACTTGAATGTATAAAACTGTAATATTGGAAATGGAAGATCAGAATGGTCTTGGAGAGGCTACTCTCACTGTTCTCCAGAAACACAGCCTTCTGACAAAGTCTGGTGGACCTATCCCTGTCTCTACATATAGGCTGACAGTGACAGGCAGCCAGATCCTCTTTGTCCAGTAACAAGTGGAGGATGCACTGGAAAGCCCAGGGGAGAGGCTTCAATTCGAGCTGAGAAAGCTTATCTGGAAGTCAGCGTAGCCACCCTGTGAACTGAGAACAGCGTGGGGGCACTCTTGTCATAGCCCCACTGTTGTGGGGCACTGGGGCATGGGGCAGAGTTTCTCTCCCTCTGTCCCTCTCTTGCTGCCACCCTGGCCTTCATCCCTTCACTTGCCAGTGGCCTGCCTGGGCTCCTCTGCATGTTCATCCGACTCCAGTAGCCGCAGGAGTGGGCTTCCCTTTTGCAGACTGTCATGGGCCCTGTGCTCTGTGCAGGCACGTAGAGGAAACCTAAGTGCTCCCCCTAGGCCTGTGTGATGATATGGCCTGGGACCACGCTTCCCTCCTTTGTGCCTTTGTTCTTGCTTCCTACCTTGCACTTCCTCTCCCTGCTTCTGAGGAGTGTATTTGGAGGAACAGCTCAACTTGGATTTAAGACCAGGAACCCACAGACGGTTGGGATCCCCTGGCCTGGGGCATCCTGGGTTGAACCATGGCTTTCTTTTAGCTTTGTGTCTGGGTCTGTGTTCTCTTGGTTCTATGTCAAGAACAAGTCTCAGTGTGAGGATGAGCTTGAGAGAGCAATGGACAGCCACAGGACTGACCACTTATATTTGCTGAAAGGTAGGTTCAGTGTGAACCTGGATGCTGTAGCTGGAGCACCAGATTTGGTGTCAGTCCCACTACCTGGTCTGTTTTCTTCTCTTGCCTCCCACAGACGATTGAGCTTCTATAAGGAATACGCCCCTTACCTTCATGAAGCAACAGGCACCTCTGAGTGAGGCATTTGGGAACAGTCAAGCGAACAATTAACTTAAGCTGGAAGTGCTCCAAACCCTGCTCATTTCAAAGAAAGAATTGGCCTTTGACCTGCCCCGGGAAGATAACCTGCAGGCCTTCGGAATACCTGCCTAATAAGAGTGCTTTGGCATGTTAAGGCTCTGGTCCTGCTGTTATCAGTTTGACCTCTGAGGGTTAGAAGCCAGTTAGCCCTGAGAGTCATGTGAGTGCAGCGTGACTGACCTCCAGTAAAAACCTGGACCCCCGAGGCTTAGATGAGCTTCCCTGGGGGTCAGCACTTGGCACATATTGTCACACATTGCTACTGGAAGACTGCTGGAAGAATTATACTCTGTGGCGTGACTCCACAAAGGACAGCTAGAAGTGTGTGCCTGGTCTGTCTGGATTCTGTCTTAAACACTGTGCATGTTTGCTTTAAAAAAAATCTTGTATCATCTTGTTATAATAAACCATAAGCCTTCCAGAGTCCTGTTGCATCCTTCTAGGGCAGTGGTTCTCAACCTTCCTAATGCTGTGGCCCTTTAATACAGTTCCTATGGGTTGACAGCCACTGTTCTAGGGCATTGTGAGGTCTGAGGTGGCCTTGAGGACTCCCAACACTAGAGGAGAATCCTCAGGTGGCCAGGCTTGGAAGCTCCTAGTGATTGTTTCTTGGTAACAGCTTATATACATGGTCTGACAATTAAATTCATGAACTCATCCTAGAAAAAATACTACATACCTCATTACTGAAAATTGCTACAGTCACCTCCAAAGTAACCCCGTTGGATCGGCTTGCACTGATGCCAGCACCTAGTCCATCCTCCAAAATTTTTTTTCTAGGATGAGTTCACAAACTTAACAGTCAGGCCTTATACTGAAATTGCTCTTACAAATTGAGATTGGGTCCAAGTCAAGAGCCAGAGTCAGGGACCCAAAACTTGTGAACTTAGCTAAAATAATGATAATAATCAGCCATTGTCCCTTCATTTGCTTGTAGCTAAAATAGTGCTGATAATCAGCCATTGTCTTCTCACTTGCTGGATAATAATCACTGTTCCCTCTGTTTGCTTCTTTACCCTGAGGTCATGCACAGTTGTCCACACAGAACATCACCTGTTTGGGACCTCAGGGTAGTTTTTGAGATATCTTCCAGGTCCTGCATTCCAGTAATGGACCCATCCAGGCCAAGGAACTAACTCAGCTGGTTAGGTCCTGCATTCTAGTTACTGACCCACCCAGATAAAGGCCCATACCAACCAAAGGACTGATGTTTCTGCCATGAAACCAGGCAATCAGCAGACCCTGATTATCTAATCTTCTGTCCACCAAACTGTCTTTAAAAATCCTGTCTGCAGCTTGGTGCCTGTGGCTCTGGCTAGGGAGCCAGCCACATACACCTGAGCTGGCGGGTTAGAATCCAGCCTGGGCCTGTCAAGCAGCAGTGATGGCTGCAACCAAAAAATAGCCAGGCGTTGTGGCGGGTGCCTGTGGCCCCAGCTACTTGGGGGGAGGAGGCAGGAGAATCGCTTGAGCCCAGGAGTTGGAGGTTGCTGTGAACTGTGATGCCACGGCACTCTGCCCATGGTGACAGCTTGGGGCTCTGTCTCAAAAAAAATAAAAATAAAAAAAAAATAATAAAAACCCTGTCCTCCCAATTCTCAGGGAGGCAGATCTGAGAAATTTTTCCCATCTCCCCACTTGTCGCTCTGCAGAATAAACTTTCTCCATTGCAACCCTGTTTCTGCATCAGCTCTTCTCTGTGCAGCAGGAGGTACAGTTTGGGTGGTTTCAGTACAATGATAGCTCTGATGGCCATTCCAGAAAAAGGGTTCCAATAATGCTTTAGAGAGTGGACTAGGTGCTGGTGTCGGGACGTAGCTTTCTAAGAGGAGTACTATAAAGGTGACTGTTCTGATATTCAGCAATGAGGTATATAGCACTTCTTCTAGGGTGAGTTGGTGAACTTTATTGTCTGACCTCCTATTATTTCTGCCATTAGTAGACTGACTTTACTATTTAGGGACCCAAGGCCCTTCCCATGTGTCCTAATGGCCACTCTGGGTCAAATCTGGAATACTGAAACATTTTCTAACAACTCAGGAGTGGCCATAGGGAGGCACACAGAATAGAGAAACCGGCTTGGGCTTGCTGCTGCCCACTTGAGTCCTTCCTTCCTAGTTTCCACCCTTGAAAGCTCTCACCTGCACTGTGACTCCTTTAAAGGTCCAAACTAAGAGTGAAGCAGTTCTCAGACCTACCTTCCACCCACCTGCAGCCAGTCTCCGAGCTGGGATTTCTGGCCTGGGCTCCGGCTTCCTCGCTGGGCCAGTGTCTATGGGAAAGACCCCTGATCTTCTGCTGTATGGTAACCCCAACCTTTACCCACATATGGGGGTGAGGGGTTGGAAGGATTGTTTTGTGGTACATACATATGACATTGGGCAAGCTGCTGCCCTTATTTGCCTTTCAAAGTCAGCTGGACTTTCATCTATTTATTTAATTAATTTTTATGTCTAAAGACTTTACTCAAGTGTTACTAATGTTAGCAGAGTTGGCCCATAGAAAAGAAATACTGGTTCAAAGCAGGAACTTGGGCTAAACCCAACCAAGAACTGAAATGAACTATACTAGCTAGTTGAACTCCAGCTGGAGGAGAATCACCTTGTGTTCCTAAGTAGAAAGCAAGTCACTGTTTCCCGTTTATCCCAATGAGAGGACTTTTTAAAAAGTTTTGATAGTTTAAATATAAAAATGTTTATGGATGTAGATTACATAAATATATTAAATATATAGTAAACCAACTATCTTACATATATATATATATTTTTTTTTTTTGAAACAGTCTTATTTTGTCACCCTTGGTAGAGTGCCATGGCATCGTAGCTCACAGCAACCTCAAACTCTTGGGCTCAAATGATCCTCTTGTCTCAGCCTCCGTAGTACCTGGGACTACAGGTGCCCCCCCACAATGCCCGGCTATTTCTAGAGGTGGGAGTCTTGCTCTTGCTCAGGCTGGTCTTGAGCACTTGATCAGTCAATCCACCTGTCTCAGCCTCTCAGGGTGCTAGGATTTCAGGCATGAGCCAGTACACCCAGCCTTGAATATATTTTAACATATCTTTAAATTTTTATCCTCAAGAAAGATGATTGAGGAACAGGGAAAATGAGTAACCTGCCCAGGCGCACACAGCTGAAAAGTGCAAGTGGTGCCAGAGCTCACGATCTTACCATTACACCATCAATTTAGTTACATACAATATATTATAGAATACTGTCTACAAATACCGCTTTTTTCTCCTAGTTTATGGAACATAAGCTCAGCAAGGAGTTTTCAAGAGCAGTGCTTCTCAGACTTCATCGAGCATGTGAACCACCCAGGCATCTGGTTAAAATGCAGATTCCTCCCGGGCATGTCCAACAAGCTCCTGGGTATTGCTCCTTCTCCACAGTATGAAAATCCGGTTCAGGAGCACCTTTCCTTGACTTATATTTAAATTTCCTGAGCTGGAACAGTTTTAAATCTATGTGTAACCACTTCCGTGGGAACTTTATCGTTAGCCTATCAGAGTGCTAGATTTTCAATTTTTTCATGTAGGAATTTAACCATGGTCTCTATGATGTAACCAGCTGTCAGTTTGCTTTTTAAAGTGTTCTTTACAAGACTTCTTTGCAACCATTAGTTGCATCCAGTTTAAATACTTTTAGCTAAAGTAGCTCACTCTGAGGTCATCCCCAGAAAGACTGTGGTTACTGAAACTAACATAATGGAAAGAGTGCTTTGTAGTGTAAAATTCTGGAGCGGTCTGGTGAGAAGCATTGTTTTATTTTTCAAGAGAATACCCGGGGAAAAATGAATCTCACTGACTCAGGTCTTTTGCCACATCTTGGCCACAGTGGCTTCTTTCTCCCTGTGCCAGGTTAGACCCAGCCTCTGCTCTTGTCCCTTCTCTTGGAAGACTTTCTTCTGCCTTCTCATAGTTCAGTCTGAATCAAAGAGGTCTTTTCTATTGCCCTGGCTGGAGAGCAAACCCCTACATATTCCTTTAGCACCCCTGCAAATTTCACCTTTCATATTTTGTCTTCTTCATGATCTTTATCAATACCCAAAGCTTGCATGTGAATATAAGTATGTATGCTATGTGTGTATGCATGTGCCTGTGTGCACAGGTGTGTGTGTGTGTAGTGGTATCATATCTTCTTCCAGGATGCAATACAAGGGGAGAAACCATGTCTGTCTTGTCTTACTAGGTGTTCGATACGTATTTATTGAATAATTAAAACATGCTTGTTTCCTAGACTGTTTGGGCTGCTATAATAAAATGCATAAAATAAATAAACGTGTGACTTATAAACATTAAAAATTTACTCCTCATATTCTGGAGGCTGGGATTTTCAAGATTAAGGTGTAAAATTTGGGCTCGGCGCCTATAGCTCAACCGGCTAAGGCGCCAGCCACGTACACCTAAGGTGGTGGGTTCGAATCCCCAGCCCGGACC
>NW_003852415.1:21424147-21433938 GCF_000181295.1 Otolemur garnettii
CAAAAAAAAAAAAAAAAAAAGGTGTAAAATTTGGTGTTTGGTGAGGGCCCACTTCCTCACAGATGGCATCTTTTTACTATCGCCTCATATAGTAGAAGGAGTGAAGGTATTTCTGGGGCCACTTTTATAAGGTCACCAATCCCACTGATGAGGGTTGCACACTCAGGACCTTATCACCTCCTAAAGGCCCCACTGCCTAATAGCACCACCACCCTGGAGGGGTGAGGATTTGAACATATGAATTTGGTGGTGACACATTCAGTAGCTTGGTTTTTAAAAAAAATTTGTTTTAAGGCTAAGCATGTCAATCCTTGCATAGTCTTACATTTTAGTCCAAAACGTATAACATCAAGCTAGCATTTCACGTGCTTTGAGACGCTGTTTGAGGTATATTTTTGTTCCGTTGCAGAGCACATCACATCTGCTGGGTTTCCAGCAGATGGCGCTGTTTCTCTGAGAATGAGGCCCCCCCACAGGCAGGTGGCCTCCTGGCTCCTTTCCTGTTAGCCGGTACACAGACTGAGCCTCAACCACCCAGAAACACAGTCTTGAGCTTTCCCACAAGATCCTTTATATGAAAAGCAAAGCAGTCAGATTTCTACATGTCTCCAGGTAGAGCCCTGATGCCCCGTACTCCACATTTCCTCTGGGCTTTCCATCCCTCTAGGCACATTGGGGGTTCAAAGGAGTGCACTGTGGCACCAAACAGCACAATCCTATCAGAAATGGCTCAGGTGTATCAAGTCCTCTTCTTTTCCCTGGAAATGCCTCCTTGAACTGGCCAGAATCCAGACTTTGAGTTGTCCTGAGAGGAGAGGGGGTAATGTGAGGACTTCAGACCAGAATCAGAACTTTGGCTCCCACTTAACATGGACAAGGCTCTTCAGATCTCTGAGCCTCAGTTTCTTCATCTGTAAAATGGAAATAATAATAGTACCTCCCATCAAAGAATAAATTAGAGGCATAGGTAACAATGAGTATATTAATTTGCTTATCTCAGGGGAAACAAACAGAACTGATTGACTTCCTACAGCAAAGGCAAAGATAGGATTTATATAGGAGATGGGGTGTGTGTGTGTGTGTGTGTGTAAAGTGCTAGGCACCTGGAGCATCACTGTCCTTTCCTTAGGTGAGGTGCTGAGTGATAGGGACCCACCCAAATAGAACATACCGTCCAAGAAGAAATGAATGCACCAATATCCTACCCCTCCGAACTTTTATATTCCCATGCACCTTAATCCACATGCTGACTCCTTCCTTGGACACAGCTCACTCGCACTTGAGTGGAATAAAGGCTATGTTGCCCACACAGAACCTGGACTCCAATTCCTTTAGTTCATATCTTGGAATAATCTCTCAGTTTTGGTCCTTAACCTCTCATTTTGGTGCTGAGAACCTGGGATGGGGAGAAGTCCTCTCAGGAGGGCTGAGATACACCCCATTGGACTCAACTAGATAGACTCTTGTTTCAATGAGATGAAGGGAAATGGGCAACCCCTCTGACCCCTGCCCAAAATTCATCCATTTAATGGTGAGATGAGCATTTGTCTAGAATCCCTTTCTGAACTTTTTAAAACTTCTCTTCCCTTTCCCTTCACCTCTGGGCCTTTCAAGCATTCACATATGGCCCCTCTCTGAGTTCTTTAACTTCTCTTCCCTTTCCTCACTCTGGGCCAAAAAATCCCTGGTGGACGACACCTCCTAAATTTGCACCAGTCACAGATTAACCTTGGCAAGTCAGACTCACAGCTCCAGTGCCTCGTGTGTGGTAAGGCCCTTCCGTGGGCCTGGATCACTCTTTTCCAGCTGGTTAAAGGTCATGGAGGCCTAGTAACTTCCTGGCCCCAGCCCTGGCCACTTCCTTCCTCCTTCCCCTCGTAAGTTCCTCTTTCATCCTCTTTTTAACCTCATTTATTTTCTACCTCCAGTTTCCAATATGGGGACGGCTCAGTCACAGATTCCCCTTTCTTCACCTTTAAGCTCCCTTTTAACTCACCACAAGCCCCTATGGCTCTATCCTGACCTTAAACCTAAATGCTCATCTTTTTCTGTAATATCGCTTGGCCTCTGTATAAACTAGACAATGGCTTACAATGGCCTGAAAATGGCACCTTTGACTTTTTGATCCTCATTGACCTCGACAATTACTGTCAGACATTGGGCAAATGGTCAGAGATCCCCTACATCCAGGCCTTCCTTCCCCTCTAAAACATTCCCTCTTTGTGTTCATCTTGTGAACACTCTCAAATTTTCCTTGCACGGGCCAAACCAGGTCTCCCCATGCTCCCTGAATCTCCATTGTCTTCCTTTGACCCAGCAGATACTCTCCCTCTTCTCCTCCTCCACAACCTCCCACTGTCAACCTCCTCCTTATCCACAGAATTCTACACCATCCCCCCTCTCTTCACCATCCCCCTTTCAGCCACATGTGGGCAAAAAAGAAAAGATGGTGTTTCTGGGTGGCAGTAAAGGAAACATGGCAGACCCAGGTAGGGAAGGAAACATGGTGGACCCAATTTTCCCACCGCGTACTAGATGTGGCCACAACTTTGGACCTTCTACTTCTGGACCACCACAACCTCTATACCCCCTCCAAGAAGTTGTGGGAATGTAAGGTATCATCAAAGTTCACGTCCCCTTTCGTCTTTCAGACCTGTCCCACATAAGTCAGAAACTAGGTTGTTCTCCACAGATCCCACAAAATACTCTCAAGAATTTAGATACCTAACCCAGTCATATGATCTGATTTGGCATGATTTATATGTTACCCTCACCTCCACTCTAACTTCAGAGGAGAGAGAGCAAGTCTGGACCCAGGCCCAGGTTCACATTGATGATCTACAGAGGACAGACAAAACCCTGCCAGAGGGCGCTAGGGCCATCCCCTGGGAAGACTCAAACTGGAATTATTAAAACTAACACTCCTGGGGTCGGCCTCCATAAACATGGTCCAATGTCTCTTAGAGGGACTAAAGAAAGCAGCCCAAGAGGCCATCAATTATGACAAATTAAAAGAAATAACTCAGAAACAGGATGAAAATCCTGCCCAATTTTTAGCCTGTCTTAATGAAGCCCTCCAGTGCTATACCGCTCTACTGCCAGAGAGCAAGGATGGCAGACTCATTATTAACATGCATTTTATCTCTCAGTCTGCACCCTATACCCCCCAAAACTCCAAAATCTCCCCAGGGCCCTCAGACCCCCCAGCGAGATCTCATTCATCTGGACTTTAAGGTCTTCAATAACCCAAAGCGGCCTCTAAGTGGCAGTGCCTCTCAGAGCTCTAGTTATTGGTTTCTGCCATTAGACAAAAATCGGCTACTTCTTGAAACTCCTCTGGGTAGTCCAAAAAAAGAAAATCTCCCCCAGGACCATGTTTTAAATGCAGTAAGCTGGGACACTGGGCAAGGGAATGCACAAATCCAAATCCTCCCCTCAAGCCATGTCAAGCCTGTGGAGGTCCTCACTGGAAGTCTAACTGCCTAGTTCTGAGGATCTGGTTACCAGCCAATCCTAGGACCTGGCTGAATTTCCTGACCTCTTGGGCCTAACTACTGAAGAGTGATGATCCCCGGAGAATCAGGATGTTCCCTGCACGATCACGAGAACTGAACTCCGGGTATTTTTGCTAGTGGAAGGTAAGCCAGTCTCTTTAATGATAGACACAGGGGTCACCTTCTCCATGCTGCCATCTTATAAAGGTCCTTTAAAACAGAGATCTTGGTGGTGGGTATTGATGGTAATTTACTGCACCCTCATGCTATTCCACCTTTGTGGTGCTCACTGTCTGGACACCCTTTGTCATATTCATTCCTTATTATTCCTTCATGCAGAATTCCCCTACTAGGGAAAGGTGTCCTTTCAGGATTACAAGCAACCCTGATGATTCCCACCAGCTCTCATCTCTCACTTCCCATCTTGCTCCTCTCTAACTCCTCCCTTACAACCCCCCATTTTCTCAATCTGACCTCCCCATAGACACCATCGAGGGGATACCTCTTTTCTTTCTGTAGCCTCCCATCATTCACTCATTCTCATTGCTTTCCAACCTCAATATTTATATCCTTCCCTTAAATAATAACTATGAACGTTCCACCGCTAGCCTTCCCCAATTTAACCTGCTTCAATCTGTAGGCTTTATAAAGCCTGGTCTCTGTTCCCTCAGTCAACTTTTCCCTTATCTGCTTCCTCTTGTATTCCTCCAGGAATATTTTTCCTCTGCAGCTGCTCCACCTATCAGTTCCTGCACACTAACCATTCTGGTCTTTGCACCTGAGTTTTCCTCATCCCCCAACTCTCTTTTATGAATGGCTCCTCCCTAACTCAGGCCCTGAAGCATCCCCTTACTTCTAGACAAAGAAGAGATGCCATCCTCCCTGTACTCCTTGGAGCAGAAATAGTGGCTGGAATGGGCACAGGCCTTGCAGGCATAAATACATCAACCCACTTTTACCACCAACTCTCCCTAGAACTTAAAGACATGAGAAAGTAGCAGACTCTAGTCACCCTACAATCCCAAATTAATTCTTTAGCTGCAGTGGTCCCCCAAATTGCTGAGCCTTAGATTTAATTACAGCAGAAAAAGGAGGCATATGCATTCTTTTGGGGGAGGAATGTTGCTTCTTTTTTAACCAGTCAGGAATAATTATGGGCAAAGTAAAAGAACTCCAAGAATGAATCAAACAGAGACAAATAGATCTTGAATCATTTAATCCCTGGTCCTTATTTGATTCCTGGCCTCCTTGGTTATTTCCTATTTTAGAGCCACTGATTATCATCTTTCTTGTTCTCAGTTTTGGACCAGTAGTCCTCCACCTCATCTTCCATCTTACTTGCCGTTAGGTCGCGTTGCCCACACAAAACCTGCACTTTGATTCCTTTCATTCACATCTCAGAATAATCTCTCATTTTTGGTTCTTAATGTCTCACTGAGGAGGAGGCATTGGATGTATTCTGCCCTTGGATGGCAAATATGTCATCTAAGAAGGCAGTCTTAGTTGTTCATGGCTCTTCCCAAGAACTCATGGCCTTGACTCTGCTGTGTCTGGGACAGGCTATTCCTCCATTGTCTGTCAGGGTCCTTTGATAACACTTTCCCCTCCCCTGTTCCCACCTCCTAAGGTGTCCATGAACTCTAGGAATAGGAATGACAGTGTGCTGAAAAATGCAACATGTTCCCTACACATTGCATGTTACAAGTAGGCTTGTTGTCTGGAGCCAACATCCAACCAATTGTCCAAACCAGACTCCTAGAAATCCCATTGGCCTCCTTCTTCTCTCAATCCAAACAAGACCTATTGGTATCTGTCCCCAAAAGGACTGAGCGTATTTCTTCTCTCCATACTTGTCACCCTATCCCCACCTATCCATTATCCACACTTAGAAAACTACACTCTGGTAACTCACCCTGGATTAAACTATTCCATGACTCCTGAGACCCCATGGCTCTGGCCACCCTTGGTGATGTTCCCTTCCACACATTGTGTTTCCTCATGCTTAGTTGCTCTCAATCTCTTGCCAGCTCCAGGGTCTCTCCTTCCTATGGTCTAAGAGATGCTGTGCTCCTTGAAAGCAATTTCCCCTTCTTGAACCTTCCCTCACCTGGATAAAAGCACTCATCCCATGGGGCTCAGCTAAAAACCTCTTATTCAGGGGACCTGCCTGACCCTAGTGATTGCAGGTCACATCTCCCCTTCCCAGTGAGTATCTCTTGGGGCCCTGTTCTTCCTGTCTCAGCCCTTACAGAGGGCAGGGGGAAGTCACTTGTCTCTTCCACTAGAGTGTAAATTCCCAGAAGGACCTGGTCCAAGGCGGGTAGGGGAGTGGAGGAGTAAGGTGGAGGCCTTGTTCTGCTGGAAACTCAGACTTCTTCACAGGTTCATCTATATAAAACTTGCTGTTTCCCTCCTCTGGGATCCTGGCATCTTACAATCAGCCCTGTGTTAGGCTTAGCTGTGCAAGTGCTGTGGACACTACTGGATTGTAAGGGTCTTCTGGATTACACAAAGCTTAGAAGAATGGCTTGGGAACCAGTGAGCCTGGGTTCAAATCCTTCCATTCCTATTCACAGCTGAGCAACCTCAGGCAATGTAGTTATGCCAGCAGAGGCAGCAAGTTTCCTTACTGTGCAAATGAGCTCATAATACCTGTTATGAGGACCAAGGACAAATACATGACAGTGTCTGACATTGTGTGCTCCACACTTGTTATTTTCCTTCCATTTAAACATCAAATGAATGCTGGGAGCGATGGCTCACACCTGTAATCCCAGCACTGTGGGAGGCTGAGGCGGGAGGATTGCTTGAGCTCAGGAGTTCAAGGCTTGTCTGAACAAGAGTGAGACCCCGACTCATGAAAAACGGAAGAACCCAGCCTGGTGGAGCGAGCAACTGTAATACTAGTGGTTTCAGAGGCTGAGGCAGCAGGAAGTCCACTGTGGTTGCCATGAGCTATGATGCCATTGCACTCTGCTCAGGGCACAGGGTAGAACTCTGTCTCAAAAAAAAAAAAAAGGAAAAAGAAAAAAATCAAATGAGTGTGTAGCCCAGTATAGGTGCTTAGGAAATACTGAATAAAGAATAAAAAAAAAAATCACAGCAAATTATCACTTTTATTTGTTGACTCATTTCTTAATAATATGCCAATTTTCTCAGTTATAACTCTGACTGGAGCAGCACAAAAGCAATTCATGTAACCAAAACATTTGTACCCCCATAATATGAAATTTAAAAAAATCATGAACTGCAAAAGAATAATTATGCCAGCCCTATAGATATATTTTCTAATACATTTATTCATTAAAAAATGTCTGTCAAATTATAAAAGAAATAGTAATATACCAGTTTTGCAAACTGGAGCTCAGAAAATAAGTGCCTAGTCTAAAGTCCTTGAGGTGGTTCCAAAACCCGGCAGAGCTGCTACCTATCAGCAGCCCTATGCTCACTGTTGGTTCCTACCATGTTGCCAGGTTCCCAAAGAGGACACCCACGGGGTACTGAGCTGTGCTGAGGGAGGTGCCCTGGACATCCTAGGGGCAGGGAGTGTCAGGAACAGATGCCTGTGGAAATCTGCTGGTGGCTCCAAAGGCCTGGCTCAAAGACGTTAGTAAGTTTGTAGGACTCAGAGGCCTGAGAGTCAGGGGAAAATAAAGGCAAGGTCATTGGCTGCCTTCTACTTTGGAAGTTTGTAAAGAGTGTTGGGGAGAAAAGTTGTTCCTGCTGAGAGGGGTAGGTTGAGACCAGCCCTGCAGACCAAAGTTTGGATGTTGTGCTGTGTTTGTTGGTGCAGTTGGAGTGCTGATGTTGCTGGCCTTAGAAAGGACTATGTCTGGGGTACAGTCTGAGCCCCCCATGCTCCATGGTGGGGGGTCTGGAGTCACAGCTTCTCTTCCTACAGAGATAGTGTTAGAAGAAGGGGTCTGGGTTGGGAATCAGGCAGCATGGCGTGGGCTCTTGCCTCTTAACTCATTGTGAGGCCCCGGGCAAACCTCCCCATTCCCTCTGTGCTCCAGGCTTTTTTCGTGGGCCAAAGGGAGTAAGAGTCATACTTAAGTGGGTATTTGTGTGTTTTAAATAGAATAATGCATCTAACATGCCCAGAACAGAACCTGGTACATTGGAAGCTCTTAATAAACATTAAATGTTGTAGTATCATCATCATCATTATTAAGCAGGAGCAATTACCAAAGATTGGCACCAGTTATTTCTAGAAAGTTTCTAGAAAACTCATTTCCCCCACCATGTCGCCAGTCTCATCTCCATGGTAGCTCCTGGCATGGAGCTGGAGTGTTTGTGGGTGGCCAGGAAATGCTGTTGTTTAACTGGGGCCTTTAATTAGCATTGCTGTGTCAGGAAGTATGAGAGAGGTGCAGGAAAGAGGGGTTCTCCAACACCTGTGCTGAACAAGCTGCATGCAAGATGCCAAGGACAACATAGAGAGCAAAACCAAGCCTGGATCCTGCCCTCAGGGAGCTAGTGAGAGCCAGACCAGAATCAGATCATCTTACTGAGGGTCATATAGCATGGAAGGAAAGAGAGGCTGTTTTAGGAATAGAGGCCTAGATGTGGAGTGTTTGAATGAGGCGTCGGGAGGAAGTTATACTTTAGGGGAAATCAGAGGGACTCTGGCATAAGAGGAAAGGGGAGGGAGGAAGGTTAGACCCTGTAAGACCCTTTGGGAGCCAGGGTCCTGTGGGGGCAGCCTGAACGAGGGGTACACTCTCTGCCTCAGGGCACGTTGCAAGCAGACTTTTCTACACCAGGTACACTGTGAGCAGCCCAAATTGACCTTGATTACAGAGAAGAGTGAGAGAAAGGGTCTCTGGTAGACAGTGAAGAAGGGCTGCACTCCCTGCAACAAAACTGGACAGGGCCCTTAGGGCCAAACACTGCTCTAGCTCATGTTGTCCCAAGGCTGTGGGAGACCAAGAAATAATGATCACATAAAAGAATATCTTCTTTTTCCCAGCTCTGACCTGGTTCCTTGGCGAGATTTACATAGTATATTTATACATATATACACAGGCCTTAGAAAGGCACTGGATAGGAAGCCAGGAAATTGGGAATCCAGCACTGGCTCTGTGTGGCCTACTGCCATCCACCAGGAGCTAGGCAGTGTCCCCAGGACAGTGGCCAGGCTCACTTGCTGTGTCCCACTCCCAGCAAAGCATCAAGCAGACAGAAGTCTTCCTGGTGTTTGATAAATGATTTAAATCTAAAGACAAAGTAGGCAGGAGCCATATAGAAAACCAGTCACCTGAGAAAGAATAGGTATGTGGTCCTCAGTTCACTAAGAGCCCAGGGCTCAGCTATGTCAATACATACTTCGAACTTTCAGAGGGTTTCTCAACAAACATATTATCTAAAAGAGCACTGTCCCCCTCATGGTAGTTTATTTTTCTTCATTCATTGGCACTTAAAAACTGGATGTACTGGGGCAGCACCTGTGGCTCAAAAGGGTAGGGCGCAGGTCCCATATGCTGGAGTTGGTGGGTTCAAACCCAGCCCTGGCCAAAAACTGCAAATAAATAAATAAAACAGGATGCACTGTATATATATGTATGTGTGTGTGTATTTAGTTACTTGACTCTCCCAGTAGACTATAAGCTTCATGAGGGAATATTGATGGGCACAATGAAAGCCCTGACTTCAGCATTATACAGTTAGTCTATGTAACAAAAACCCTTGTACCCCCTTAATATTTTGAAATTAAAGAAAAAGGCATTTCAAAGATGCCATTTCATTGTATTTTGGCTTCCATAGTTTCTTTTTACAAGTCATCCATCAGTCTTATAGTTGCTCCTTTGAAAGTAATGTTCTGTGGCTACTTTTAATATTTTCTCTTTGTTTTATTTTTAGTGGTTGGACTATGATGTGCTAGGGTGGGGCTTCTTTGTATTCCTCTTTTTTTGAGCTCATAGAACTTCTTGAACTTGTAGGTGATCTCTTTGATCATTTTTGGACATTTTTTTCCAGCCATTATCTATCTCTTCAAATATTATGTGCGCCCCAATCTCTTTCCTCTTTTATGGGATTTCAATTCACAGTGTTAGGCTATTTGACAACATCCCAAATGTCTCTTTCACTCTGTTCTGTTCTTTATACTTTTTCCCTGTATTCTGTGTGCTTTGGTTTTTATATTTTCTTTCTTTCTTTTTTTTTTTTTTGAGACAGAGCCTCAAGCTGTCCTCCTGGGTAGAGTGCCATGGCATCACGTTCACAGCAACCTCCAACTCCTGGGCTCAAGCGAGTCTCCTGCCTCAGCCTCCCAAGTAGCTGGGACTACAGGCGCCC
>NW_003852415.1:21434500-21476157 GCF_000181295.1 Otolemur garnettii
TTTTTTGAGACACAGTCTCACTATATCACCCTTGGTAGAGTGCCACAGCATTATAGCTCACAGCAACCTCAAACTCTTGGGCTTAAGTGATTCTCCTGCCTCAGCTTCCCAAGTAGCTGGGACTACAGGTGCCCACCACAAGGTAGCCGGCAGCTGTAATACAACTACAACTGCTATTTTTTTTGTTGCAGTTGTTATTGTTTGGCAAGCCTGGGCTGGGTTCAAACCCACCAGCCTGGGTGTATGTGGCCAGTGCCCTAGCTGCTGAGCTATAGGCACCAAGCCTATGAGAGAGTCTTTCTCCTTCCCCAAGGATTAAGCTGGATCATAGCTGGGATGGACTTTAGACAGGCTCCGTCTACCTCTGGTTTATATCTGGTATTTGAACATGAGCCTCCTGAACTTTTGACAGAGAGTCTGAAGTTCCTCTAATTCCTCAGCTCTAGGAATTAGATCTTGTCTTTTGTTGATTCCAAAGCTTTCTAATGTACTTAAAGTACAATAATAATAATAATTATTATTATTTTTTGCAGTTTTTGGCCGGGACTGGGCCAACTCCAGTGTATGGGGCCTGTGCCCTACTCCTTTGAGCCACAGGCACCACCCTACTTTAAATTATAAATTTTGTAACTTTCCTAATTTTTTTTCCTAGTTGTTACAGCAGAAACCCAGGTTGTTGTGACCTACTACTTCCTATACAGAAGTGGAAGTTGGGAGAACCATTTGGTTGTATTTGTTCACTGCTGTTTTCCAAGCACCTAGTAGAACACTTGGCATACAGTAGATGCTGAAGAAATACATGTCAAGTTGTACAGAGTCCAACACATCTTGGGCTTTGAATAGAAAATTCAGATTTTAGTTCTAACTCTGGGGACCACAAAACTGTTATTTAATGTTTCTGGGGCTCAGATTCACTACCTATACTCTGGTGGTAATGATACCTACCTATAGAGCTGTGGAAAGAAATAAAAGGAGCTCATATATAACGTGTTTAACACAGTGCTTTGCACATAGGAGATACCAAATCATTGGATACTTCAGGTATTACTTTTTCTACTCATCTGACTCTGCCATGTATTCAAGTTATCTCAGGTATTTTCATCACCTTTAAAGGCAGCAATGGTGGTGGAGATAAATGAAGGATGTGAGGGAAATTTAGAAGGAAGAATTAGAGATGTTGGGATAAGAGAGAAGCTGGACCTGAGTGTAAAGCCCAACTTTCTGCACCATCACTTGTGAGCTGGAATTCCCTGGGCCAGTCATGGGTGGGTTCCAGACTTTTCTGTTTTCTAGAGCTTCCTGCACCTAATGACAGAGATCACCAATCTCATACACATGTACAAGCAATGTGGTGGCGTCCCCATTTGTGTGGGTGTGGTGGGGATGGGGAGAGAAAGTGAGTGAGAAAACATGGTATCTTTTTTAACTTACATGAAACCTGTTCAGTAAGTGGACTGTGAGAGCCAAGTGCTATCAAGTGTTGTCAGGAATTATTCATCAACTCTAGTGATGTGAGAGGACCTTGGAATCCCTCATAGTTTCTAACTGGCACTGGTGAGTGGAATAGATTTTAATTAGCATAGAGGTAGTTGGAGTCTTTGATCAATCCCATCGTTTGGATCAAATAACTGACCCAACAGCTTGAGATTCTCTAAGCCCTTGTAATTAATAACAGGAAGAAGAAGAGGCTTAGAATTTACTAGACATCGCTCAGCCTCAGGTCTGGGATAATAAAGCTTCTTGCTGCATGAATGTAGCACCTCTTGGTGCTACACGTTAAACAACCTTCTCTTTCTCTGTGTGTTTGTGTATCAAATAATTTTCAGTCAAGGGTTATTTATTAAATAGCAACATTGAGAGATCACAGTGTGCCAGTTGTATGATAGCTTTTTTTTAGCCATCTGAGATAATTATGCTAATCACGCCCATGGCATTTCCTGGTGGACCAGTGTTTCAGAGCGTATAGGATCTGGCTGGGAAAAACCTGAACAAAATGTATTCTCAAGCCATTTATATAGGTATAGGGACAGGCATGAGCATAGATTTAGGTATAGGCATAGATATAGGTATAGATATAGAAATCAATGTATTGAAATCTATAATCTTTAGCTGGGCAAGGTGGCTCACCCCTGTAACCCCCCAGCACTTTGAGAGGCTTCAACCAAGGGGTTCAAGACCAGCCTGAGCAACATAAGGAGACCCTATCTCTATGAAAACAAACAAATACAAAACCCAAACTATAATCTGTGGCTATTCCTTGTCATCTATCTTAATTTTCTTATCTGTAAAGTGGGTTACGTCCAGGTATGGTGACTCATGCCTATAATCCCAGTACTTGAAGAGGCCAAGGTAGAGACACAGCTTGAGAAGGGGAGTTTGAGACTACCCTGGGCAATAGCAAGACACCCTGTCTATAAAATATAGAAAAATTAGCCAGGCATGTGCCCATCATCCCAACTACTCAGCAGGCTGAGGCAGGAGGATGGCTTGAGCCCAGGAGTCTGAGGCTGCAGTGAGCTATGATGATGCCACTGTGTCCTACTGTGGTTGACAGAGCAAGACCCTGCCCCCCTGAATAAAAAGATAGATACAGCAAGGTTAGTAACCGTGTCAACCTTATTGAGTTACTGTGAGGATTAAATGAGAGGCCATCATCTAAAATTCCGGGCAGAGTATCTCTCATTTTTCGTATATTTCTTTTTCTAAATTTTCTTGATTATCTTTCCAGCTTCCTCTTTGTGATGAACTTTATGATCATTTTGTCCCCAGATTCTCATTTTAGCGTTTGCTCACCTACACACATTCAAGGCATTGAAAAATAGCTGCAATTTCAGCCTGTCTCCAGCTCTGCGAAACATAAGCTCCACTTAGCAGGAGACATTTTCTCTTCTACCTTCTGAGAGCCAGTGGTCACTGACCTCACCTCTCTGCTGGCTCCTGGCAGAGCAGGGAGAAATTGCTAAGGACCCTGGGAGGACTTGCTAACTCTTCATCAGCCTCGCTTTGGCAGTGAGATTCCTGATTCTCCTTTGGAAAGCAGCCTGGTGAAACACTGATAATAATGCTGACTCTAATGATGCCAATCCTGATGTTACCAGTTATTACAACTATAGCGACACAATCACTGTTTTGAGTGTTTATTCTTGGTCAGGAACTGTGCCAATCATTTTACATACTTTATCTTATTTAAGGTTGTCAATATAGTGCAGGGTTCGGACACTTTTTCTGTAAAGGATAAATATTTCTGGCTTTGGTTAGCCATATATTCTCAATTGCAGCTACTCAACTCTGCTTTTGTAGTGCAAAAGCAGTTGTAGACAATATGTAAACAAACGGGCCTGACTGTGTCCAAATAAAACTTTATTTACAAAAAACATTCTGTGAATTGAATTTGGCCCATTTGGATCAAATATCTGATCTCCCAGCCACACTACTTGGATTTGAATCCAGGTTCTGACATTCTTTATCTCATTAGACTTTTTAACCTCTTTGGTTAAGTCTCCCCAATATCCATCCTCCCCTTTTCAAAGTAACAAAGTTTTGCTCTGGGCACATGGTATGGTCCCAGCCCCCTTGTGGCCATGCATCTAAGTCCCATTTAAAAGAATATGAGCTGAAATGTCACATGTTAGTTTCTGGAAAGTCTTCCTTGCACAGCGGTGATGCCAGCACCAACCCTTGGTGGGGCCACACTCCAGAGACAACAGCCTGGTGAGCTACTGGCACTTAATGCACCAGAACCTCTGTAATGTCAGCGTACTGTGGCCTGTCATGGTGGAGAAACAAAGTTGCCATTGTTGACTTGGAGGATCTGTCACTCATAGCTTAACCTAATTAATGTATGCCTTCTTTGTGCCTCAGTTTCCTCTTTGTAAGTGGCAAATGACAAATAGTACCTTCCTTGGGGGTTTGCTTTGAGGACTAAATGTGTCAGTACACATTAAGTAAAATGTAAAATGCTTAGAAAAGTGCCTCGTAAGTAGTAGGTGCTCAATGAGTGTTTACCATTATTTAATCCACACAATGACTCCGTGATGTGGCTCTTACTATCCACATACTTTGGGTTAGGAGACTTGGTTCATGGAGAGTAAGTTTCTCAGGATTATAGTTAATTGCTTTTTTAGAAATTCCACACAATAAGTGACTCAAAGGTGTTTTCTTTTGTGTGAAATCATCCAGGGCTTGTGCACAGCTCCCCAAGGCTCACTCTCCTCTTCAATCCCAAATCTTGTGTGTAACCCTCTTCCTATTTGTCCAAGGCGGTTCCTGATGCTCCCATCATCACATCCTTTTTCCAACAGGAGTATGAAGGAATGGGCGATGTAGGGTACACTGATTCCTCTTAAAGACTTGATGGAGCTCATACACAACACTCTGCTTACCTCCTGTTAGCTACCTTGTAGGTACACGGGCACACTTACGTGGAGGCAAAGAAGGCTGGGAATGTAGTTTTAAGGTAAATAGCACCATCTACTGTAGTGAATTTCAGAGCCAGGGTTTTCCCCAGAACCCACTGATTGCGAAGCCCTGTTCCAGTCCATTGTCTCCTGTTGCCTCTCACCTCTATTTGTCCTGTAAGTTTGTTGCGGAAAGAACATGGCCTGAGAATTGAATACATGTTTTGCTGCTTACCAGCCGTGGGACCATGGGGAAGTCGCTTGAGTTCTTTGTGCCTCAGGAAAAGGCAGAGATAATTCATACTTGCCTCAGCTGTTGTAGGATCACACGAGATAGTACCGTCAGCAGCCTAGAGTTGGGGGGTGACCTTCTACTCTTTCACTGAGCAGTCACGTTGTGCCTGATATCCATGAGGGCCATGGGCATAGAGAAAAAATAATGGATCACAGGTGTAAAATGCTAAGGACATAAAAAGAGAAGTGGTTATTTGGACACTATTGCACTTGACTCTGTCCTCCTCCTCTACTGCGAATGGGCAACAAGCCCACTTGGCCTCCCAGGGAGCTGCACTCATGTGGATTGTTCTCCACAGGCCAGTCTCAGAGCCTCATTGGAGTAGATGCAGAGGAGTGAGGTGCAGCAAGGAGTCCCCCACATCCTGGGTGGGGGAAGGCTGGAGCAGCAGGGCTTTGCTCAGGCAATGGTGAGGGTGGGGAAGCACCCTGAATCAGAGCCTAGCCCCCGTCTCAGCAGCTTCTAGAAGTGAGCTGCGTTAGATGGTGGGGAGATCTGAGGATGTACAGGGGACATCCTCAGGGAAGGGATAAAGACAGGGAGGGCCATTCTCTTTGACCAGGGTTGATGCCTCTATGGAGTATAGGATCCAGCCTCTGGAGACGGCAAATCACCTGCCCCAGGTTGCCTGACACCTAGTTCCTGTTAAAAATTTAAGGAGTAAAATTCTTCAATTTGTTTTTATTAATATTTCACGATATAGACATGGTTTTGTCCTCCACAAAGACTCTTCCACCAAGCAGTAGG
This sequence comes from Otolemur garnettii, assembly GCF_000181295.1. Lineage (NCBI taxonomy): Eukaryota > Metazoa > Chordata > Mammalia > Primates > Galagidae > Otolemur > Otolemur garnettii. Next base: position 21,439,940 of record NW_003852415.1, read on the forward strand.
GGCGGGCAAACTCTCTAAAGGACCAGAGTAAATACTTCAGGCTCTGAGGTCTAGAGGCCTCTCTCTGCCATGGCTACTCAACTCTTGGCTCACAGTATCCAGGGACAGTGTGCATGGCTGTGCTCTTGTTAAACTTTATTTTTTAATTTAAGGTAATTTTCACATAGCATGGCATATTATTCTTAAAATATATATTTTTTCAATCGCTAAAAATGTAAAAACCAAGCTGGGAGTGGTAGCTGGTGTCCGTAGTCCCAGCTACTCAGGAAGCTGAGGCAGGAGGATAGCTTGAGCCCAGGAGTTTGAGACCAGCCTGGGCAATATAGGGAGACCCTATTTCTAAAATAACAGGGAAAAAAAAGGAAAAGCTTGTGGACTGCGCAAAGATAGTCAAGTAGCTAGTTTGGTATGATGCTGTCTTTTGTGCTGGTTTAGACTTGTGATAACAATGACTGTCCTTCGTATGAGATCTCAAGTCACCTGGCAGCTGGGGGTACCCATGGCCCTGTGTTGTCTGCCGCTGGCAGGGTCTTCTGAGATTTCTTCCCCTGGTTTTTGTAAGGCTGCTGTGTAGTGTTGCCTGCCTCCTTGAGATCCTCTCAAACTCCATCAGGGGTTCTTTCTCCAGCATGACACTACCCCGTCTGCCATCTCCAATGGTCACTCAAGGCTCCACAGATGGAGGAGGGAGCAATCACTCATCCCTGGTGCTGAAGGCCCAGCCAGCCTCTTGTCTCCCTTCCTCCTCTGTCACTGGCCCCCTTTCCACTCCTCCTATCACGGATCTTCTCCCACCTCTAGGCCTTCACATGAGCTGGCCCCTCAGCAGGGACACTCTTACCCTCACCTTGCCTAAAGGGCTAACACCTGTGCCCCTTCAGATTTCAGCTTAGAGTCACTTTCTCAAAGAGGTTCCGCCTGTGTGTCACGGCCTGGCAGCTCCCCATTCCTTCCCCTTCCTGCCCTGCCACGGCCCTGTAATTATTTATTTACCATTTGGCTCCCCACAAGATTAGGGATCCCAGCACCTGCACACAGTGGGGCACACAGCAAAGAACCATGAGAAATGCTTTCCCTTGATAGTCGTTCCTTAGCCCCCTTGTTCTTCTGCCCCTCCCCCCTGGGTCATTTCGCCCACTCCCAGCTCTCAGTGTCATCTACTGCAGAGCTTCTCACACTTCATCGTGCAAAACACCTGGAGAGCTGGCTCCAATGCAGCCACCCACATCCCACTCCCATCAGCTCAGACTGATTGGGACCATTAAGGCATCTGTTTTCCTCACTAGCCACTCTGACGCCTCCCTCTCCCACCACACACACGCACAACCAGGAAATGCTGACATCAGCACTCTTTGGGGAGTGCTCATCTGGAACGTGCAGATGCTTGTATGTACACATGCACGAGAGAATGAATGAGTGAACACCAGCTCTACTGCTCATCATCCAGGAACAGCCACCTGTGTGCTTCAGTGGAGACACGGCCCTTGAAAACTCCTGTGAAGTGGCTGGACAGCTATAATGCCCTGTTCTTTCATTTATTAAACACATTCTATACATATTGAGCACTTAGTAAGGACCAGACTTGTGCCAAGTGTGAAGATACAATGGTGTTCTACTGAAGGAGATGACAGAGTCAAACCATAATAAGGACTGTGGCAAAAATCACAGGGAACAGTGAGATAAGGGTGCTGATCATTTCCTTCCTTGCTCTCTGACCCTGTCTGCCCTCTCTGTTGTGGTAGCTTGTCTCCAGAGATGGCCACTGTCAATCCCTTTCCTCCTTGTATACACATGACACTTCCTCATTGACAGGTGGAGTATATTTCTCCATCCTATTGAATCTGGGCTAGCCTCTGGCTGCTTTGATCAATAGAATACAGTGGGAGAGCTGTTCAAGGCTAGATGGTAAGCAATCTTGAACCCTCTTCCTCCCTCTTTTGCAATGCTTGCTCTTGGGACACTTCTACTCAGAATACAGTCATTGCACCGTGTGAAGGCTGAGACACGTGGAGAGGCTGCATGGTTGACAGCCCAGCTGCCAGTCAGTTCCAGCCACCAGCCCCATGAAAGGACCACCCTAGATGTCCAGTGCAGTTGAGCCTTCAGGTGACTCCTATCTACCTCCCATGCCTCCTACGCCTCATTCCCTCTGGACACCCCTTCTTGAATGGGAGTGGGACTTTATCCTTTTTCTGTCCCACCACTAAGGGAGACCCAGCTGTCTCTTTAGCTTTCTGGTCTTTGTACTGAGAGGAACTGTATTTGAGGAGCTGCACCTGAGGCGACTCAGCCATACTTGCGTTATATGCCAAGCTCCTGAGGCTGCACCTGATGCCATAGAGGACCAAAACTTTGGATGCTTAGGAGGTGGTGAGTAAATTTTGCATATGAGAGGGATGTAAATTGTTGTGGCCAGAGGCTAGATGATCTTAGCTCGTCTCCACGGACAGTTACCATTAATTAATTTTCACCTTGTGCATACATGTTACTTTTCCATTGGGAAATGGAGTCTATTCTTCTGAATCCCTGAATCCAACTTGTGCTTTGACTATTAGATGCAGTAGATTTGATACCCAGGGCCAGGTCATAAGAAGGCTCTTAGCCGCCACCTGCATCGCCTGGGAAGCTTGCTTTTGCTATATACCCTTTGGGAATACAGCCATTATACCGTGAGAGGCTATGGAATTTTGGTCACCCCTGCTGAGCTCCCAGCTGACAGCCAGCATCCACTGGCAGCTCTGTGTGTGCAACATCTTGGACAGCTAGCCTAGTAGGGCCTTCAGATGACTGCATCTCAACTACCATGACTGAAATCACAGGAATGAGCCCAGTGAGAACCTCCTGGCGGAACCCACTCAACCCACAGAAACATGAGTGATAATAATATGTGGTTTTAAGACATTAAGTTTTGTTCTTTCCTACCTCTCTCTGCATTCCTTCTCTGCTCTCTCTCTTTTCCCTCTCTTCCCCCCTCGCTCTTCTCTACACTACTCTCTCTCTCTTCTCTTCCCCACTCTCTCCTATTTCTCTCCCCTCTTTTCTCCCCTCTTTTCCCTCCTCCTCAGTGCTACTCTGCAGCCTCCCTCCCCTCACCAATAAAGATCTTTCATACAAAAAAAAAAAGACATTAAGTTTTGGGGTGGTTTGATGCAGCAATAGACAACTGGGACATCTGCTTTGCTCAGTGTCATGCAGGATTATATTTCCTGGGATCCCTTACCATCCGAGTTCTTGGTAGTATGGGCTAATGGAAGGCACTGGTGGGAGACAGAAGAAGGGCATTCCCTTTCCCTCTCCCTCTGCTTTGAGTGTTATCTCTTACAATGACTGTATCTTCTCCAGAGCCCTATCTCTTGTCAGAGAGACCCTTCCTCTGTGGTCCCCTGCCTCTGGCTTCTGGTGTGTGTTATCCCGTGAGCCCCAGGGATGGCAGCAGCTCACTGTCATTGCCACACCATTCTATTTGGCTCCACAGCATTTCCACCACCCATGTAACCAACTCTGAGTATTTAAATTCCTTCTATTTGAATCCTCTAGAATGGGCTCTGTTTTTCTAACTGGACCGTGAGTGATGCAACATGTAAGAGGATAACATGAACTAACCCAGCTGGTCAAGGAAGGCTTCCCTGAAGGAAGCAGTGGGACTTTCTGTCTGGGCATAGAAGATAAGCAAGTGCGAATGACCCAAGGAAAAGGCAGACTGACCTACTAAAAGTACTGGGAAAGAATGGAGGTTGTTGCTGTGCTACAACAAATGAAAGAGAATGAAATGAGATAAAGCTGGAGAAGTTTGCAGGGCCAAACCAGGGGCTCTCAAGCCTTAGTGCACGTTAGAATCACCTGGAGATTTAAGAAAAAAAAGTACTGATGCTCAAATCTCATCCCAGATTAGCTGAATCAGACTCTCTCAGGATTAGGCCAGCATGCTTGTTACATGCAGACAGGGCTGAGAACCACTGGGCCTCACCAAGCAAGGCACAGAGGTCACGGTCTTGACCCCTATTAGTGGGAAGATGATGCAGAGAGGTGGTGAGCTGTCTGGCTTGTGGATTGTGGGAGTGGACAAAACCAGTGAAACCAGTTCAGTACTTGCTGGCCAGATTTTCTGGCATGACCTCACCCAGTTCCTCAGATCCTGCTATCTTAGGGTGACCAGATTTTAACATCAGTAAGTCAGGACAACATGGCGGGTGGGAAGGTGGGGTGGGGTGGGGTGGAGGCAGGGCCGGGCCTGACAACAATGCAAACTTTGATAAGCAGTTCTCGATAATCACTTCTCAGCAATTATTTGTTATTATTACAGTTTAACATTATAAAATTAACAAAAATAATATAAAACTCAGATTCTGTCGAAATAGCCACATAGCAACCGAAAACCGTATATTCCCTTATTGTTCTCCTGCCCTTTCCACGCACTCTTTCCAAAAATCGGGACTTTTTAAAAATGCTACGGGACGCGGGACAAATTGATGAAAAGTGGGACTGTCCTGCCAAAAGCGGGACGTCTGTTCACCCTATGCTATCTGTACTTTTCTGTCTCCTGTTAGTTCTCTCCAGCCAGGCTTGGCCGCACCCCACCCCCACCCCGACTACCTGCCTGATAGTTTCCTGCTAATGAAAACTCTCCCTAGGATCCACCACTCTCTCTCCTGGGTTGATGAATGCAGCCATTCCAATTCCCTGCAGGGAGGTGACTTTGGCAGATCCTAAGATTCCCAACCCCGTTAAGCACCCCATATTTTAAAATGCTGATTGTACCTGGCAACTTTAATCAGACATTCAAAGTACATGGAATTATCATCTTTGGCCAGAGACCAAAAAATGGTTGAAAACCACTGATGAAGGCCTCTTCCAAACCCTGAGTTTCATCATCAGGGAAGATACGCCAGCACTAGAGTTCAGAACCCAGCCCCCAGCTAAGGACTCCTGCTTCATGTTGACTTCCCTTCACATCTTGCCATTCCAGGATTTAAGACCATGAATTTGCAAATGCTCTGCTTAAAGTTTATCCTCAAACTCTGGAGACCTCACCTGACTCCCAGGCCCATACTTATCATAGTAAATCTTTTTGTGAATTTAAACCAATGTGTTTTCATTTCCCTCTTTAAATCCAGTTTCTTTGCAGGGGCTCCCTCCAGGGGAGCCAGAAGGCTATTACCCCAAGGCAAGAGAGGCTGTGCAAGACCGGGTTTTGAAAGCCTTGAGGAGAAAGGATGAGCTAGGATTCCTTTATCATCATCATTAGCATATCAAGGGGAAAGCCTAGAGGCTCTTACAGATCCCCAGTGGTCTGAGAGAGAAAAGCCCAGCCGCTATCACCAGGAGGGGAACCTGGAGGATCTGCAGAGGTGAAAGACAGCAGCAGGGGCCCCCTGGGTGGTCTGGAGAGCTGTGGGGAAAAAATAGAGGTTGGAAGGCCTTAGGGAGAGACCTGTTTTCTGATTTTTCTTCCTGGGCCCAGGGCTGGAAGCTAGGGGAGGGTGCAGGAGCACCTGATGGGCAAAGAAGGGGCTGCTGACTGTTGCCCTGGAGCCAACCTTCAGAAAGTGCCGGGAGGGTCAGCTGAGGCACCCTGAGTTTCAGCTTTTTCCTGAGTAGTAGAGAGGCAGAATGGAACACCCGAGGGCCTGCCCTGGGCAAGCAAGGCAAGGCAGGACTCAGGCCATTGTGGGCAATCAGGAATAATCTCACACCTTGAAAAAGCCCTCTGAGTAGATCAAGGATTAGATCAAGAATTACCCTGGGTCCCCAGGGGCTTCAGTGTTGAAGGTGACCTTGGGGACTCATGAATGCCAGGGGCACATCCAAGGACAGGTCATAGTCTTTGCCCTTGCGGCACCTTGAAACATATATGCCCCTCTGCCCACTTGCCAGATGTTACCTTAGGCAGCAGGCAGGCGGCAGGGGTGGGAAGAGGCCAGCTGAGCGGACAGGTGTGTGAGTTAGACTGAGATACCATTTGAAGCCTCAGATCTGAGAATATTCTAAACAGGATCCAAATAATAGTTTTGCCTCCTAACCAGCAGGTGGGAGCTCAGGAGAAAGACTAGATTTGTTTCACATTAAATAAGTAAAAGCATTTTTTTTTCCTGCACATCTTGATCATAGTACAAATTAAATAAATGTGTGACCCTGATTCAACAGCTACCATTTATCAAGCATGTATTTTGTGCCAGACCCTGTGCTAGTAATTGATAGCATAGTGCCTGGCAAGTAGACACGCTGGCTTTAATGTCCCTGTTACTCGTATTATCATTATGATGATGTTTTCATCCTCTGGCACCTCTGCACAGTAGATATTGTCATCCAATCGTACAGACAAGGAAAATGGGTTCCAAGTGACTTGCCCAAGGCCACACACTAGTGACAAACTCAGAGGTAAAAATATTTATTTACATTTTCCTTTACATTTCAAGGATACGTCATTATTTTGGGTACCACTAAGAATGAAAAATAGCTAGCTATTGGACTATGACGTAGTATTTTCTTAGCATTTAGAATTTTTACTGTAAACTTACTTTAAAGAACTCTTTCAAACTCATTTATGCACAGAACTGAATCATTTGTCATTCCTTTGCATGTACAGAAAAGACAATATAAGGGAAATAAATTGGTTAATTATCTCTAAGATTTCTTCATGTTCAAACTCTACTTTTTAAAACTTACTTTTAAATTCAGAAAAGTAATCACCTGTATTGGTGATGCAATTTGAAAAAAACTAACTTTATGTTTGGGAACAATTTCAAACTCAGAGAAAAATTGCCAGAAAAGTGCAAAGATTTCCTTTACGCCCCTCAGCCAGATTTCCAAACTTTTGTACTTTATTGTACTTACCGTGTCATTATTTCTGCATGTGTATGTATGTGTCTGTTTATGTGCATTACTTTTTTCTGAATCAGCTGAGAGAAAGTTGCAAACATGATGTTCTTTTACCCCTAAATACTTCAGCAGGTTTTGCCAAAGAATGGACATTTTCTAATCTAACCACAGAACAATGATTAAAGCCAGGAAATTGACTGATATAATACTGTTATATAACCTATAGATTTTATTCAAGTTTCACCATTTTATCAATAATGTCTTTTACAATAATAGTAATTACACACACACACACACACACACACACAAACACACACACACTTTTTCTGGTCCAGAATTCAACCCAGAATCACGCATTACATTTAGTTGTTATGTCTCCTGAGACTCTTTTCATCTGGACAATTCCTCAGACGTTCTTCATCTTTCGTGATCATGTTGTTTTTGAAGCATACAGACTAGTTATTTTGTATAATTTCTCTCAATCCAGATTTGTCTGGTGTTTCTTCATGAGTAGATTCAGGTTTTGCCTTTTGGGCACAGTTACCACAGAGGGGATTATTTGGTCTTCTCGTCACATCATGTCAGGAGGCACATGACGTCATTTTGTCACATTTGGGTGAGGCTAACTTTGACCACTTGGATAAGGTGATGTCTGCCAGGTTTTGCGGCCGTCAAGTAACTATTCCCTTTTCTTTCTTTCTTTTTTTTTTTTTTTTTGAGACAGAGCCTCAAGCTGTCCTCCTGGGTAGAGTGCCGTGGCATTACAGCTCACAGCAACCTCCAACTCCTGGGCTCAAGCGAGTCTCCTGCCTCCGCCTCCCAAGTAGCTGGGACCACAGGTGCCCGCAACAACGCCTGGCTATTTTTTGGTTGCAGCCATCATTGTTGTTTGGCGGGTCCGGGCTGGGGATTCGAACCCGCCACCTTAGGTGTATGTGGCTGGCGCCTTAGCCGGTTGAGCTATAGGCGCCGAGCCTCTATTCCCTTTTCAATAATAACTGTCTTATCAGCAGATACTTGGGGACTTTGTAAATATCCTGTTTTTCATCAAGCTTCACTCCCTAGTTTTCTCTCCATTGATGAATCTTGCCTGCATTCTTTGTAACTGGTGAGATGGCATGTATTCATTTCCTATTGCTGCAGTAACAAATTAGCACACAGTGGCCTAAAACAACACGAATGTATTATCTTATATTTCTGTAGATCAGAATTTGAAACTAGTCTCACTGGACTAAAGTCAAGGTGTCAGCAAGGTTGTGTTCCTTTTGGAGACTTCAGGGGGAGAATCCATTTTCTTATCCTTTCCAGTTCTAGAGAGTGCCCACATTCCTTGGCCTGTGGTTGCATCACTCAGACCTCTGATTCTGACACTATATAAACTCCTCTTACTCTGACCCTCCTACTTCTCTCTTTTTGAAGGCTGTTGTGAGAGAATGCTCGTCAGTTGTTATACTGAAGCTGCAAAAAGGAAGGAGAATCAGGAGATTGGTTTCCATTTAATCCTTAGGGAAGAAAACCTGATGGGTGTTAGTGAGGAAGGGGGTATAATGAGGTGTGTTGGGAACTGACTTCGCATCCTGTTATGGCTGGGAACTCAGTTTTAAGGTCTCTCTAGAGTCCCTTTGGCCAAGAGTGAATCCATTCAGCTGGTAGTAGAGGAGGGGCTTAGGATTTTATTTTTTGTTCAGACATGGGAGGTAACATATTTACAACTTTTAGAGATTAAGAAGTGGACCTCTTTGGGGGGGCATTATTCTGCCTACCACATATAATGATTTCTTAAAAAAGGCTCACCTATACTCCACAAGCTTTGACATGCACATGCAGGGATACTGCCACCAGCCTGATCTCAGAAATGCTACAACATGAAGAGAAGTGCCTGCCTCTATGCTAAGGATGTGGTCGACCTACCTCCCAATGATGTCTTGTGTGTTGTGGGTTATTCAACCCTCAGCAGTGCATCCAAGCACCTCTTAGGCATCAGAAATTGCACTATTATGTTGGATGTACAGAGATGAATCTCATAGTTCCTGTCCGTGAGGGGATCTGTTAGGAGAAACAGAGAAAAGATTCAAAGTAGAAGCAATTTAGCAAAGGGGAGAGAAGTAGGAAGAATAAAAATTAAATTTCTTTATGGGGCTAGAGTGAGGGATTGCTCAGCTGGCAGGGCTCTGCAAACGTCCATCCAGTTAGATGAGCAGAATCAGAGCAGCCCCAGAGAGGCCAGGTTCAAACCCTACAGTCTGGTTGCAGAGCTCCAATCTTAACCATTACCAAGAGGCCATCCTGCTTGGTGGAGCTGATGTGGAGGGAATTCTTGCAAATATACCAGTAAAGTGACTTGGATGGAATCTCTGTGATTCCTTTCAACCCTGAGAACCGTTTGTGATTCTGTCACCTCTTGCTACAAACAGTTCAATTTAATTACTAATAAAAGACAATAGCAATACTCCTAGTATGCCAATCCAAAATCAATCATTCTGCTGACTGTAGCAATCTTCTGCCCATATTGGACATCTCCTGAATGGTTTATTTTGTGCATTTGTCTCTCTCTCTCTGTGTGTTTTTATTTGTGATGCTGACATCATCATTAAACCATTCACCAGTCTTGCTTTGTGTCCAGCACAGTGACAGGTGCTGGGGCAAGACACAATCACAGGCCATGATGAACGCTTCTTCCTTTGTGACCTTGGGAACTACCTTAGCCCTACTTCAAATCCAGCCTCTACCATGACCTACCTGAGCCTTAGCTTCCTCAACCTCAAAACAGGAATTACCATAACACCTACCCTCATAGCTTGAGGTGAGAACTGAATAAGGGAAGTCTTGTGAAGGAGCCTCGCAGAGTTCTTGGCAGGGAAGCTCCTCCCCTTACACACTTTGTTGCCCCCATACTAGCTGCTTTTTCCCTGTGGAGTGCTGGGACCTTCCCAGTTGGCCTGGGTTAGCTTTCTTCAGACTGGGCCTCACTGCCAGCTTCCTCATTACATTTTTAGAAGTCCATCTCTCATGTGTCACTCTTGTCTTAACTGGCCTCCTTCTGAGGATCCTTTCCGGCATACCTCACAACCTTTCCTAACATAAGCCAACAGGCAGATCCTGGAAAGCGAGCAAGAAATGAGTGTCTCTTTTATTTAAAATATTCAACCAATCAGAAAAATCCATGTAACAGAAATGCATATAACCCAATATCCCAGGCCTCTTCAGCATACAACTGCAAAATAAGATCCAATTCCATTCCTACCCACTTCTCATGGATGAACCCTGGTCCCAAAGCACCCCCGCACCATGTCTAGAGCATTGTACTTCGTGGGCTTGAAACAGGCCCTCATTTCTCCATCCCTGTTTCTCCACCTGCTGCTGCCAGTGGCTCTTGGGGGACTCCCTCTCTGCTGGGAAGTTGCCTTTATAGCTGACCTCATCTGATGCCACATAGGGCCTGAAGAGTTGACATGGCTTTTCCATGGGGGGAGGTTAGGAATTTCCCACAGCTCAACTGCCTCCCACCTGGGATCTTAAATAAGACTTTCAGTAAAACAGTAAGCAAGATGTGGAGTTACTGGTGCTAAAACGCAGTGTATTAGAACTGCTACTAGGAAGTCTGTTCTTAGAGATCTTGGGTGCGGGTCTGAGAGTCTGTTGAAGGACTGACTCCCTGCCTGGGCCTTGGCAGGGTCATCATGGTGAAGGCAACTCCTTTCCCAACACTGGGCCTCTGGCATCTCCAGCCACCCACTGCTGGGCCCTAGAGTTGTTTCCCTTCTGATCCAGACCCCTCTCAGTACCTCCCTAGAAATATCTACTTCCAGGCTCAGCACCTGTGGCTCAAGTGGCTAAGGCGCCAGCCACATACATCTGAGCTGGCAGGTTCGAATCCAGCTTGGACCCGCCAAACAACAATGACAACTACAATCAGAAAATAGCCGGGTGTTGTGGTGGTCACCTGTGGTCCCAGCTACTTGGGAGGCAGAGGCAGGAGACTCTCTTGAGCCCAGGAGTTGGAGGTTGCTGTGAGCTGTGATGACACAGCACTCTACACAGGGGGATAGCTTGAGGCTCTGTCTCAGAAAAAAAGAAATATCTACTTCCTTCAGGGAATATCCTATCCCCACCTCCAGGATGAGGTGTGCCTCTGTAGCCCCAGGAACCTCCTTAAATTTTCCAATCTGGGTAATTTGGTCAACATTAATTTCACGCAGAGGTAAATTTAAATACAGATTTAGCAAAAAAAAAAAAAAAAAAGATTTCCCTATAACTATAGGGCTGTAGTCCTGCTTATACCCCTGGGCTAGATACTAGCCAGATAATCCTCTGTGTCAGAAGCAGCTGCTATTTCCCTACAGCTGCTCCCTAGAGCAGTAGGGGCAGCTCATCTGAGGTCCAAGCAAGAAGCCCACTGTGTGGCTTTCCAACCAGAGCAAGGACTGTCTGCTCAGAATGCAATTGCTGTTCTTAAGTTTTGAAAGGATAGAAAAGCCTGCTGTAAACATTCTTTAAAGGTCGTAGATCATATGGTGACTGGGCTGTGGGCCCCTCGACTCAAAATCACAGGCCTCTTTCCCTCTTCTTGGACTTCTCTCATCTTCTAGCCCTGAGGAGCTTTTAAATCCATTTTTACTATGGGGAGGGGTGACGAAAGCTAATATGGGAATATATATACACATTCACTGTTCCCAAATTTCAAGGGCCCACTGTGTGCCAACCTTTAGGTAATACATTTAGGGTATTAATTAGAGCAAGCAAAACATGTTCTGTCCTTGTTGAGTTCAGAGCGGAAAGTCAACAGTGAAGGGAGGGCTGAGAGGGGCCTGGTAGGTGGTGAGGTGGTGTAGTGGGTTGTGAGGTGAGCAGCATAAGTGAAGACACAAGAGCCAAGTACCTGGAGTACCAACCAAGGGCAGAGGGGGCCTGAAGATTTTGCCTTTATCGTCTCTGAAGTTTATCAGCTGAAATTCCATTTGGGTGCTTTTCAGTGGAAATCTGCTTTCATGAATGACACCTCAGAGTGGAACAAGGTGACAGTGTTCGTGGAGATAAAGACCCCCTGTACAAATGGTGGTTTCCAAGGTCAAGTGAAGCCACCTGCACAAATGATGTTTCCAAAGTCGAATGAAGCAGCCCCAGTTGAGAGTGACCGCACCTGCTGCCCCAGTTCTGTAGCAGATGTCAGATTTTCTCTTGGGGGGTGTGCATGTCTCTGTCTTCTCCAGTGTCCTCAGCTAAGGTCATTGGGATGGGAGGCCAATCCCATTAGCATTCCTCCTGGAACCTGCCGCAGGGGCACTGGCTGCAGGCATTTAAAATCCATAGGTGCAAGAATTGCTGGCTGTTCTCCCAAGGCAATCTAAATGTGGGTAGATTGAAATCCGCAACTACTCTTGTCTGCTAACAAGAGGAATAAATCGCCTCTGAGAAACCAATTATGGTTCTGTAATAGCATCTGTAGGGCTGAGCCCTAAGTCCAATAAGCCCATGGGCAGCCTAACGGAGTTTGACACCTGATCCATTCCCTAGAGTCCCTGAACAAACACTGATGGAGCGCCCCCCACAGGCTGCTGAACAAGCTTGGGGCTGCTCTGTCAAACCCTTGGAAGTGAGGGCCATACAAACCAGAAATGGATTTATTTCTCTCCAAACACTCCTGCTGACCACACTTGCTGGGGGCTTCTTGTCCCTCTTCCAACAACCACCTCTCAGCAAACACCATGGTTTTCCAATCACTTTCTATTATCATAAAGTCCAGCCTGGTCCAGTTTAAAATTTCACTCTCAGGTGAAACTCTGTAGGGCCGCTCGTGTAGGCCCAAGATACTCTGAGTGGGGGGAGGGCACAGGCGCCACAGACTCTAGAAGGACATCTGGGGGGTGTCCGGGAACTCGGGAATGAGCACTGGTCTTGAAGTAGGAAACCCAGCCCTGGAACTTACACGCTGTGTGACTTTGTGGTGGTTAACTCAGCCTCTCGGCTCCTCCTCCGTAAAAGGGCAAAATTGTTATTAGCTCTGTCCACACCCTGGAATTGTGGAGAGGTTGAAAATTTCATGTCAGCTGTTATCATTCCTGCCCCTCTTTAGATGTGAGCTCTGTTTCCTCCTGACTGGGGTCATCTCCTCAGCTGACAAGTGCACCAGGCCGTGTGCCCACCTCCCCTTACAGCATGCAGGGCTGATGATCACAGACTGTGGAGTCAGGCTGCTGCGACTTGCATCCTGGCTTTGCCACTTACAGCTCTATGATCTGGGGTAAATCACTTAATTTTTCTATGCCTTGGTCTTCTTGGAACCTATCTGTAGAGTGGGGGTAAGAGTCACGCCTCTCTCATGGGGCTGTTGTGAGAACTCAGTGAGTGTTATTTGTGGAGTGCCTGAAGCAGGGCCAAGGATAAAGAATGAACTGTGAAGATTTTGCCTCTTACTATGATCCAAACTCAGACTTCTGCCAGCGGGGATTTGATGAGCACTTCATAACTGCCAGGGACTGTGTACAGCTTTAAGAGCACCATACAAATATGGTGGAGTTTGGTCAGGCAGAGCAAATGGTCCAGGGAAGGGTACAGAGAAGAAAAACGGCAATAATGGTATATAGGCAGTCCCTGAATTACAAACGTCCGACTGACGCATGACTCACATTTATGAATGGAGGCTATTACAGATAATAGGTAAAGGTACCTATTCCAACTTACATGCAAATCTAACTTAACAAACATATAGAACCTATCTTGTTCACAATCCAGGGACTGCCTGGATTGTGCTGCAAGTGCAGCTCAAGGCAGGGGGTACAGAAGGGGCCCCTAACTGTGAGGGATCACAGAAGGTGGCTGGAGGAGGTGACTGTGAGTAGAACCCATGAGGATGAATGAAAATTACCTATGAGACTGGAGGCAAGGCAGGGAAGGAGTGGAGGGAAGAGCCTCTGAAAGGAAGGTAGAAGGAAGCAGGGAGTGCAGAGGCTGCAGGTGGTGAGCAGGAGTGGGGAGGTGGGGGCTGGAGGTGCGTGAAGACAGAGTGAAGGAGGCAGCTCCAGCTGCAGGGGCTAGATGAGGAGGCCGGTGCCCTCCCAGGCCAGGCCTAGAGGACAGTGCGTGGGGAATCTGAGTGGATAAGGCACTGAGGCGGGTGCCAAGAGAAGGGAGGCAGCAGGGTGAGCAAGGATGAGGACAGGGTGTGAGGATGAAGAGGGTGGGGTGAAGATGAGTTGGTGGGCACAGGTAGTGGTGCTGGCTGTGCTCAGTCTGGGACACGTCTGAGATGCTGGGAGACATTCAGGTAGAGCTTTCCCGCAGGCAGGTAAGCTGGTATCAGGGAACCCAGGAGGTGTGGATTTGTCTGGCATCAGCACACAGAGGGTGACCCATGTTCCCTGGTGAGAGCAGGTGGAAGGCGACGGGAGAAACTTCTCAGGGCAGAGCAAAGAGGGCGTGCACGGCCAAGGAAACAGGCCAGGAGCAGCACGCGCCCCTCCTGGGGGGGTTGGACATTGGCAAAGAGCAGAGCTTTAGCCATAGGAGCAAGTCCCTGGGAGGGTCTGCGGATCAGGTAAGCAGGAGAGGGAGGAAGCTCGGTGGGGACGGAGACAAGGAAACTGGATTTTCAGACTCTTTGAACACATCAACAAAGTGGCTGTTTGTTCAGAATACCTTTTCTAAGGCAACTGATGTCCATGAGAATTTGATTCAGGTGGTGTGGAATTTGACCCTAGCGGCCTTAGCAAATTATGAAAGAGCACCGGGAATGGAAACCCCAGAAAGCTGGGAGGCATCTGCTTCCGACGCCCTGGGTACCGGGTTTCTTCTGGTGAGCACTCTCCAGAAGCAGATCATGTCCCTCTAGGCTTGTCTTGTAGCTGAACTCACCTTCAGGATTTTTTATGGGTGCTGCCGCTCTCACTGTGGTAGAAAAGGTTTCAAACAGCAGCGTGTTAGAGCCGATGGTTACATTTCTGGGAGTTTTGTGGGCTGGTTGTTAAAACAGTCATGATGAACGATTAAATCATGATCTTACAATTAAATTATTACTCTTCTTCTTCTTCTTTTTTTTTTTTTTGGTGAGACAGAGCCTCAAGCTGTCACCCTGGGTAGAGTGCTGTGGCATCACAGCTCACAGCAACCTCCAACTCCTGGGCTCAAGCGAGTCTCCTGCATCAGCCTCCCAAGTAGCTGGGACTACAGGTGCCCACCACAACACCTGGCTGTTTTTTGGTTGCAGCCATCATTGTTGTTTGGCGGGCCTGGGCTGGATTCGAACCTGCCAGCTCAGGTATATGTGGCTGGTGCCTTAGGCACTTGAGCCACAGGTGCTGAGCCTACAATTAAATTATTTTAACAGCAAATTCATATGTATGGAAAATTCATCAATGTCTAATTCTTTTTTTATTTTTTTAGTTTTTGGCCGGGGCTGAGTTTGAACCTGTCACCTCTAGCATATGGGGCCAGCGCCCTACTCCTTTGAGTCACAGGTGCCTCTCAATGTCTAATTCTTGTATTTTACTATTCCTGTGCTCCTGAGGTTATGTTGATCATGTCTACAGGGTGGAAACATTACACTGTGCAATAGGGCGTTACTGCCCCCATCTCCTCCCAGCTCCGTGCTTAGTTGTCATGTAGTTTGTCGGTAGTTTGAAATCAACTATGGTGGGAATATTTATGCCATGAAAATTGAGAATACTACCAACCAGAGTTTTTCTCTCCCCCCCACCAAGAGCCAGTTGTTAAACATTTACCAGCACCACTGTGTATAAGGATTTGTTGGAAGTAAGAAATATAGCATATTTCCCTAGGCTTTCAATAAAAATGATAAAAAGGAAACATTTATTGATACTAACTAGATGTAGCTAATTAATTATTGGCAGTAATTAGATGTATCTAATCACTACTCATAAATACGAAAACAAGGAAAAATTTAAAGAAATATTAGTATACGGCAGCATCTTGTGCCTTTTCATGACTTTAAACATTACTGATGTCTTCTTAAACTCTTTCCAGACTTCTCTCTGGTAAGTAAACCAACCTAATCTAAACCTGGGGTTCTTAACCACTTTGTACCACAGTCTCCCAGGGCAGTCTGGTGAAACCTATGGCCTTTTCTTAGAGTCAGGTCTTCACATACATACTATGAAATGCATTACGTTCAAAAAGAAGCCAATTATATTGAAATAAAGTTATTGAAATTAAAAAAAAAATGATAGTTACTAGTATATGTGCTTCTTTATTTACATTTAAACAACCAGCTCTAGTAATTGAATTTAATAAATATCATCATTTCAAACTAGAGATCAGTGTATATATTTTGACAAATCTATAACAGCTGTAATATAATAAGAAAAAAATCTGTGATTTTTTTCTACTGGTGACAAGATCACAGTAATTGAAAATACTACTGTAGTTTCTTGCCTATGGTCTTATTTTTTTGAGACAGAGTCTTGTTTCCCTTATTAGAGTGCCCTGGCATCACAACTCACAGCAACCTCAAACTCTTGGGCTCAAGCAATTCTCTTGTCTCAGCCTCCTGAGTAGCTGGGACTACAGGCACCTACCATAACGCCTGGTTAGTTTTAGAGATGGAGGACTTTCTATAGCTTGTGCTGGTTTCAAACCTATGAGCCCAGGCAATCCACCCGCCTTGGCCTTCCAGAGTGCTAGGATTATAGGCATGAGCTATCATGGCTGGCCAAAGGTCTTAATTAAAGTAAATGCTAAATTTCAGTGAGAGAGTAGAGAAAGTGAGCATGTAATTCTTTTCCCATTTGAGTTCATAGGCCACCCTAAAGTCTGTCCATGGACCCTCTGGGGTCTAAGGACATCAGGTTAAAATCCTTGCATCTGAGCTTCTGTAGAACCTCAGAAGTTTTCCCTAGTATAGGTGAGATTCTGAGCAATTTGGCACCAAAAGCCAATGTCCTTTTGGTGAGTGGAAGCATTAGCTGGGTTTGTTTCTGAAGGCCCTGGTCCCAGATGATAGTGCTCAGAAATGCTGGACAGTTGGTGGAATGACTTATTTTTCAGTAAAGCTGCAGTAGCAGTCTGTAGGAGACATAGCTGGGGCTCATCCATATTCCATACACATTCACAGTTAGGGGATCTGGGATGGAGGTAACACGAGCCGCTTCCAGGATGTGGGTTGAGAAGCTTCTTTAGACTACCTTCCCCCAGCCCCTGCTCTCCTTTTCCCAGCCTGGTAATACTGAAATGACCCTGAATGAGAGGCAGCTTCAGAAGAAGGTGGAGCTCTATTGATGTGTACCCCTGAATGACCATATGGAACAGTCCCATGTTGACTGTGCCATGTGGGGAGTTCCAGTGAGAAAGTAACCTTTGCTATGGTAAGCTGCTTATGGTGACGGTGACTTACTTGGTGCACTTAGGCGGTCAGACTTACTGACTTTCTTCCACAAAGCCTCCCAGATTGGCACAGCTTGTGGCCATCTTTCACTCTCATAAGCTTCAGTACTGTTGAAGTGGTCTGGACACATGGTGTTCTCTGCCTTAATTCGATGTTTGTGTTTGATGTGGGGAGCCTTAATTCCTCATTCTTCATGCTTTCAGGGGGCAGGGAAAAGTCTACTCTGCTCCCAGGAGGGAAAGGCAGAGGAGGAACACTTCCAGGCTTCCTTCCTCAAGAGCTCACCCCTAGAGGCCTTGCGAGTTTGGAAGAAGGGACGGAGCACGTGCAGCCAGCCTGCTCCCCATCCCTGTCCAGAGCAGCAGCATTCTGTGCTCAGGCAAAGACCCACACCTGTGTCCCCTGAAGAAGGAGACCTGGGCAGGAAGGCAGGGACAGAGATCATGTTCTTTAATCGATGTATCAGTGATCAAGTCGATGGTTTGATCTCGTCTGTCTTCTTTTTCCTACTTCTTGGTTGGTTCTGAAGGCAAGAGAGGAAAGCAGAGTATTATTGTTTAGTATCCCAGCCCTCAAAATGTTCTTTCTCCACCCCAATCTGTACCCCAATTAGACATTGAGCTCCTTGACATCAAGGGTCTTATGGCTTATTTCTGCCTTCCCACGATCTGGACCAGTGGCCTGGCATTTACTGTGTGAGGATATTACCAAGTTTACTGAAGTGTGGTGATATCACGGAGGGTCAAAGGCAGTTCTGGACATGCTCCCTTAGAGTACAACAATGCTGACGAGAGTACACAGAGGCAGGGAAGAGGCACCAGGTCCCCTTAGCACGAGGCCTGTGCACTTGCTGACATGCATGAGTATATATATATACCTTTTTTCTCCAAACCCAAAAGGCTTCAGGGAGCCACTTTTGGCCAGCTCTGCTGGAGGCAGATGAGAGGATGCTTCTCTGCAAGGCACCTTGCTCCATCGTGACAAGCTTTGCTTGTTGAAGAGTTCATCCCAGGTCTGAGCTGAAATCTGCCTTTGAGTAAGTTCTCTCTCTGTCCTTCATCTCTGATTCTGCCTTTGGGAACCACATAGAACAGATCTAACTTCTGTCCACATGAGGCTCCCTTAAATCGCCGAGTCAGCATGTTTCTTGCCTTGCACTTCAGTACAGAAGTGAGCTCATGTCAGACCTTTAAAATGATCTTCCTGAGTATATGTTTTCACAAATACGCCTCCCTTAGTTAAAGTGCAAGGAATACAATGGTAGAAAGATCACATCCAGGCTCTGGAATTCAACAGTTCTGCAAATACCTGGGGGACCTCCCCTGGGCCAGGTTTTGTACCAGCTGATGGGAGTGAAAGAATGAACAGCAGGCTTTCAGGCTGACCCTGTCTGGGAGCACCTTGAACCTCGATGAGGAAGAACACCTGCTTTTGTTGGCCAGGTTTATAGTGGGGCCCAGTTTAACATAACTTCCCCATTAGACATGCACTGAAAACCGGGAGCCCGTCCCCTTGCTGTTTGCACAGAGCTGGTAATTAAGCCAGCTTCCCTTTTTGTAGAGCAAGTGTGTAATTTCAAACTCTGTGGAAAAAGGAGCCTCAATGCCAAGTATAAGATAGCCGGCTTAAATCAGTGAATACACATTGAGGCCTGCTAAACAACAGGATATAACTTTATCCCTAGGGACCCCACCTTTTATTCATTTACAGACATCAGGTTAGGACCTAGGTGAGAAAAACACAGTAAGTGTAATTCCAGGCCAAATGGGAGAGTTGCCAGAAAAGACAGATGAATACTTGGTAAATACTCTGACGTGGGTTTGAGAAAGGGAGCTGACCCCTGAAGCCGGAGGAATCAAAAACCTCCTGTAGGAGGTAGCATCAGCTGAGGGCCTGGAACCTGTTGGACAGGCAGAGATGAGGGGTGAGGAAGGCCCTGCAGGGAATAGAATGACTGTATACCTGATACTGTCCATTTCATTTGTAGACCAAATAACCCTGCTGGGCTGTAAATTCATGGGCTAGCAGAGGGGACCCGCGGAACAGAATTCTCAGGCAGGGAGGAAAACGCAGCAGCTCCTGCAGATGTGCGCACGCCATCTGACCACATGCCACCTCCATGGCCCTGCCTGCTCTATGGGGGGACCAGGCCCTCGCTCTCCTGCTTGATCCCACCCGTTGGACTTTCCCAGGGACTTCTCTCATGCAGCTTTATCATCCCTCCCCAAATAATTAAATTATCCAACACAGCTTGTCAATCCCATCAGGTTAGGACTTGCTCTGGATTAGAAAAAACAAAGAAATCTTCCTGTGACATCTCTTCCCCCTTTAGCCCCTGTCTCACCTCTCTGCTCCCTCACACTGGCACTCCCTGAGCTGGTGGGTGTTACGTCCACCCACTGTGTTCCCGTCTTTAGCCAATTCCCTTGAGTCTCCAGTCACCACTGTTCTTCTGAGCTTGTGTAGGACAAGGCAGCTGTGACCTCTGTGCTGCCAAATCCAGCACTGATTTTGCTGACTGGGGGGCACAGCACACTCCCTTGCTTCCTGAACTTCTTTATCTCTGTCTCCTATACTTTCCTGGCTTCCTCTCGCCTCACTGTGGGGCCCTTTCATCCCCCTGGGTGGGTGGCTCCCTGCGTGACTTCCCCCAGGCCTCAGTCATAGGTCTCTCCTCTTCCCAGCACTCTCCCGGAGAATCTCTCCCGTTCCTAGCATTGGTATCTTCTCTGTGTGCCAAGACACCTCAGTCACTTCTCCCTTCCCCACCCTCTCTTCCAAACTTTAAACATGTGCACTCAACAGTGCAAATGACGGCTGCTCAGGGGAGTCTAAGGACACTCAAATCTCACAAGTCCCGGAAAGGACTTTGGATTCTCATTGCCACCTACATTCATCAGCTACCCAAACCTGGACTTCCTTGGACTGTGGCTAACGACGGTGTCCTCTTCGTCTTCCAGGCTGCATGCTCTCTCTTGCCACTGGGCCTTTACTAACTGGGTCTCTCACTTGGACTTCTACACGCCTGCCTATTCCCCTCAGCTCCCCCCATGGCACCACAGTTTGTCCCTATATTTTCTAATAGCTATTACTCTGACATTTTTTTTAAAATTTTTTTCTTCTTTGGACACCCATCCTTCTCCACTAGAGTATAGTTTCCAGGAGAACTCAGAGCTTGACAGTGCAGTCACAACTACATTCCTGGGATCTTGGACGGAACCTGGGCCATGGCAGACATTCAGTAAATATATTTTGGATGAATAAATGAATGGCATGCTGGATGCTCTTACAGACACATCTCTGGATGTCTCTGCAGTGTGCCATCTGCAGACATGGCCACGACAGCTCTCCTGACTGCATCTGTGCCCTTGAGTCTCTGCCCTCCATGCTGATTCTGCTCATGGCCAAAGGGACAATGGAAAATGCAACTCGGGAAGTTTTATCTGTGGTGGTTGCTGAGATCACTGTGAGAATGTGCAGAGTTGGCCCGTGGAGGATGAGAGGGTGTGTGTGGGAGAACACGGCCAAAGATGGACAACTTCAGGCACATGAGTGAGGTCCTCTGAGTTAGTCCAGGTCTTTCACAGAACAGAAGCTTGGACAGAATTCAGTCTGTGCAAGGATTTCATTAGGGGACATGCCAATGTGAGAGGACATGGACAGGAGCAAACAAAGGCTGGCGAGCACTGTGGCTGACCCTGAGGAGGTGCTAGAGAAGGGAGACTAGGAGAGATTGGTCCAGGCTGCTGCCCAAACCAAGGAAGGCTTTGCAAAGCCACTGTGGAGTCTCCAAGCTGAGGACAGCTGTCAGAGAAGTCCTGTGTCTCCCAGTGGGTTCAGCCTACCCTAATGTCCATGCTGTAGGGGCATTGGTGGGAGAGTCACCCATGGCACTGTGTCCTCTGTGGGAACATAGTGGTGTATTTCAGGGCCCAGCAGCTGGGTGCTAGGTGAGTTAATCTCCCTCTCACTGAGTTCATCGGGCTCTTTCCCCTGGCTTCTCATTAACCTAGGTCATCCAGTCACCAGCTGAGCCTCCAGCTGACTGCAGACATATGAGAAAGATCAGCCAAGCCAGCCAGGTCACAGAATCACAAGCTCAATGTAATGCTTAAGCCATTACATTTTGGAATGGTGTGTTTCGCAGCCCAGGCTAACTGACAAAGCCTCTGATGATTTCCTAAGGATAGATCCTGGGGAATGGGGAGGGATTACTGCATATTTAGAAAATACTTAATATACTCTGCCAATCACTTTTCAGAAAGGCTATATCCATTCATCCCCATTGGCAATATATTAGACTGCTCATTTCACTATATCCTCACCAGCACTGGCTGTTATCTTTCTAAACTATGTTTGCCAATGTGATATGTGAAAAACATTGTTGTGACTTAATTTGCATTTCTTTGACTACTGCAGAGACTGATACTTTTTTCATTTATTGGTCACTGATGTGATTTTCCTTCTTATCCTTTTTGTCCCTCCACTGGGGACAGTAGCCTAGAAGGACTGCTCTGTGATGTCATCAGTGTTCAAGGCAGTCCTCTCATTTCTGGGGCAATTATCAGCCGATTATCTCCCTAATGCGCTCTCTCAGTACTTTCCTACTTCACCCTGTGGCTGGAGGGCTGCCTAATGACATTTTTATAGCCTGGTGCTGCTCTGGTTCATTAAGTCTCAGCAATGGCCACACGTTCTATCTGCTGACAGTGGGGACTCCCTGCTAATCAGTCAGGAGTGGGCAGCTTGGAGAGGCGGCTGCAGCTGGAGCAGCGAGCTGGTGAGTTCAGGGGCTCACGTGGTTCCCCACCACAGCTTGAAGAAAGGGAGACACTGTCTAAGGCAGAGCTGCCTGTGAATAGTGAGCACTCAGAATGGGATGATTTAGCAGTGCGATGTGTTGTCAGTGTGAGATACACACTGGGTTTCACAGGTCTTAGCATCAAAAAAAGTATATCTTATTAATTTCTTAAAAATACTGATCACATGTTAGAATGATAATATTTTGGACATATTAAAATTAAACAAATTAAACTCAATTCTTAAAATAAGTCTCACCTCTTTGTTTTTCTTTCTTTTTTTTTTAATGCAGGTACTAGAAAAATGTATATTTAAATATTTATGGATTGATTGATTTTAGAGTCAGGGTCTCATTCTGTTGCCCAGGCTGGAGTGCAGTGGCCTGATCACAGCTCACTGCAATATCAAACTCCTCAGCTCAAGTGGTCCTCCCACCTTAGCCTCCCAAGTAGCTGGGACTATAAGCACCACCACGCCTGGCTAGAAAAATTTAAATGATTTGTATAGTGTGTATTTTATTCTAATTGGATGGTGCTAGTCTAAGTTCTCATAGGTAATTAGTGGCAGTGAGATGAGAGTGTGCATATGTGTGTGTGAATGTGTCTCTGTGAGTGTATATGTGTTAGTATGTGTGCACACGAGTATATATATATGTGCAAGTATAAATATATGAATGTGTGCATGTGTGAGTATATCTGTGTGCATGGTTGTATGTGTGTATAAGCCTGTATATGTGTGTCTTTGTGTGTGTGCTTATGTGGGACATGTGTGCATAGGTGTGAGTATGTGTGTATGTGCGAGTGAGCATGTGACTGTGTGAGTGAGTATATGTGGTGTGGAGGGGCAGGCAGGCTAACTTGCACAGAGTCACAATCAGTCCCCAGATGAAAGTCCAGGACGTTTGGATTTCCCCATCTTATGCTGTGGCGCTGCTCCGCACGCCGGGCACACTGCATACATGGTCTCATTAAAGCCACAGGAAACCCAGCGCTCTCAGAAGTACCATCTTGCCTCACAGGGACAGGAGGGCTGAGTAACTCATCAAAGTCATACATGAAGAAGTGATCAGAACAGGAAGCGATAGTGCTCCAAGCCACTGTCTCTCTCCTGCAGCTACAGGCCCTGCCTTGAAGACCTTCTTAGGGACCCTGGTACGACAGAGTCCACTGAGGCCAGGAGAGGGGTGGGGGCTGGAAGGAATGATTTCCACATGCACTTCCATGTTCCTGTGACATTGGTACTGGGCCAAAGCACAACTGACCACTATCCATGCATGTTCCTTCTCAGAATCACACTGCCCTGGAGGCCAGAACTCACACTTGGCCTCAAACTGCAAGGAATCAAGGAAACTGAATGGTTATTCTTGCCTGTTCTTTCAACATATGTGACTTGGATGCTGGTTCTGTCGTTAGTGGCTGTGTGACCCGTGGCTTGGTTACCTCACCATGGGGACAGGAGGGCCATAACACCACCTGTGTTGCAGAAAGTAAAGCAACGCTTATTGAATGCTGGGCATGAGTAAGTGTCCACTGCCTGTCACTTCCTGTTCCTGTCTTGTCTAGTCTCCCTCTGTTCAAAATGTTCTAGCTGCTCAGATTTAATAATTCTTTCTTAGATGATTTCCTAGACCAGTCTAGATATGTGACAAGCAAGCTGATGTACTCTCTTAGAATAATTTTCCTACAGTAATTACTCTTTACCAGTCATGCACAGAGTTCTTTATGTGTACTATCTTGTGTGGCCTTTACAGTAACCCAGAGTATGCGTGAGCACATGTTCATGTGTCCACGCGTGCATATGTGCCTGTGTGTGTACATGCATGCGGGCGTGGGTGAGGGTGGGGAGGCTGACTTACAGCAGGTCTCAGTCAGTGATCTACATGGAAGGAAGCCCAGCATTTTCTAGTCTCTCCACTTAGTACTCTGAGCACCTTCAATCAAGACCAGTAGAATTTTTGGCAAGAGCTATTAAGGGATCTTGGAGATTATCTAGAAAGAAGTTGGAGATTGAGTCTGTGATGAACATGTAGCAGACTTTAGAGAATTTGATACTATTTTCCTAGATTGATATTATCCTAGGACCTGAAGGAAATTGCAAAAGATGTTGTTACTGCTGAAATATGTTTAAGAAAGGAGGATTCTTTGAAGGCTGACAATAGTTTACACTCTTAAAAAAAGTATATTTTTCCAAATTCCCATTGGCTTAATTTTTATCCCCGGGAAGTTCTAGACTACATCACAAAGCACCTTGAAAAGGAAGCAGTGACGCTCAGGACTCAAGATGAATTTATGGGGAATGAAAATTCATATCAGAATATTATCATTTACTTCCTTGATGGTGTTTCTGGACAGGAATTGTGTCCATCACATGCTCCTTTGTGCATCTACTGTATTTGCTAGCTATTGCTGTATGACAAATTATTCTAGAATTTGACGAGTTAAGACAAAAATAAACATTTGTGATCACTCACAGTTTATGTGGGTCAGAAATTTTCAAGTAGTTAGTAATTTTTTCTGAAGTTACAATCAAAATTTTGTTTAGTTATACAAAAGCTTGATTGGGTCGGAGCATGTACTTCCAAGGTGGCAAATCACTTACATGGCTGGCAAGGTGGGACAGTCTCAGTTTCTTTTTATGTGAGCCTTAGGGTGCTTGAGTGTTCTCACAACATGGCAGTTGCCTTCTCCAGAACAAAGGGGTGGGGGGATAGAGTGCCTGGCAGGAGCTATCCTTTTTATTACCTAGACCTGGAAGTCATAAAACATCGTTCCTGCTGCTTTCAGTAGAATTGAGCCCCTAAATTCAGTCTGCATTCAAGGGGAGGGCAATAGGTTGCAGCTATTGAAGAGAGAAATGCCAAAGAATTTGTGAACATTTAAAAATCACCACCCCCTCTCTGGTAGTTTAGGAATAACATTATACACTCTGCATATTTACCCACAAACATTTATTAAACATTCCCTTGGTTAGTAAGTTGTTTTGACTTTTATATGCCAAGGACTGTTCTAGGTAATGAGGTGGGTTCCTAATCCCATGGAGTTAGCACATTCATGAAGCCATGCCATGGAAACTACAGCTTGAAGAGATGCATGTGTTTGTGTATGTGTGTGTGTGTGTGTGTGTGTGTGTGTGTAGGTGGTAAACTTAGATGCTGCAGTCAGGGAAGGCTCTCAGAGGGGGCAGCATTTCAGCTGGAATCAGAAGAGTGAATAGGAGCTGGTCAAGGGTATAGTGGCAGACAGAGCATCCCCAGCAGAGGAAACGATTGGTTCAAAGGCACCAAGACAGAGTAAGGGCACAGGAAAGCAGGTGGGCCAGGAGAGATGTGACCAGAGAAAGGTAGGGCCAAGTCACATTGGCCACTCATGTTGAGGTAGAAAGCTTTCCTTACAGGTGTGATGAGAAGTAGAGAAATGAGAGGGAGGCTTGGATGACAGCCAGAGAGCTGTGGTACTGGAGGGAAAGAAGCAGGCAAGAAGAAAATGTGCTTTGGTGGTGGAATCTGCAAGATTTACTAAGGGTTCAATATGGCAGGTGTGGTGGAGGGAAGAGAGAATGTAAGGCTAGCTCTTAAATCTTTGACTTAAACCATTAGGTAGATGGTGGTGCTGCTGAGTAATATGGGGAAAGACTTGGGAAAGGCAAGGTTTTGCATGAGGTTGAGTGTGTGTGTGCAGAGGGTGGGGGATCAAGTTATCCATTTGAGACAGCTGTTGGATGTCCCCATGGATATGGTGATGTCTATGACCCTGTGAAGGAGTCTGGGCTGGGACATCCATTTGGGGTTATTGGTGTATAATAGGCCTATATTTTGCCTTCTCTAAAATGCACTTTTAAAAAATTTTAGCATCCTTAAAATGGGAAAAGCCTCACAATCACTGTTGGTAGCAGTTAAGATACAGTTGTCACTGCCTACGCATGGGTGTCAGGGTATGACTGAAGGTCCCAATGACCTCAGTGAAGGTAAGACTTTGAAGAAATCCTACCTGCATTGTGCAGCTCATGATATTGTGCAGAAAACATGTGGGCATAGACTATTCCAAGTGAACAAGTGATTCCAAAAAGTCGAGCTTTGGATGCAAAGAGGTTTCAGTAGCATCTTATCTCATTTATTTCCTTTGTAAATCCTGATTAAGATGCATGAGTGATATATGAGAAATATAAACGTCAAAATAAGTCTAAAGAGTTCTCTCAATGCAAACAAAATAAAAACTCTGAATGATGACAAAAACATGACAGTTTAATTGTGAGTGTTTTAAAATGTTTCTTTGGGGCATGTAAAATAATGGTGTGTCTTATAAACAACTCAATGAATCAGTAGAATCACAGATTCAATGAAATTCAGTATTTAGCCTTAGGCCTGGGTAGTGATCATAATGGCTAATCCTAACCAAGGGCTTCTGTGTATGAGGTGCCTGTTCCCAGCACTTTCTGGGCCTTATTTAATCCTCATGGTGTGCCGGGGAAGTTGCTGAACTGTGTTTAGTTGTAGCATGTTGGTGTCCTGCCACAAGCCTTTGCAACTCTGCTGGGCAGCTTTACCTGGCCCTTATTCAGGACAGGCTGGACCTGCTGCCCAGGAACAGCTCTCAGCCTCCAGGAGACCTGAGTTGGAGGAAAAATACCACAGATCCTTGCTCTTGGGTGGTACAATCCTGAAATATGTTATACGTACATGGTATACTGTCCTCAGAGGTATCCTATGGGATCACACTCAAGTGTCCACAGTGTAATCCACTTGTTAACATATCCTGTACTGAGTCCCTTCCCCATCCCTCCTCTTCTCTCACCCCCAGCTCCCTACCCACTCCAACCCTCATCTCAGGGTAAGCAGCCTCAGATGAACCTCAAGCCTCATCCTGAGGCAGGATGCAGAGGTGTGGATAGCTGTAATTTGCTCACCTGCCAAGTGGCAGGAGCAAGGCTGGAAGTTGTTGTGGGAAGTGAGCTGTCAGTGTCTCCTGGAACAAGTTCACCAGGGAAACAGATAGGACAGAGAAGATGGCCCAGGACTTTCTTGTGGGAAACTCCAGCTCTAAGAGGTCAAGCTGATGAGATGGAACCAGGATGCACAGGAGCAGGCAGGGACATAGCAAGAAGGATGGTCGCTGGGGCATAAAAGTGAAGAGGGTGTACATTTCATGAGGGAGGGCCAGTCAGCCACTTTGCCCCTGTGGAGAAGTGGAGGAAGGTGAAGACAGATGGGGCCCACTGGACTGTGTAATACGAAGGCCAAAGGTGCTCTTGCAAGAGCAGTCTCAAAGTTGGAGGATAGAAGACCAGTGGGAATGGGTCAGAAAGAGGAAGAAGAGAGGAAGGAGAGTAGTGACCACAGGACTCAGGAAGGTTCTTATGAAGAGAAGCAAAGAAAAAAGATGGGACATTTTGGGCCAAGGGAAGGTGCTTTGCTTCTTTTTGAGCTAGGAGATATCAGAGCAGTGTGTATGCATGAGTGTGCATGCATGTGTTTGTGTTTGTGTGTGCACATGGTGATAGGAATGATCCAGTAGAGAGGATAAAAATGAAGATTTAGAGGGTACAGGGAATAACTACAGCAAAAAAGTCTTTGAGAAAGCCAGAGAGGGGTTTCAGGACACAAGAGGAGGTAGTGGCCCTGAATAGGGTCTAGGACACATCATTTATGGTGACAGGAACAAAGGCAGAGAGAACAGGCACTGACTTGTGTAGAGTGGCCAACTTGTAAAGGAGAAGGTGAGAAAGTCCTTGCCTGGAGATGGAGCTGGGGGATGAGGCAGGAAAGCCTTTGAGTAGTGGAAACAGACACGTTGTAAGGCTGGTCAGGTGGCCACACTGCATTTGAGATTGGTAGGTATGTATGGGTTTAAAGTGAAGCTAGTTTTTCTCCAACTATGTTCAGGGGCTCAGGTTCAAGTGAGGAATAAGTGGATGGTTGGATTCATAGAGAAGTGAGAACATTGAGGCTGTTGGTAAAGGAGAAAACATAATAATGGGTCACAGAATTTAAGTGGGTGAAGCAGGGAAGTTGTGGTAAGCCCCAGCTGAGCCTTCAGATGACAGCTCAGATAATAATTGTTGGCTATCTTCAGCCATAATTTGTGGTAGTTTAAAAAGATGTTCACAGATTCTTTGATATTCTTCCCCTTAAGGGATGGAGCCTAATTTCCCTCTCCTTGAGTGTGAGCTGGGCTTAGTCACTCACTTCTAACAGACAGAAAAACACAACCACAACGGCAATGGAAAGGATGTTGTGCAACTTCAGAGACTAGGTCAGAGAAGGCAGGGAGCCTTTTCTTTGCTCTTAGATCACTCATTTGGAAAGCTGTCACATTGTGAGGATGCTCAGGCAGCCCTGTGGAGAGGCTGTGTGGTGAGGAACTGAGGGGACTCTGCCAACAGACAGTGAGAGGCCCAGGCCTTCTGCCAACAGCCATGTGAAGGGGCGTCAAGGAAGCAAATCCCACAGCCCCAGTTGAGCCTTCAGATGACAGCTCAGTGCAACCTCCTGAGGGACCCTGAGTCAGAAATACCCAGCTACATTGACCATGGTGCTTGACTCTCAGGGAGTGTGTGATAATCAATGTTGGCTTCTTCACCCATAAGTTTGAGTCATTTGTTGTTCAGTAACAGGAGCTGATGCAGCACTTTGTTCTTTAGTTTGCACTATCGTATAGCAGAGTGGAAGTGTTTGTGGATCTAAGCTTCTGGGAGGTCAGAGCCCTCCAGAAAGCAGAGAGGGTAGAAGTGGAGGGAAAGACTCTGCAGTGGGTGTGTCAGGGTGCTGTGGAGAGTGGTGACAAGCAGCTCTTGATGTGACTTCAGCCCTACCTCACATAGTGGCTCCTGTGGGCCGGGCACTTCACCTGAGAGTTCAGGTTGCTCATCTGCAAAATGGGGATGATGTTTCTGTATGTGGCATTCTCCAGCCTTTGAGGAATTAAATTTTTTCCCTCATTTCATCACCACAGAGGATTTTCAGTCAGATCAAGGAGGACACAGGGAAGCCCACATGCTTTGGAGTGGAGGTGAGAACCCCACATGAGCTCCTGCCCTTCCCTGACCTGCTCTGTGGGTGGACAGGCCCATTTACACAGCTATGTCCTTTGCTACTATGGTGAAAGTGTCCTGAGATGCACCAAACACACACACACACACACACACACAAACATACACACTCTAAAACACACACATCCCACATACAACAGACACATCATACACATACATACACCTATACCCACCTATACCATACACATTAAATCATCATACCACACATAGTCCACCACACACACACTTATTCATATTCACCCTCACACCACACACAAACTGAAACACCACAGACACACCATACACATCCATTACAAAACACCAGACACACCACACACAGTCATAGTGAAACTCCACATGTACTCCACACTCACATCACACAGCACCAGACACGTCACATCACACACACACATACACACATACCCTCCCACATACCAATCACACACCCATACCCTCCCATGCACCACACATGAAGGCTGATATGGTGGGAAGGCTGGGCCTAGGGGACACTGGCAGGGGAAGGGTGTGTGGGGACCAGGAATCCTTCTGAGTCACACCCTTGGCCTCCTCTAGCCCACAGGCTGGGGTACCACAGGCCTGGGGTCAGAACTCTACTGCAGTTGAAGAGCAATTTGTCCTGGTCTTATTCTCCTTCCTCTGTGTATGTGTGTGAATGTGTGCGTGAGTGTGACAGGCCAAGGATCCAGGGAGCTGGGACCCAAGCCAGTATACTTTCCCACCTCCACCATTAACAGAACTGAATGGGATCACAGGTCTAAGCACCAAGCTTGGTGCCTTATTTTTCTTTTCTGTCTAGAAAAACCTAGGATGGGAAAAGTACCCCATCCCCCTTTTCATTTAGCCTTTCCAGGGGTTTGGTAAGAGTCTCTGCAGCTAACACCTGCCCTCAGGAAAAGCTGATGGAGGTCCTGCTATCACAAGTCACAGACAGAAGCACAGGTGTGTCTCCTACCCCTTGCTTCATGGTCTTGCAACTTGGGTTGGGTTAGCAAAATGTACTGTCATCTTTGGGCACAAGGGCCATGGAGCAATGTGGTGTGATGATAAGTACCACACTATTGATGGTTTCGCGGAGTGTATAACCTCCATCAAAAACTCACCAGAGGTACTGGAGAAAGAGAAGCTTCCCAAAAGCTCGGGAAAATTTCCATGTAGAAGACAGCATTGGAGGCACAGAGACACTGAGCATGGAGACTCTCTCCATAGATGATTTGTTAAAAGAAAAAGGAATGGCCACCAGAGAAGGCACAGCCACACAGACAAGGGTCAGAGGGATATCCACAGGGCTATTCCTCTTCCTCAAGTTGCATGTAGTCAGCTCTGAGCCTCTCTATGACCATCTGCTGTTCCGTCTGCAGAGCTGAAGGTCGGTCTCCATCAGCTAAAGAGGTCAATATCTCATCAAAGATGAGATGATGCACGTGGAACTGAAGAGTCTTTTGACAAATGATACTCTGAAACAAAAGCTATTCTTACCCTTAGAAAGGGACTATGCTATACCCAGGGATCTCTTCCACATCAAGCTCACGCTCTATCCTAGCACCATGCCATGATCTCAAATCCACTCAAAGCCCCACAAGGTCATGAGTCAATTGCCCATTTGACTGAAGCTCATAAAAGGGAAGGAAAAGCTTGTCTGTACTGCTTGGATGTTTAATGGTAGATCTGAGATCTGAGTCTGAACCTGACCCAGAGCTGGGCTACAGCTTGTTGTCCTCTGACCCCTCCTGTCTACAGTCACTCTTCTTTCCTCTGCTCTGGTTCATCTTTAGCAGAGTCTAAAAGTCACATAAGTGTGTGGGTTTTTTCACTCTGTGAGTGGTGTGTTCATCTTTCAAAAACATATCAACTTATAGTAATGCTATCCTTTATCACAGATTAACTTCCAAATCTCAGTAGCTTAGCAAATTAAAATTGACTCCTTATCCACAAAATGACCAAGCAAATATCTTTTATTGGCTGACATCTCCCATCTGTGCACTGTTTAGGGAACCAGGTCCTTCTTTCTTGTGGTTCTCCCAGCTTCAACCCATGGCTTCCAGGGGACAAGGGAGATGTGGAGGACCATCAATGAGAGATTTATGGAACTTGGTCCACCTAACCAAGGCATCTGGGAAATGTAGTCTAGCTGTGTACTGGAAGGAGAAGAAAGCAATTTTGAAGTACTGGAAGCCTGCTCTGCCACACCAGCCCATGGACCTGGCAGTAACTCTCAGACTTGCTGAATGTTACTCTGAGACTTCCTGAATGGATGTGATCCTCAGTGTTCCAGGGTGCTGATGGTGACCAGGTTCTTTCACAAGTTTGGGCCAAAAGAAAAGGAAGGGTACGTGACAGTGAACACCAGAAAGTGGTGTTTGATATTTATATTGGAGGATGTTGCCCCTGACATACATATGCTAAGAAGGCTGTGAGTTCATGGGAAATATATGGGCCATGTCCTTTTTATTGCTGGAACCCCAGGGTCTAGTTAAGGGACTGGATGCTTGGTGAATGTGCTAAATGAAGGACTGAAGTCAGAACATATTGGTAAACCAGTCAGGTATGAACTTGGACCTTTTGGAGGCTTCATCTTTGGGCAATTCACTATGTTTATCTCTCATTCTAGAAGGATAAAGACAGAAACAGATCTGAGACCAATTCACAGTAGCTCAGAGGGATCAGACACTGTTGCTTCCACCCACTTGATCCTGATTTAGAGTTCATAAGCCAGATCTGATCAAGAGCCAGGTCAAGGTTTCTCCCCAACCCTATGGGGAAATTGAGAAGTGCTATTGGTTCTGAGGACTTCAGAATGGATGCTGGACAGTTTTAAGGAAGAGTTCTAGATTCAATGGATTCTACTCCATTAGAACAGGAGCCAGTACCAGCCAACTATGGCCCAAAGACAAAATCTAGCCTACCACTTGTTGGATAGCCTCAGAGCTAAAAATGGTTTTTTACATTTAAAAAATTGTTTATTTTTTAATTAAAAATTTTAATTTTAAAAACATTTTAAAAATGAAGATATATAGAAAAATATGATACAGTTGTTAGAACGACCTTTTTAAGGATATTTTATGGGATAAAGATTTACCTTAACTTTATATGGCACATTCTTTCAAAGACTACATACTACTCATAAGCCATTTCAAGTATCTGAAAACATTCTTGTGGGGAAGCTAGCACATTCTATTAGTTACAATTACCGGCAAGAAAATTTGAAGAGAAAATTGTATCATGGTGGTGT
This sequence comes from Otolemur garnettii, assembly GCF_000181295.1. Taxonomy (NCBI): domain Eukaryota; kingdom Metazoa; phylum Chordata; class Mammalia; order Primates; family Galagidae; genus Otolemur; species Otolemur garnettii. The sequence continues at coordinate 21,472,168 of NW_003852415.1, forward strand.
ATTTTTGTACCATCAAGTGAGCAATGACGGATCAGGAAGGAGTTCCATGACCTGTGTTCTACCCATTCCTAGCTTGCGTGCTTTATGTACTTTGTGCTTTTCTCACATCATAAATAGTTGCATTTTAGTAACAAATCTAAATATTTAAGTATTTAAAAGGCTTGTCCTTAAGGCTTTGAGGAAAAGTAAGTTTGACGGTACATAAAATGTGTTTTTATTCCCTGTAAGTGAACCAAGACATACGACAGCCGAAGGAGATGACCCTAACTACGACATTACTTCCAGTTTTCATCATAAAGCAACCTTGCGTCAGAACCTTGAAAAGTCATGGGAACTATTTCTGATGGAGATCACAAATTATAAAAAAAAAAAGAATTATGGTAAAATAGAAATATCATGAAATTTACCATCTTAGCCATTTTTAAATGTATAGTTCAACAGCTAAGTATATTCACAGTGTTGTAAAATGCATCTTGAGAACTTTAATTTGAAAAACTATTAATAAAACTCTGTACTCATTAAGGGACTTCCCATGTCCCTTCTCCCTAGCCCCTGGCAACCACCATTCTTTCTATCTCTATAAATTTGAGTACTCTAAGTACCTCATATAAATGGAATCGTACAGTGTTTGGGTTTTTGCAGCTAGCTTATGTCACACAGCACAAGGTCCTCAAGGTTCATTCATGTTGTAGCATGTGTCAGAATTTCATTTTTTTAAATGGCTGAATAACATTTCCCTGTATTCACATACTACATTTTGTTTATCCATTTATCTGTGGATGGACATTCGGGTTGCTTCTACCTCTCAGCAACTGTGAACAATGCAGCTAAGAACAAGGGTATAAAAATAATCTTTGGGGATCCTGCTTATAAATCTTTTGGGTATATTTTCAGAAGTGGAATAGCTGAATCCTATGACAATTCTATCTTTATTTTTTTGAGGAACTGCCAAACTTTAGGGGCTTTAGGGGCTACACCATTTTATGTTCCCACCACCAGTGTGCAAGGGTTCCATTTTCTCCATATCTTCAACATGGATTTACAACTTTAGTAGCATACTGATGGATGTAAGTGGTAGCTCACTGTGGCTTTAATTCACATTTCCCTAATGATAACAAAGATTGATCATCTTTTCTCGTGCTTCCTGGCCATTTATATATCATCTTTGGAGAAACATCCTTTTTAAGTTGAGCGATTTGGGGGGTTTTGTTGTTGATTTTTAAGTGGTTAAAAATAACAAAAGAAGAATATTCCATAACTTGTGAAAATGTTATACAAATCAAATTTTAACGTACATAAATAAAGTTTTATTGGGACATCACCACCCTCGTTCATTTATATTATATTGTGTCCGTGGCTGCCTTTGTGCTACAACAGCAGAGTTGAGTAGTTGCAACAGAGACAGTGTGTTTTGCAAATCCTAAAGATTTTATTATTTCATGTTTTAGAGGAAAAGCTTGCTAAGGAGAATCTAGGGGTCTAGAAAAAGTCTGCACTGCCCAAAGGAGAGTGTGTTCGCCTCTTGGAGGCTGTTGGGGGCAGCAGAGAGCTGATCTCATGGAGCTTCCATACTGGTCCTGCTGCCAAGAATCCTAGTGTCTGGATTCCAGGTACCTGGGCTCTTTGGCCTGGAAGGGTTTGTGGAGAACAGAATGTGTGTGAGGCTGATCAGGGAGAGAGTAGAATCCTTCTAGGCCTCCCTGATAATCTCCCTGTAGATGCCCGATTGCTCTTCCAAGACACAGATCTGTCCCTATCACTTCCCTACCTAACACTCTTCACTGGTTCTCTCTGCTTTCCTTAGAGACCAAGTCCAAGCTCTTTCAATCTGGCTCCTAAGGTCCTTTTTCTTTCTGTGCCTTTCTTTCTTGGTTCCATCCTCGAGGATGGCACAGAACCTCCTGTTCTAACACTACAAATCTCATGCTCCCTGTCCTCTTGTAGCCATTGTGGTCATTTCCAGTCTACAGGCCTGTACTCACATGCTCTGATGGCATGCTCTTTCACTATCACCTAGCTGCCCCCATTCTTCAAGGCTCAGTTCATGCTCTTCCAGGAAGCCTTCCTTGACTGCCTGATTTCACACAGACACAGCTAGGTACCCCTCTTCCGTCTCCTTCAATTTTTAGGGATTCCCTGCTCCTAGTACCTCTGACATCACCATGGGCCCTGAGGGCAGGACCAGACAGTTTAGTTAGCTTTGTATCCCCCACACCTGTGAGAGATTCCAGCACATAGCAGGAACTTAGAAAATGTCTGGTATGAATGAATGAATGAACAAGTTAACATGGGTCCTATTAAGAAAGGAGTTAGGTCCCTTCAGGTCCCAAAGCTGCTTTAATAATGTCCAGGTGACACTTACAGGTAAGGTGGGACTAGAGGAAAGAATGAATGCTGGACGAATTCATCTGTGTTGCTGTCTGGCCCCTGCAGACTTACAGAGTTGAACTGAAATTTCTTCTCCTACTGGGAAATTTTATGCAGTGAGGTTGACAGTTCAAGATCTTCCATTCTCCCTTTGTGCACTTGGCACCTGAGATGGACCAGTTCCCTTGGGAACTCTAGTGAACACATTTCATACAGCCCTCTGTGGTTGAGCAAGGTGGTAATGTTCTGTGGCAGTCTGTAAAGCGCCCATTTCTCTGCTCAGGAGGCACAATAAGCTGGTGGACCCTCCTCTCCTTGTAGTCCCCCTCTTTGGGTTGGAGTCCACCAGTGTGGGTGAATTAGATCTGGAGTGAGCATCAGGCAATCTGAGTCTGAGGCTGAGCCCTGCTAGGCAGTAGCTGTGTGACTTTAGGAAATCACTGGCTTGCTCTGAGCCTTAGCTCCTCCATCTGTGAAGTGAGGGTGAAGACTTCACATCTGTGACCTCCAGGGGTTGCTGGAAGGCCATCTGGAGAGTGACCCACAGGGGGAGACAGGGCAAGCCCCAGGAACACAGCCCAGAAGAGGAAAGCTCTTTATTTTCCACCCAGAACCAATCTACAGAAGAGAACCTTTAGAATTCCAGCCCATCTCTCAAGCTGTACCTTCAAATGAGAGCCACCCACGCAGTTCAGGTTAGAAACTACAAACTCATTTTAGAATTAGCTGGAGGAATTACTTGCTGTACAAACAATCAGCTCTTGTCAGATGCAATTTGTAAATATCATTTACACAGGAAGTCAATTAAACCTTCCTCAGTTGATTCAGGCCTTCCTCCCTCCCTTGTCCCCTTTCTCCACCCAGCAGAATGTCACTCTTTAAAGAAGTATGTGACTTTTAGGACCAGTACTTTGAGAATTCCCCTTCTCTCTATTAAATGGATATGATCTGGGTCTGAGTGAAATCTTATGGCTCTTATTGATGAGCCATTTTCCCTTAGAAATAAATAAAATGGGTTTATTTATTGCTTCCTTCCTTTATTTATTTATTTATTCAACAACTGGATACAATCTACTCATCCCTTTTAGTTTGTGCTTAAATCTGGCCTTCTCCCTGAGGTTTTCCTGGCCACCTGTTTAATGCTGTAGCCTGGTCTCCCCAAATACTTCTGATCTTCCCTTTCCTTTTCTCCTGAATTTTCCCTGTAGTGCTAACATCTTTTAACATAGAAAATAATGTACTTATTAATCTTCTGTCTCTCTGGCTCAAAGCCATGAGATAGGGTCTTTGATGGCTTTATTCATGCATGTACCCAAATGCCTGGGACAGTGCCCAGTAAATAGGTGCTCAATGAATATTTTTAAATGAATGAATGAATGACAAACTACTAGCTTGTTGGAAAAGACCTGAGCATTCAATCTAAAATAGAGAAGGCCTCCGAAGAAGAAAGAAATGCTTATTAAGAATTCCTACATGATCATATATCTGGAAAACACCAGGGATTCTACTACAAAACTCCTAGAAGTGATCAAGGAATATAGCAGTGTCTCAGGTTACAAAATCAACACTCATAAATCTGTAGCCTTTATATATACCAACAGCAGCCAAGCTGAAAAAGCAGTC
>NW_003852415.1:21477684-21516017 GCF_000181295.1 Otolemur garnettii
GGGGAGGGGGGAGGGAGAGGGGTAGAGGGAATGGGTGGAGGGAGCGGGGAGGGGGGAATGGGTGGAGGGAGGAGGATTGGAGGGATCACTTCTGAGGTTTATCTTACAAGGGTACAAGTGAATCTTTCTAAGAGTAGAATGTAAACGTTTTAAAATAATAACTAAGAAAATGACATGAAGGCTATGTTAACCAGTTTGATGGAAGTGTTTCAGATTGTGTGTGAAAAACTCACACTGTACCCCAGAAGTGCATTAATGTACAAGTTACCATTCAATTAAAAAAAAGAAGAGATTAAAAACCAAAAAAAAAAAAAAAATTCCTGAGGGGCTGAGCCCCTTATTTAAGGGAGCTATGCCATTTAATCTTTACAATGAGCCTACAAAACAAGTGCCTGTTCTATTTTTACATAAAGAATTAGCTACCCAGAGAGTTTAGGCCATTTTTCTAAAGTCACAGAGCTGTGGAGAGGTGAATCAAGGTAGGAAACCCAGGGCTGAGTCAGGAGGGGTTAGGGCTGGTGTTAGGGCTGACCCTAACCCTCCATATACTACATGCAGCACGAGCAAATGTGCTGGGGCATTGAGAAAGATTTCCTGAAGGAGGTGGCATTTGCACCCCTTGAAGGCAGAACAAGGTCTGGACACACAGGGATGAGGTTCGGGAACTATTATTTGTGATGGGGGAAAAGGTGAGCTGCTAGCCGAGGGGGGGACATTCGGGGAAGGAGCAGCAGCCAGGGCCCCATAATGGTCAAGAAAGTTGAGAAGGCAGAATGGGCTGAGGCACCACTTGAGACTCAGGTCAAAGCTAACGTTTTCATTTCCAGTTGGCAAAACTGTCACATATGCTATTGAGAGACGTGTCATGCTCTGGAAAGTCCTTAAAATAGCCAGAAATCAGCATTTCTCTGCTTGACATCCCTTCAAATGAGCAGATCCAAGATGTACTGAACAAAATAGAATTACCTTTGAGGCTTATGGGCCAAAGAGGTTATAAAAAGCCCATTCAGCTAAAAGTCCAGCTGTTGCCAAAACATTTAAAAAAAAAAAAAAAGACCCTTTCTTCTAAAGAGTGCCTACCGAGGGCTGGACGTGTTGCATCTATTATGTATGCATTTAAGTACTTTAAGGCAGGCAGTTTGATGGCCACTTTAGAAATGAGGAAATGGATGCTCCAAGACATGTAGTTTATTTCCCAGATGCAGGGTTCATAGGGACAGAAGTGAATTTACCAAGTAGGTGCTCATGTGCCTCAATGCTTCTAATGCCCTTGAAAAAATGCATGCCCCAGCTGTGAACGGAAACACTCCTTTAGTGGCTGCCAACAGGGTGTCTACTGGGAAGAATAATTCATTTTAGATCGCTATGCCTCATCCTTTTAGAGAGATGTCGTCATGGTCCCCAGGAGCACAACTTGATCCGTTTAGTGGGAAACCTCCTGCGGAGTTAGCAGATGCAGAGCTGAGGATCTGGGCTTTTGTCAGCCTCCTCATTTGATGGTGACAGTCTGGGAAAGCTGGGGGCAGGGAGGCATAACTTATAAGACCAGAAATGTGCATCCACATTGCCCTGCCAGAGTCAGAGAGCCTTCTTGTTATTCATTCAGGCCACTCAGAGCAAGGTGCTGGGCCAGCTTCTGGAAATGAAGATGAAGGCACACGGTCCCCACTTTCAGGGAGTTTTCAGCATAGAAGGATAAACAGACACATAAGAAGGGAATTGTCGGCCTTCTGCCCGTAGCTCAGTGCTTAGGCCACACATATTGAGGCAGGCGGGTTCGAACCTGACCTGGGCCTGCCAAACAACAGTGACAACTGCAACAAAAAACTAGCCTGGCATTGTGGGTGGGCACCTATAGTCCCACCTACTTGGGAGACTGAGGCAAGAGAATCGCTTAAGACCAAGAGTTTGAGGTAGCTATGAGCTGTGATGCCATGGCACTCTACTGAGGGCGACATGGTGAGATTCTGTCTCCAAAAGAAGAAAAAAAAAAAAAAAGGAGAGAATTGTTATACAGCTCCAGCCAAGCAGGGGAGTGTCATGATATTCAAAGGTTAAAAATACAACCTTTAGGAAATTAGAAACTTTAGAACAGTGGTTCTTAACCTGGGGGTTGCAACCCACAGGAACTGTATGCAAGGGTCGTGGCATTAGGAAGAACCACTGCTTAGAAATTCTCGCCAATATCCCTGGTTATTACAAATGAGCTAACCCCAGGATGATCAGAGTATATTCTCCATTTAGAGAGCAGCATTATGCTCCCCAATCAGTTTATTTCCATCCACTACATGGGGGCTCTCTGTACAAGCGTATAATCTCCCTAAGGTGTGCGCAAATGATTCAGGAATGATCTAACCCCAAGAATTTCCTAAGCACTGACCTTTCCACACTGGCATCTCATAATGTTAGTACTTGAAGCGCTTATTAAATAACACCTCCCTTTCCCAGCTAGAGTTCAGCAAAGGGAGATCAAAATACCACCTCTAAACATTAGGCTGGAGGCTGTATTGGTTAGTTTGGGGGAGTATTTTTACTGCAAAACAAGCAATCTCCCAAATCTCAGTGGTTTACAAGAATAACAATTTATTTCCTTACGCGTTGGTCTGTGGTCACTAGAGCAGCTTTACTTCAGGCCCCAGGTAGGATTTGATTCTGCTCTGTGTGTCTCTGGGACGGGAGTAGGTGGGCAAGCCTTTCTCATGGCAGGTGACAGAGGTGAGTTCAAGGCATGTGGAAATGTGCGATGCCTCATCAACTCAGCCCAGAACTAGCCCTTTCTCACATCCCAGTGGCTGGGATTGAGTATCTATTATATAAATCACATAGCTAAGCTCAGCATCTGAGGGCAGGTTCACCCACAATGAACCATTCCATGGATAGGAGGGGAGAACAGTAAGACAACCATACACTCATGTTGTGGAACATGGAAACCAAGGGCATATTGAACCTTGTCAGAAAGTCCCACCTACAGCTCAAGGGCACAGCTAGATGACTGCTGGCTTCTCCACAGTGAAAGGAACTTGACCCCTAAGGAAGAACAGCCCCCAATGCACACTTCGCATAGAAATCTGGGTCTCTAAGGAGAAGGAGAAAGGAGGAGGGGCTGAACTATACATGCTGACCACCCCTTCCCCTAACCAGAATTCAGAGACAGGAGGCCACAAGTATGACCCTAACTGATGTTCCTAGAAACGGAAGCATGGGGAGGAGAGAGAAGGTCCTCTCCAGATAACTTCTGTGTACATGATCCATCCTGGAACCCGGTTTCTCACAGCCCACCAGTGTGGGCACACTGTGTCCCCATATGGCTGGTATATCAAGGGCTGCTATTTGCTTAATGTGGGTTGTGTTTATGTATTCACTTGACATCCATCTATTGAGTATCTATTTGTGCCAGAACTTTCAGAACCCTTTAGATCTTCACAGGCCTTAGGCTTTCCTGCCTTGGGACAGACACTCCAGCACTCACCATGTCAAGTACATGGAAAGACATCCCACATTTGAGATTTTCTTTAAAAAATTTTGAAAGCTAGCTGGGCCTTGTGGCGGGCACCTGTAGTCCCAGCTACTTGAGAGGCTGAGTTCAGAGAATAGCTTGAGCCCAGGAGTCTGAGATTGCTGTGAGCTATGAAGCTACAGCACTCTACTGGAGGCAACAAAGTGAGACTTTGTCTCAAAAATAAAAAAAAATTTTTGAAAGCCTTTAAATAATTTTACCTTTATTTATTTAAGATTTTATTTTTTTCAGTTGACAAATAAAAATGATACCTATTTAGATACAACAACATGATGTTCTGAAATATGTATGCATTGTGAAATGGCTAAATCGAGCTAAATAACATGCATTACCTCACGTACTTCCCACTTTTTTTGTGGTGACAACACTTAAAATCTACTCTCTTAGCAAATTTTAAGTACACAATACATTGTCGTGACTTAGAGTCACCATGTTGTGCAACAGATCTCTTTCAGTTATCCTTATGTTCTAACCACAATTTTGTGTTCTTTGACCAGCATCTCTCCAACTCCCCTCATTTTACTTTTGAAATTATTTATACATGAGTAATTCATTATGATTGTCTATGATTTCTCATCAATCATGATGCCCGTGAGGTTTCTTGTAAAGAGAGAAAACCTACCTTCCAATTTTTTTCAGTTATAATGACATTCTTAGGAACACTAAATTGAAGAATTAATGATGTTAGACAACCACTAATTAACTTCATTTTTGCACACTTTTTTTTCTATATCTGAAGTTATCAATTTTTTCAGGTTTCAAAGTTGTTTGTTTGTTTGTTTGTTTTTGGCACTTGAAAATGCATCTGGGCTTAGGCACCAGGATTACTTATCCCTGAAGGGTAAGATAGACCTGAACTCTGAGCAGGGGCTGCAGGTATAAGTACAGGAAAAGGTAGCTATCATACTCCTGGAAGACCTCAGTTTAGAAGATGAAACAGAGATGTGAAGATATAAATTACAATGTGTTCTGTGAAATGTGATCATAGAAATATGTCTGGGGTTTATCTGGGCAGAAAAGGGTCAAGGTGAAGTCTCCATGGAGGATGAGTGGATGCTCTTGAGATGGAGAGGGAGTGGGCAGGGGGTGGGATGGGACCGAGTAAATGTGGGGAAGGAATTCCAGTTTCAGGAAGATAAGTGAAAAAGTAGGCATGAACATGTGTGGGAAACTTGGAGTAATTCACTAGGGCTGAAGCACAGAATGTGAGCAGGAAGGTAGCAGCCAGGGGGCACTATCTTTGTGAGTGGGTACCTGGGAAGGCCTCATTGGTCAGCTAGTTTGGTATCAGGGTAGGAAAGTATAACTTCAGAGGTCTGGGAAGTTTTCTCCTATTAAAGTGTGGAATATTGCTCTTGTATGATTTATGCTGGTTTGTTCAGAAAACTTTTTATTAATACTAATAGGTTAGTATCTCCCCCCTTTATTTCCTTTACATTGTCTGTTATTGAAGTCCCTCATTTATAAGGCACAAAAGGCCAGATGGAGGGCTGTTTGTTCATTCTTTTCTTCATCTCTAGATAAACCCGAGTGGGGCCTGTTTGCTTGACCAGACAGCCCAATCGTTGAGATTGTTTCTTTCTCTCCTCCATAGCTATTAATTTCTTAGCACTTTTATTCCATTATCTTTTTCCTTTTCAACTGGACATGTGGCCTAGAAATCCTTATTTGTTTCCAACGGCTGCCATAAAAAATTACCACAGACTGGGGAGCTTAAAAGAACAGAAATTTATTCTCCCGCCCTTCAGGTGGTCAGAAGTCTGAAATCAAGGGTCAGCACGGCCATGCCCTCTCCACAGCCTCTAGGTGGGATCTTCTTTGCCTCTTCCAGCAGCTCCCGCAGCTGCACCACTTCAACCCCTGCCTCCATTATCACAAGCTTTCTTCTCTCTGTGTCTCCCCGTCGGTAAGATTACCAGGATTTGGATTTAGGGCTCACCTAATCCAGTATGATATTATCTTAACTAATTACATCTACAAAGATCTAATTTCCAAATAAAGTCACATCTCAAGGTTCTGGCAGACATACTTTTTTGGGGGGGGAGGGTGCACTGTTCCATTCACCACAACCTTCTTAGTTTGATTTTTTGTTTGATCAGCTGTAGCTTTAGTGCCTCAGATGTGGATTTCATATTTGTAACTGCATTCCAGATTTCTTGCAGGCTTTTATTGTCTCAGCCTGCTGTCCTGGAATCCGAGGCTGTTACCCAGAGCATTGGTCCTATTACATAGAGGCTGCATCTTCTTCTGAGACACCTTTCAGATGATTCCTAACAGTTCTCTTCTGCTTCATGGAGAAACTAATTTTCAGAGCAATTCCTTTCTCTTGAGGCCTCCTTGTAGTGTCCCCTTTCTCTGTGTCTATAATATTTTTCATGAGTCCCAGGGTGATTTTTCCCATCTATGATTCATTGTTTAAAGAGATGGATTCCACCTATCCATACCTGAAGCTTTGGGGATTGCCTTTGGTTGACTACTAGGAGAGCTGAAGCTGAAGGAAGGGGAGCTGTTGCTGATATTTCCAATATCCAGCCAGCATCCATCAATTTAGCTTTACTGAGCTGGATGAGACCTTCTCCTGTCCTCTTAGTTCTGTACGGAGGACCATTGTCCTTCGAATACCAGCTCCCATTCAGATCAGACTGATCAGAAATGCCCAGGGTTTTCACAAAATCAGACACCTGGGTCTCATTCCTGGAAAGCTGAGTTAGTAAGTCTGGGGAAGGGCCCAACAACCCTGGTTCTAATACTGGGCTGGGTTTGGGAACCACTTTACCTTAGGGTTTGTTTCAGGTCCCACCCTACTCCCTGCCCCATAGAGCTGTGAGCAAATGACAGCAAATACTTGTGCAAAGGGATAGCACTTTCCTCTGTGTCAGGCACTGTCTGAGCATTTCATATATATTTACTTCTCATATCAACTCTATCAAGCTACTTAAGTATCTCAATTTCACTGATGGGGAAATTGAGGCACAGAGAAGTAACAGCAGTGGGTAAGAAGGAGAGCCAGGATCTGGATGTGGAGTCTTTTCTTTTCTTTTTTTTTTTCTTTTTAGACAGAGTCTCGCTTTGTTGCCCTTGGTAGAGTGCTTTGGCATCATAAGGATACAGGGCAGTTGGCCCCCAGCCAGCTCAGCTGAGTTGATGGGAGAACCTGTCGCCTCTGCCCTGGTGGTGTTGGTGCGTGGCAGTAGAGGAACCAATGGGTTGGAAGGTGGGAAGGGGGGCAGCAGGAGGGTCCAGCAACCAAAGGGGCCAGACAATCAGCGCCTCAGTGTCTACCTCCCCTTGCACTTGAGGCTGAACAGGGAACCCTTTATTTCCTAGGCCTCGTCAATTTCATGTAAGTTTCCTAGGCCTCTTCAATTTCATGTAGGTTTCCTAGGCCCACTCAATTTACTGTAGTTTTCCTAGGCCTGGGAACAAAAGGGATTGTATCCATTCATTTATTACTAAGTCTTGGCCAAATGTAACTATAGAGGACTCTGCGACTATATATAGCACTGGACAAAGAACCCAGGCAGAGATAAGAGTGGCCTGAGGGAGCACAGAGGGCACGCTGTCTTCCCACTTGGGTTTTTCTGTTTGCTAGGAGCTTTGGTGTTTTTTCTCTGTATTCTTTTCTGTAAAATAAATCCTATCTTACCATTGATCTGTGGTCCTTTGAATGACCGAGACCAAGGATCTACTGAAGAAGAAATTCCAGTATCAATAGCTCACAGCAACTTCAAACTCCTGGGCTCTAGCAATCTGCTTCTGTCAGTCTCCTGGGTATCTGGGACTATAGGAACCCACCACGACGTCTAGCTGTTTCTTTTTTTTTAAGAGACAGGGTCTTGCTCTTGCTCAGGCTGGTCTCTAACTCCTGAGCTCTGTATCTGCCTCCCAGAGTGCTAGCATTACAGGCATGAGCCATGGTACCTGGCTGAATGTGTACTCTTAAATAATACACAGACTGTCTCTCCATGACAGTGGAGATTATGTTTGATTGTCTCTTTGTAGAAGTCTCAGTCCCTAAAGTGGCACACACAGGAACTCAATAAATTATCATTATGTCAGAGATACTCACCTCCTTCCCCCAGGAGAGGCTTGGCTAACTCATGTCAGTCTTGCCAGGATAAGATTGGTGGTAGTTGAAATATCTCCACTTCAAAATGCTGCTGACTCAGGCAAGGGGGAGAGGGAATGCAAATGGAAAGCTTGTATGGAGGCAGGTGGAGCTGAGCCATATGTCATAGCCCAGGAGGACATAGGAGGCCCCTGAAAGCCACTCATCAACCAGGAGAAATAGGAGGGACAGGCAGTGTGGGTAAGCAGTGCTAGTGTGTGGCTGGTTGGCCAAAGGCTACAGACCAAACATTTAAGTTTGGTTTCTGTGTGCTTATCTGGGCAGTGTGTGTGGCCATCTGCCCACATTGTTGGCTAGGGCTGACCCAGAATAAACTGCATGATTTTGGGAAAGTGTCTGAAACTTTCTAACATCTGAAAGGTTTCAGGATCAAGTTCCGCACCTGAAAAATGGGACAAACTACTTTTGGTTCCCATCTTAATGCATTGTTAAGCATTTTGATTTCTTTTTTTTTTTTTTTTTTGAGACAGAGCCTCAAGCTGTCACCCTGGGTAGAGTGCCGTGGCATCACAGCTCACAGCAACCTCCAACTCCTGGGCTCAAGCGAGTCTCCTGCCTCAGCCTCCCAAGTAGCTGGGACCACAGGTGCCTGCCACAACACCCGGCTATCTTTTTTGGTTGCAGCCATCATTGTTGTTTGGCGGGCCCAGGCTGGATTTGAACCCACCACCTTAGGTGTATGTGGCTGGCACCTCAGCCACTTGAGCCACAGGCACCGAGCCATTTTGATTTCTTTTTAATGAATGATACAGAGAAATTTTTATTTTCATAAAATAAGAATAAATAAAATAAAAACATATGGCAGGTCAGCATGATGTTCCTTTTCAGGAGAACCCTATTTTTGTGGACCAGGGGCACCCAGAAAGCATGTGTAGCATACAAAGATGCTGGGTCTCCAGGAATGCTAATGGGCAGGAGTGAGGGGAAGGATTTCTCTGCTGCACAGGAAGTGAGCAGGAAGAAGCAGAAGAAGGAAAGAGGGGGAGCCAGTGAGAGGCAGAAGGCTGGTGTTTGGTCATGTGGCCCCGTGAACCCCAGCAATGACTTCATACTTCGGTAACTTCTGCAAGTGCTGGAGAGTGGGAATTGTGTGGGAACTGGACCTTGTGCCGTGCTCCAAGGGAAAAAACAGGACATAGAGAAGTCTGGGCCATCGGTTAAGTGGAATCCTTTGAAATGATAGGGAAGGGCTGGAACTTAATAGTAATGTGGAGTTGGGCTTTGAACCAGATTTAACAGGATTTTGAGGGACAGTAGGCCCTTACTTTTGACAGGGCTAATACTTAAGTGCTTATGTGCAAACTGAACTTCGGTAGTCACTACAAGGATAGTTAAGCCCCTTAACAGTCTAACGTAGTGGTTCTTAAGTGTGGTTGCAATTGGAATCTCCTGGGGAGTTTTCAAGAACTCCAGTGCCCAGGCTGCACCCCATACCAGTTTAAACAGAATCACAGGAGTAGAGCTCAGGCATAGGTATTTTTCTAAATTCCCCAGGTGACTCCAGAATACAAGCAAGCTTGAGGATCAAGGACCTAAAGCTGGAGTTGACAAATTTATTCACCAAAGGGCCAGATAGTAAATATTCATACATTAGCTTTTGCACAGTAGCCAGTCTCTCGAGCAATTACTGAACTCTGAAAGCAGACGTATGTAAGAAGTAGATGTATGTAAATGAATGAGCACGACTGTGTTCCAATAAAACCTTATTTACAAAAACAAGCAGAGGGCTGAATTCACCCCCAGATGTAGTTTGTCAGCCTGTGCGCTAATGCAGGGTACAAAATAAGACAATAGAGAAAAAAGGAGGAATAAAGACTCCCAAGTGGCAGATGTTCAGGACTGGGTGCTGAGGGCCTGACTTGGAGTCCCAGTTCAGCCACAAATGGATTGTGAGACTTGGGCAAGTTCCTCATTTTTCTGTTCCTCCTTTTTTTTTTTTTGAGACAGAGTTTTACTTCATCGCGCTGGGTAGAGTGCTGTGGCATCATTGCTCAGAGCAACCCCAAACTCTTCAGCGCAAGTGATTCTCTTGCCTTAGTCTCCCAAGTAGCTGAGACTACAGCCCGCCTCAATGCCCAGCTATTTTTAGAGTCGGGGGTGTAGCTCTTGCTTAGGCTGGTCTCGAACCTGTAAGCTCAAGCAATCCACCCACCTCAGCCTCTCCATTTTTTAATTAATAAAATGAAGATAACAGAAGGACCTAATCTATAGGGTTGTTTGAGGATTAAATGGGAGGCAATGAATATAAGAAGCTAGGAAGTGCCAGCTGAGCACTTAGTACAATTCCTAATAGTATTAGTTATTTTTACTTTTTTTGAGAATATTTTTTAGAGGACCATGTCGCTGTTACCAGGCTCCTCATGAATATGCTCTTTGAATACATGCTGATTTGGTTAAGCTAAAGCAACAAGGGAAATGCCTTTTGGGGAGACAATTTTTGTTTTCTGACAATTAAAGTTAATTTAATTACCAAGGAATAATTAGCATGTTAATCTAGGTCTCACTTTCTTTCTTTGATTATTCTCCCACGAAGAGCGTAAACTTTGGTAAGAAAAACTCTGAAACGAAACCAAACCTCCAGCAGGTGAGAGAACGGCAGCACCTAACTCCTCCCACCCCTCCAGGCCCGCCAGGGAGGCGGCAGGTGCAGTCCTGGGCCATTTATGAAGGTGCCTTTTAGTCATCTGTCAAAATGTCAAAATGATCTCCAGGGGTTCTCTGCTTGGTTTTCTTTCTCTCTTCTTTTCTTTTTCCACTGTCATGGTGGTATAAGCAATGACCATTCGTTTTCTTAAAAGATCCTCACTGCAATCAGCCCTAGGCTGCAAAGCCCTCTGTTATATAATGATGGGATTTAGATATTGCTGGGTTTTGTGACTTGGGGGAAATATCTTAGTACCAAAATAACCTTTTATTTTCCCGCTACCTGAATGGGTTCAGTTGCTTTCTCCTTCACATCCCCCACAAGAGCATAGATAGATCAATTCAAACAACATCACTAGTAGAATGTCAGCAATATCTTACCTTCCTGGTGGTTTCAAAAAATACGTCATTACTGATGCTATTTTTATTATTGCCCAATATTTCTGTTTCCTCTGTGGTCTGCAGGGATGGCACCACTTCCTGGTGATGCATAGGCCTATCAAAGTTCCAGCGAGGCTGGCAGGTTGTTGTAGACTTATCCTTCTTGCCTGTCCTGTCCTTGAACTTTCTTCCCCACAGCCTAAGCCTTACATCTTCTTGAAGAGAGGTCAAACATCTCCCCAGCAGAAAGTAAGCGTCCCCTCTTTCTGGGCCTCTTCACCTTTTGTCTGACTTTCTTGGGGGGGCGAGGAATGCTCTTCCTACTGTGGTGCTGATAATTCTTCAAGGGCAGAAGAGTCAAGGCTTCTTCCTCCGACAGAAGATGTTGTAAGAACCGAAAAAGCAGATGATGCAGGGAGAAGGGCATGACCTTTGGAGTTGGGGTTTAACGCTGACCAGGTGACTTAATGAATAAGGCTGAGAAAATGATCAAAGCTATGTGAGCATAATTTCCTCCTTTGTATCCTGAATAGCATAATCGGATCCTGTGGGCAGGAGGCAGTGGTACCTGGCACAGGGGCTGGAAGAGTGGGTGCACCAAGATTTATTCATTTTTCTATTTTCGCTGTTGGACAGGATAAAGACATTCATGGAAATGTTTGTGGATGAAAGGAAGGCAGGGTCTTAGTCCACTCAGGATAACAGTTATTGCTGACAGTTCTGGAAGCAGAGAAGTCCAAGATGAAGATGTTGGCAGATGCACTGTGTGGTGAGGGTCTGCTTTCTATTTTATGGACGGTTGTCTTTTTGATGTGTTTGTATGTGGCAGAAAGGGCAAGAAGTCTGTCTTGGGCCTCTTTTATAAGAGCACTAATCTCACTGTTGAAGACTCCACCCTCACAACCTAACCATCTCCCAGAGGTTCTGCCTCCTAATGCCAGTGTGTTGCAGGTCAGGATTTCAACACGTGAGCTTGGGAGGGACACAAACACAGCACCAAGGAAAGGAAGAAAGCAGGCAGGTTTACCTTCTAGGAGCATTTTGGTGGGAAATTGAGAGTGTGAGGAGCATTGCTGGGCCTGAGGACCAAGAGAAGGTGATGGGAGCCTGCACAAAGATTCTAAGAGTAGAGAGGAAGGGGATGAAAAGAATAATGTAGAGAAGAGTTGCTAGGAATAAAGGCATAGTGACTGGCTTTGGTGACACAGCCAATGTGAGTATAAGGAAGAGAGGAGCCCAGGGAAAGCAGAGGCCACAGGGTGGTCCCTGGGGTGCATGGAGATCCCATAGGAAGGAGATAGCTTGAGAGAGAGAGAGAGAGGTCAGCCAGAAGGAGGTTAGGGTTACTGGGTCAAAAAATGCTGCTCCCTGAACTAGAAGGGTAGTGATATGGTTGCAGAGAAGGAGCCATTTTTATAGAATATTTGGGAGAAATTTCCCACTCTCTGAGCAGGAACTCACCTTTTATAATGGAAGTTGATGCAAACTACAAGTACTTGATTTCCCAGGGGCACCTAGGCCATATATGTGTGACTGGGCTTCTGCTCCTTGGGGAAGTTTGTGCAGAAGCAGAGACATCCTGGCGAGACCGACAGCAGAGTGGAGCCCCATTGGATTTCTAGGTCAGTAGTGGCAGGATCTGGTGTCCACAGCTGGCAATGGTCTGCATGCCCAGGAGCATTGGTGGCCATGACTCTACCCCGAGGTGTCTGTGGGGTAGTTGGGGTGTCAGCCCTGGCTTTGTAGCCTCCAAGCCTGATTCTCTAGTCCCCCCAAGAATGCAATCTCCTCAATGTCTTTCTTAAATTAAAAAAAATTGTGACAAACTATGTGTAGGAAAAATGGACTGTTTAACTATTTTATAGTCCAGTGGCATTAGCAAATGGCCCTACTGTTCATCTCTAGGACGTTTTCATTTTCCTAACTGAAGCTCTGTACCCATTATAAATAACGCACCCCCTCCCACAGCCCCTGGTTACTTCCTTTCTACTTATTGTCTGTGTGAATTTGACTGGCCTCATATAAGTGGAATCATACACTGTTTGGTTTTTTGTGGCTGACTTTTTTCACTTAGCATAATAGCTTCACATTTCATACATATTGTAACATGTGTCAGAATTGTATTTCTTTTTAAGGCTCAATAATTTCTATTACTTGCATATAGTATATTTTATTTATTAATTCATCTGCCAATGGACACGTGGATACTCCCATATTTTAGCTATTGTGAATAATGCTGCTGTGAATGTGAAAGTTCAAATATCTGTCACAGGCCCTGCTTTCAACTCTTTTGGGCAGCCGTCCTCAAAGTATGGCCCATGGGCCCCATGCGGTCCACCGAGGACATTTATCCAGCCCACCAGCTGTTTTTGCAGCCGCTGCCTGTCCTGTTTAGCAGCCAACTTGTCCCAGGGCCTGTAGTCCGGCCCTCGAATGGTGAACCCTCCCCCCCACCTTTTAAAAAATTTGAGGACCCCTGCTTTGGGGTATATACCCCAAAGTGGAATTGATGGATCATTTGGATCTATTTTAATTCTTTGAGGGATGACCATACTGTTTTCCACGGTGACTATGCCATTTTTCAAGGGTGTGATTCCTCCTGGAGCTCTAAGTGGGTCCGAGTCTGGCTGGGGGTAATCATAAAGGTAGGTCATAGAAATTATTCTAAGAACCACCCCTTAAATTATCCACCCCTTCATCTGAGTTCTCCTCTTTCAGGTATAATCATCCATGGTACAGAAGAAACATAGCTCAGAGTCATGTCTTGTCTGTCAGACTGTTTTTCTAGGGTCCATACAGTGGTTTGGATGGAAACTCCTGCCTCTTCCTCATCTAACCCCTCCACTTCCATGATTAAACATCACCTCCCTCTCATTAGTCCCCAGGGAAACACATTAATAGTTTCTCCTCATCAGAATTGCACCTTAAAAATGGCTAAAGCCCACCCTGGAGGAACACTTAGAAAATTCTTTGGTTACTTCCTTGTTTTCCTTTTCTCGCTAGGGAGAACCTTTTTCTTGGAGGCTGTGAGCATTGATGTGGGAATGAGGATGTCCTGGTCTAATCCCAGCTTTGTTTAGCTCTCAGGGTGACCTGGGCGAGGGCTTGCTCTCTCTGAATCTCAGTTTTCCCACTGGTAAAATGAAGGCTGCTGTAGAGCAGGAATTTCCAACCTCTTCCCTCACCAAGATGTTCTTTGTTTTCTGCCCTTAGAGGCCACATTTTTGAAAGATGTTGTCTGTCAGATACAGCTGATTTAATAACATTAGGTTTTCCATGTTTTATTAAAGACATTCATAACTCCCAGCCAGAGCTTCCGATCACAGTATAAGCAAATTGAGTTGATGTCATTTCATGCTAAGGCTGATGCAGCCTCATCTTGGTTGGGAGTGACATTCCCTTTTCAATTTAAAATTATTGAGAACAGTTCTCAGATCCCCATTACTACTCCTGGGGTTCCCAGGTTCATATCACTACTAGTGTGGCAAGAGCAGGGTACCTGGATCTTAGAACCGGCTCTATATTTTTGTGAAATGGAAAGAATATAGACTTTGGGGTCATAAAATGGGGGGGGGGTTTGTTTGTTTTTAATGAATTTTAAGTCTTCTGATTAATCTTTTGTGATCTTTGCAATATGAAAAAAGTCTACAAATCCTTTGAAACTCTTCCCTTCAGATGAGGTCAGGCAATTAGGAGTGATATAACTGTAGACTGAAACTCCTCCCTTCAAAAGGTAGAGTTCAAGTTTCCTCCCCTAATTTGTAGACTGTATGTACTTAGCAACTCTACAGATAGAATGTGGTGGAGGTACTGATGTTAGACTTCTGTCTGTAGAGCATAAACGATGTTGCAACTTCCTCCTTGCTCTGCCTCTGGGATCTGGGATCACTCACTCTGGAGGAAGACAGTTGCCATGTTGTAAGGACCCTCAAGTAGCCTGTGGAGGAGCCTTCATGGTAGGGAACTAAGATCTAATGAGGAAACTGTCTTAGAAGCTGCATCCATTTTCTAATGCTGCCATAAAAAATTACTGCAAATCTAGCCACTTAAAACATCTCATATTTTTGGTAGCACCCATAGCACAGTGGTTACAGCACCAACCACATGCACTAAAGGTGGCGGGTTCAAACCTGGCCCAGGCCTGCTAAAATAACAATGACAACTGCAACCAAAAAGTAGCCAGTCCTTGTGGCAGGCACCTGTAGTCCCAGATACTTGGGAGGCTGAGGCAAGAAAATCGTTTAAGCTCAGGAGTTTGAGGTTGCTGTGAGCTATGACGCCACAGTACTCTACCCAGGGTGACATAGTAAGACTCTGTCTCAAAAAAATTTAAAAAAAAATCACATATTTAACTTAAAGTTCTATAAGTTAGACATCTAACAGGGGTTTCACTGGGCTAAAACCCATGTGTTAGCAGGGCTGTGTTCTTTTCTGGAGTCTCTAGGGGAGAGTTTGTTTCCTTGACTATTCTAACTTCAGAAGTTGTCCACATTCCTTGGTTTGTGGCCCCTTCCTCCATCTTTAAAACCAACATTACATCTTTCTGACACTGTTTCTATTGCTACATTTCTCGCTGGCCTTTCTCTTCTGCTTCCCTGTTCTATTTTTAAGGACTCTGTGATTATATTGGCCTACTCGGATAATCTATGGTAATGTTCCTGTGTACTGGTTAGCAGCCTTAATTCCATATAAAACATTAATTCCTTTTTGCCATACAGCCTACCAGGTTCATAGGTTTCAGATATTAGGTTGTGAACATCTTTGCGGGGTCATTATTCTTGCCACAGAAGTGTTTCCTCCGGCCCCAGTCAAGCTTTCAGATGACTGCTGCCTCTGCCAACATCCCGATGGAAAATCTCATGAGAAACTCATAGCCAGAACTACCAAGCTATGCTTCTCCCTAATTTCTGACCAAAAGAAACTGTGAAATAATACATGTTGTTGTTTTAAGCCACTATGTTTTGGAGTAATTTATTATGTGGCAATAGATACCAAGTGCAGGAAAGTTAATTAACCTTTTTTAGCCTCTTTCATTTATAACATGAGGGTCGTTTCTACTTCCAGAACTGTTGAAATGACTGAGTAGGTTAGTTCTTGGAAACAGCTGGCATATGGAAGATGCTCCATAAATGCTAGATTTTCTTTTCTTAATTTCCTGTCTCCTTTTCTGTAGGCCAGCCCCCAGCAGTGGCAGACACTAAGTGAAGGGGTTAAGCGTCCCATTCATTCTCCACCTGTGTTTGTTATGCAAATTCAGTGCCAAGACGTGTATCCAAACCCAGCTTTCAACTAAACCTCTTCTACAGGGAAATTCTGTGTTTTTGTTTGTTTGTTTTGTTTTGTTGCCCCTGGTAGAGTGCCTGCCATGGCATCACAGCTTACAGCAACCTCAAACTCTTGAGCTCAAGAGATTCTCTTGTCTGAACCTCTCAAGTAGCTGGGATTACAGGCACCTGCCACAATGCCTGGCTATTTTTAGAGACAGGGTCTCACTCTGGTTCAGAATGGTCTCAAACTCATGAGCTCAGGCAATCTACCCATCTCCGTCTCCCAGAGTACTAGGATTACAGGCGTGAGCCACCATGCCTGACCTCTACAGGGAAATTCTGCTCCCTGTTGCCCTTCAGGGACTTCTGGGAATCCCTCAGCTCTAGGGCACAACAATTAAAAATCAGTGATAGACTCCACTTAGAATATTCATCCCCAAACAATGAGGTGAGTATGTCATAGAAACACTGTGTGTTTAGCTCCCACAGGTGTGGAGAGGAATGTGGGTGTGTTTTAATAGGTGAAGGGGACGGGGAGAATAAATGTCTGCTTTGGCACTTTGTTGTGTAGGAGTTCTCATCAATAACACCACATACACAGCTTTTCAAGGTGATTAAACTGATTTTTTTGCTTCCTTTAAGGCTTGACAATTTAACATACTAATACATTATCAGGAGTGGAAATGTTTAGAATATGGAACATCATTATGAAAAAATGGTTACTTTATCCCCAAAAATGTGGTTGTAAATTTAGGAGAGACATGTCTGAAGTAGGGTGAGAGTGTGGGTGTGGGTTTTGTCTGCATGAAAAAATAAATGTGGCATCTTAAGTACTTTTTAAGAATGTGGCACTGTCCATGGGAATGATTTGCATACTGAAAGTGTAATGTGCAGTCAGATCCTGGGCGCACACAGGGACCTTAGAGGAAGAGACATGGTGTAAAGACAGAAGCAGAACCCAGGAAAACTGGGCTGGGATTGGTGGGGGAACCTCAGGATTGAAGGCAGAGGAAGATGCCAGAATGATCCAAGGTGGCAGAGTCGGGACAGTGGAGGAAGACCTCTAAGATGAGCCAATGGAGGGAAAGCACAGAAGACAAAACAGCCATCTTAGCTACCCAGTGAGAAAAGGGGGAGCCTCTTGATGAGGCCCAGGCTGGACAGAAGAGTTAGAAGCACTGCAGGGTATGGGGTGCACTGTAAGGCTAGAAGCAGCATCTCACCCTGGCTGAAGGAGGGACAGCAGTCATGCTCAGGGCACCTGTCTAGGACTTTTCATGCATTCACCTTGTTAACTAAAAAAAAAAAAAAAGTTAATTAGCTAAGTTTATACTTTGGATAAAGGAGAGCCTTATTTCTCATAAAGGGTAGCAGCCTGCTGGGTAGCCATACCAATAGGTTGGGAAGCCAACCCCAGCCAGAAGCCAGGCACACGTGCTTCAAAGAAGAGACAAAAGGCAACAGGATTTTATACTGAATCAGGTGGTCAAATATATATATTTAACGAGCCATAGGAGGAGCCAGGAATATTTATGAAGGGAAATCATATGTTTGTAATTGTGCTTTATTGCTCCTATCTCAGCATGGCTAAGAGCTCAGTTTTAAGGTATTTCTGGGGTCCGCTCGGCCAAGAGGGGTTCATTCAGTTAGTAGAAGGTTGAGGATTTTATTTTTAGCTCAGGACCCCTTCATTTCCATATTCACTGAGCATTTACTGTGTCTCAGGCTCAGGCTGGGCAAGGGGGTGGGGCCAGCAGAATAATGCACTCCCTCCCCCAAGATGTCCATGTCCTCATTCCTACAGTCTGTGACTATGTTAAGTCACATGGCAAAGGGGAATTATGTTACAAGTGGAATTAAGGCTGCTAATCAACTGACCTGAGAGAGATTCTCCTGGATTATCAGGGTGGGCCCTATGTAATCATGGGATCCTTACAAATGGAAAAGGGAAGAAGAGTTAGTCAGAGAAGGAGATCTGATGCCAGGAGTGACATCAGAGTGATGCAATGTGAGAGGAGCTCTGCCTGAAGTTGCTGGCTCTGAAGATGGAAGAAGGGGCCCTGAGCCCAGGAATGTGGGCAGCCTCTAGGGTCTAGGAAAGGCCATGAGGGGATTCTCTCTCAGAGCCTCCAGAAGGAAGGTGACCCTCCTGACACCTTGACCTTAACCCAGGGAGATCTATGTTGGACTCTGAGCCTACAATACTGTAAGATAATAAGTGCATGTTGTTTTAAGGGACTTAAGTGTGTGGTAATTTGTCACAGCAGCCATAGGAAACTAATATGGATGGAAGGTATATTTTAAACTGCATTCCTCTTTGTTCATGTCTGATGCTCAGCTTGTAGTACGGGCTCATTAAAGATTTGTGGGAGGAATAGTGAGTGAATGAGACAGATAGATGAGTCAGGGCTCCTCAGTGAGTGTTTGTGGCATGAATGAATAAATCTGCCAAGAAGATGGTGGTTTGGCAGGGGAGCCAAGGACCTGAAGGGCGTGGCTGGTGCTGGAGCATTCATGCTGAGCCTTGCTCACAGCACCTACTTAGGTAGGTTCACAGTGGACTCTGAATGGGAGGTGTACCCAGGAGGCAGATTGAGGTGCCCTCAGCTACACCTTCAGGGTTTCAGGGAGAGCAGCAGGATGGGCTGAGGCAGAGGCAGAGGCTGCCATGTGGTGCATTTGTGACAGAGGGAGCTCTGGGTGGTTCTTCTGAGATGTCTAAGTCAAGGCAAGGGCTGGGTCATGGCACTGATCCCACCACCTCAGCCCTACCCCATTGACTGTGATCAGGCTACCACAGAGTAGATGACAGGCCTTGGGAGAGGCAGTTCCCTTTGGTGGAGGACAGTTCCTGGGGAGGGACTCAGTGGGGAGTTGTCAGCCTCTAATATCCCTGGCAGCTGGGATGAAAGCTAGATACTGAAGGAGGACCCTGGCCCCGCCCTGCAGCATCTGCTTGGGAGGTGGGAGGATGGAGACCCGGGAGGAGTTCACAGGCAAGGTGCCCTGTGTGATGGGATCATAGTGCAGAGGGGAGGAGGACTTCCAGGCTGAGAAAACAACTGTGGCATGGTGAGGAGGCCTGGAAGAATAGGGAGGGCTAAGTCCCATCTGGAGGGGAGCTGAGGGGCTGAGCACTGGTGCACAAGGAGGCTTAGAGGCAAGTGGTGATTGTGGGTGAAGGAGCTTTCAGACAAAGCAAGGAGGTGGCCTCAACTGGTGGGATCAAGGCATAATGGGATAGACTTGGAGTTTTACAAGGATCCCCTCTGGCAGCCTCATGGGACACTGATGGATGCAGAGGAAGGCATGGGAGGCAGGGAGGTGGCATTAGAGGGTGCCCAAAAAAGTCCAGGTGAACCTAATGAGTCTGTTGGTTCCTGACTCAGTTACTGCAGTCTAGAGCCAGGGGACACTAGCAGAGCCTGAGGGCAAACTTTGTCCCCAGAAATCTCTTCACTCTGCGAGAATGAGAGAGAGAGAGAGAGAGAGAGAGAGAGAGAAAGGGATGGGGGAGAGAGAGGTGGAGAGAGAGAGTCTGGCCTAGGGCCTCTGCATCCTGCTGGACAGTTCTGGTGGGTGATGGGTGGGGGGGATGGAGGGGGACCAGGGTGGGCCATTCCTGGGACAGGCCCCCTCCCTTTTCATCCTTGGGGTGGCAATGATGAAGAAATCACCTTGAATTGGACCTGGTGAAAACAAACTTATTAGAGAAACTTAATAGGATTGTTGAGCGTATTTCTGGCCTTTTGAGGTTTGAAGTCAGGAAATTAAAGTGAAAAGTGTTGTCTTGTTTTTATTATTTTGTCTGGCAATTTTATTTTACCTAGAAAATGATAGGTGAGCATGCCTCTCCACATCTTATTCATCACCAAACCAAGTTCTTGGGGCTGTGCATATGTATATGTGTTGTGTGTGTGGTGTGTGCACGTGGGGTTGTGTTATCCCTTCCCTTGTCATTTGGCCTTATTTTCAGAAACTCATTAACTTTTCAATTTCTACAGCAGGACTAAGAGCTTTGGAATTGCCTAAATACTGACCTCAGGGCTCCGGGAGATGGTTCACTCCCCTCTGACATCCAATTTTCTCATCTACAAAATGGGTATAACATTCCTACCTCATAGAATTAACACATGAAGTTCAAATAAAATAGCCAAGAAAAAGCTGGACCTTGAATTACGTTCTCTATAGAAGTTTGTTTTATTACTGGTGATCACTCTCTCAGTGTTGCCAATGGGGTGACCTGAGTGGGCCTATCATTCTTTCACGTCACCAGTGAGGGGCTGTATTCCCTAGTCACTGCCACTGGTGATTTTAAGTCTCCCAGCAGGACCTGGCTAGGTCTTCTGCTCCCTGGTTAGCCTCAGCCTGGGTCTTTCCAGACCTGACAAGGAAGCAGCTCCCCTCACTCAGCTCTCAGGGTCCAGGAGAGGTGCCATTATCATATAAATGAGAGGGGCACTCTGTAATTGTCTACTGAAAGCTGAGAGCAGAAGGGCAAGGACCAGATATTTCACCTCAGACTCAGGACTCAGGCTCAGTCCCATCCCTGCAGGATTCTATGCAGTGGCTCCACTTTCTTCCCCTCCTTCCACCATCAAAACTCTCTCCAGGGGGTGCTGCATGGAACACCCACATGCTCATGATTTCATTTATTTTTCCAATTCAAAGACACTCTGGGAGCATCTACTGCACACCTGGCCCTGGGCCAGATGTGAGCATCATGCTCATTCATCACCAGCACTGACTGAGCACTGTTCTGTCTTCAGTGCCTCTGGAAGATGTGCCTAATTTCGTCGATGCTGGATTTAAAGCCTATAACACCTTATGGAAATAAATCACACCCAGGGAAATTAATAATTCCATAGCATAGCATCAACTAATGTTTACATCCATGTTTCCCCAAATGAAGGACCAAGAAGATGTTTTTTCATTTTATTTAATCTTACTTAGTTAAAATTTGAATTTAGATAGCTAAAGATTTGACTCAAACTTCCTCTTTATTTTATCCAAGGGCATCCCGTAGCATGTCATTATCCTTGGACTTTGTCGTTTGTTAAATTAATATGCCCCTGTCTTTGTCCATTGGCAGTGGTGGTGGAATGTGTGTGGTGCTGTCTATTTTAAATAAGGGAAAAGCTTGACAAGGGAGTGACATTTGAGTGAGGAATGTGAGGTCAAGAGCCAGGCTATCATTGAGGGGAAGAGAGTTCCTGGCCAAGGCAGCAGCAAGCTCAAAGGCCCTGAGGTGGAGATTTGCTCCCATAGGGTGTTGTGGGCTTTAAATCCATCAGTCAATCATGAAGCATTGCCAGGAGGCCATAGTGGGCAGAACAAAGGGAGAAGTAATGGAATTTGGAGTTAGACAGGTAAAGGGGACTTGGTCAGGTGGGGCCTCTCAGGCCATTGTAACAACTTTAGCTTTTATTCTGAGTTACATGGGAAGCCACTGGAGGGTTTTGAGCAGATGAAGGCTGAAGACTGACTTGTATTTGGCGCTGTGGTGGCCATAGGGATATTGATAAAAGCAGTGTGGGGGATGAGTGGCATGGTAGAGGGAATCAGGGGAGTACAGATAAACAATTGTTCCTGTAGTGAGTGCTGCCTCATCACCCAAAGCTTGGTGGCACAGGGAAATGGTAATCATTTATTTTTTGTCATAGTTTCTGTCAGTTCAGGACTTGGCTGGAAAATTGGGGCTCAGAGTCTGCTAGGCAATGTTTTGCAGGCCCACAGTGACTGGAGCAGAGCAGCTAGGAGCTGGCCAGGCATGTCTTTCTCTTTCTCTTCCTAAAGTTTCAGTTTCTCCCCGCAGTCTCTCTGTGTACACTCACTTGGGCTTCCTTGCAGCATGGCTGCCGCAGCATAGTCAGATTGCTTAAGATGAAATATTCCAAAGACCAAGGAAGAGCCGTGTGTATGGCAACTCCGAAGGTTATTCTCAAAAACCCACCTGATTTCAAGTGAAGGACAGAGACTCTACCTGTCTATGGGAGAGGTGTCAAAGAATTGGCAAACATATTTTTAAACCTCCCCAAGAACTCTATTGAGGAGTTTTGCAATAAAAAGAACAACAACAAAAAAAGGGGGATCACAGTTTAAGGCAAGTGTGGGTTGGATGTTGAATGAGTTTCTTCTTTTCTGGATGGGAAGTCGTCACAGCATGTTTATACTCTGTGTATCATGGGCATAAGCATAGTGTGTGTATCATGTGTCCTGAATATACATCATTGCTATGTATATTATGGATGGGAGGAGCCCTGGGCCATCTTTAGGAGCCCCAAATCTCACTTATAAACCAGAGAGGTGAGACTGAAAGGCTTCCCAGAGAACACATAGTCCCACATCTTTCTTAGAGTGGGGGAAATTGAGGCCTGCCTGGGTCATGAGTTGCCCAGGATAGGCAGAGCCAGGATGAACTCCCAGACCAGTGGCTTGTGCACAGAGCTTCCCACCCTCCTTACCTCTCTGACTTTCTATGAGGCCCCCCTGCAGGGCCCGGGAAATGAACCAGGCAAGCTGCAAACATAAGGCCGTATTATTAGAAAGCCCATCCTCATAGGTTGCTTCCAAACTGGGAAGGAGGATGTGGCCAATGTGTGGCAGGTGGCATGGTCTTGTGCATTGCTTGATATGTAGAGTGGGACCTTTAGAGCAGCAGAGAGGCAGGTGCTGCAAAATTTTAATCTCCTAATGGCACTGGGATAGCAGGAACCCCAAGCAAGCATTGTGGGTTTTGAATTTAAATAGAAAAGAGAGAGCAGCCAAAAAAGACTTCTAGGGCATTTGAAAGGCGAGCTCAGTGCCAAGTAAACTTCCGGAGTGCGCCAGTTATAAAAGAAGGGGAGAGGGAGAAGCGGAAATGAGCCTGGAATCAACATTAATCATCCTGGGCCGAGGTGGCAAGGGCTGAGAGGGGGAGCTTGGGTGTAAGGAGGGCTCAGTACAGGCTGAGCTGCATGTGCTATCAAGTCTCATTTACATCCCATACAGCCCCCATGGCTGGGTTTAATCAATTTTATTGATGAGGAAACTGAGGCTCAAAGATTTTAAAGCCTTAATACTTAAACTGTGATCCATGGCCGAGGGAAAAGTGGGTGTCTTTGGTGGCTTACGGTTGCCCAATGACGTGGATCTTGTGACAGAAGTACTACCTGGGAGCTTGTGAGAAGTGCAAGATCTCAGATCTCCCTCCCCTGTGCTGAAGCAGATCTGCCTTTTAACCAGATCCTTTAAGGTGATTCTGGTCAGCTTAGGTTTGAGAAGCACTGCACTGAAGGATTTCCCCAGGCCCACACTGCTGGGAAGGGACAGGACCATGATGGCTCCAGGTTTTTCTGACTGCAAAGCAAGAGTTCTTTCTATTTATGTGGTTTTGCCCCTCAAAGAACCACTAGAGTAAACTTAAAAATTGCAAATCTGACGGTTACCTCTACTTAAAATCCTTCCATGAATCCGTGTGACCTTCAGATCAAGCCCAAGCACTCCAGCATAGCATTCAAGGTTGCAGAGGGGATGGGTGGCAAATCCAAGATCACAGGGCTGGACTATCCTTTAGGGGCAATAGGCTCATCAGGAATGGTGGTGTCTCACTTGGTGGCCTGAACTAAGATGGGGAGACAGGAGGAATGTCTATGAGTTAAACAACTCTTCCTCCTGAATGGCACAATCTAGTCACTGTAGAGGAGCGGGACTGGAGGTCAGAAGTGAGAGAAGTCAGAGTGGGGTGGTGGCCTTGGAAGCCGGGAATGGGGAGAGAAGACATGGAAAGCCTTGTGAACTTGTCATCTGGGCTTATATGGGGGTCACTCTGGTAGCATCTCTGAAAACCCAATATTCAGGCCGAGGCTGCTGTGCTATCAGCTGGGAGACAAGGGAAGGGAGGACATGTAGGGGGAAGGCTAGGGGCAGCTGCTAGTCCCTGTATGTGGCCACATTAATGACACATTAATGACAGCCTTGCAAGGAGGCACTCAATATCCCCACCTGACAGAGGCCACAGACCTCACTTGCCTTGAGTCATCTGGTCTACAATGGTGGCAGCAGTTTTTGAGAACTTTTTCCATAGCTTTCTCCATTTCTTGGATTTTGAAGTGTTGTTATAAGTCACATTCTCTGGAAAAATCTTTAGTTTTTTTGTGTGTAGTTGGGAGTTTCTTAGAGAACAAAATGCTGATTTGAGAGATATTGTATTATCTGTGAAATACAAAATTCATCTTCTGGGAATACGAGCTATCTCTCTGAGCAGATGAAAATCCTGGTACCAGTTAGGAGAACCACATGCCCAACTCTCCCACGTGCTGAGCTTAGGGAAATGACCCCTCTAATTTAGGTAAAGAAGACCTCACTCTTAATTTTTGCATTTGAAGCTTTAAAATAATAGCCTTTCAATGAACACTACCAGGGAAGTCCAGGCAATTATGACGAAGTCCTGACTTTTCCTCCTACCCTGGTAGAGCTGATGGCAGCACAAACGGGAGAGAGACAAGGTAACAGGGACACATGAAGGACAGAGGTTGTATAAGCCACAAAGAAGATAGAAATGGAAATTTATTTTTTGTGCTTTTGGGTGGCTTCCTAGAGGGAGAGAGAAAACACTGGCTAAGAGAAATGTTGTGCTATTTGTGGAAATTGAACTCACATTGTGAGTGTAACAGATATCTTTGTGGGCTGACAAAACTTATTGAGTGAGAGGCTCCATTTTTAAAGCTCCTTCAATGTATCATGCACATCATATTAACTCAACAACTCTGCACAAGGAAGCCATAGAGTTAAGGATTAACTACATTTTTTGGATGAAGAAACTGAGGCTGAACTTTGTCCTAAGTATCCAGTTAGCAAGCAGCAGAGCAAAAATTTGAGCTCAGTTTGTGATAGTTAATTTTATGTATCAACTTGACAGGGTTAAAGGGTGCCAGGTAGCTGGTAAAACATTATTTTAGGGTGTGTCTGTGAGGATGTTTGTTAAAGAGTTAGCATTGAATTTTCAGATTGAGTAAGGAAGATCTGCCTTCATGCATGGCAGGAAGTGGGCATCATCCATTCCATTGAGGGCCCAGATAGAACAAAAAGGAGTGAAAAGGTGGATTCTCTCTCTTCTCGAGTTGGGACATCCATTTACTCCTACCCTTAGATACTGGAGCTCCTGGTTCTTGGGCCATCAAGATCTTGAGCATTACACTGGCCGTCTCTCTGCCCTAGGCCCATTGTTAGCCCTTTAGACTCAGACAGAATTATACCACCAACTTCCCTGCTTCTCCAGGCTGCAGATGGCAGATCATGGGACTTCATAGCCTCCACAGTTGCATAAGCCAATTCCCATAAGACATCTCATTACAAATATTCTAATGGCAGTGCTTCTCAGGAGAACTCAGACTAATACACAAGTCAAACACCAAAGCCTGTGTTTGCTTTTTCCCCTTTTTATGTGTCTTCTCAGAAGACAAGGCTTCTACTCTGGTTTGAGTCAGAAGACTTATGAAGGTTTTGTGAAAGAGTTGAAAGTATTTATAAGTTATGATTAAGGGAAAGCTTTTGCCTCTTTGGCAGGAAGCAGGAAGGTTGTGGGGTAGGGATAGATTGAGGACCTTCTAGGAGAACAAGACTGCATAGACCAGGCCAAAGATTGCGGAGCATTTTAGATAACCACTACTACTACTAAGTAGCATTATTAATATTAAGGCTGGCTGCCATTTCTGAGAGTAAAGTATGTCACAAATACCTTGCATATATCATCTTCCATCCTCACAACTATCCTAAGAAGTAGAAACTATTCCCAGTGTACAGATGTGTGGTTGAGACTCAGTGAGGCAACACTCTTTGTTCAGAGTCCTGGGGTTCATAAGTGGCAGAACCCAGAAACCATTAAAAAGCCCAGTAAGAGGCTCAGCACCTGTGGCTCAAGTGGCTAAGGCACCAGCCACATACACCTGAGCTGGCGAGTTTGAATCCAGCCCTGGCCCACCAAACAACAATGACGGCTGCAACCAAAAAATAGCCAGGCGTTGTGGCGGGCGCCTGTAGTCCCAGCTACTTGGGAGGTGGAGGCAGGAGACTCACTTGAGCCCAGGATATGGAGGTTGTGGTGAGCTGTGATGCCATGGCACTCTACCCAGGGTGACAGCTTGAGGCTCTGTCTAAAAAAAAAAAGCCCAGTAAGGAGAGAAAGCAGGAGCAGGAAAGGAAAGCTGTATGGGGCTCGATGGAAGTGGACAAGTCCCAAGAGGGCCTGTTACCCACTCCCACTGGCAGAAAAGGGGGTTCTCTTTCCATGCATCCTCCCACTGCTTCCAACTCAAATACACACTTGGCTTTTTAAGACCAAGAGGGAGCAATTCTCCCACTGAGGACATTTAGTTTTTCTCAGTAGTTTTTCAAGCATGTGGCCCAGTAGACAGAATAAAGGGCTCCCAAAATGCCCAGAATGGAATCGCAGACTGGTCCAGGCTCCAGCTCTTTTTCTCCTGGAGAGAATCAGCAGGAATGTCTGTGGAGAGATGGTCTTAGCAGGACCTGCAAAGAGAAATGGATTCAGCTGGAAAATGGGGCCAGCTTTTGCAACATAGGTGCCCTTTTGCAATCTGCTATTCCTACACAAATGCATAGAGACATAGACACATGCACATGTACTAACACACACAAACACACATGCATAGACATGTATTCATATTTATTTATGATTGGTATGCCCCAGAGACTACTTTTTAGCAACTGCTATGGTTGTTCCTCACTTATTCTGTACGAGTCAGGACAGAGAAATTTCCAGTGTACCTTGCATGTTTTTCTTGTTGTGGACCAGGAATACATACTCTTTCCTCTTGGGGTATAGTCTCCCTTCATAGATTTCTGTTTTTTTCTTTTAAAAGAAATAAACTAAAGTCATAAAAATCCCAGTATTGTCCGATCAGCTGTGAGTACTGTTGGTCAATGTGTGCCAAGCACTATGCTGGCCTGAACACACAATTCAAAAATAAATCAGGCCAGGTCCAGTACTTAAGGCCCTATAGCAAACTATAGCCCTTAGGATAGATCTGGCCTACCACTTGTTCTTGTAAATAAAGTTTTATTGGAATGTAGCCATACTCACTCATTTACATACTGACTATGGTTGCTTCTGTGCTCTGATGGACGAGTTGAGTAGTTGGCATGGAGACTGTCTGGCCCACAAAGCCTAAAATATTTACTATGTGACCCTTTACAGAAAAAGTTTGTGGACCTCAACTCTAGAAGATAGTGTTGGAGAGAATGCACACATCCAAAAAGACAAAGACCTTAACCAAGGAGCCTGTGTTAGCCCTGTGAGCTTTATGTATGGTAAGTGCCTTCAGAATGCAGAGGAAGGTATGTGTGGGCTGTGGCAATCAGGGAAGGTGGCCTAGTGAAGGTGGGGTCTGGGTCTCTTGAAGTGTGAACAGGAGAGTAGGACGGTGTAGTTGTGGGATGGACAGGGGTGCTCCAGGTGTGGGCACTGGGAAGAGTAAAAGTGTAGGGGTGACTATGGAACATGGGGGGGTGGAGTCACAGGCATTTTTCATTTGGAGCCAATCAGCATCCACTCATCCCATTACCAGTTAGAGCACCAATTTTCATTGAACGTTCCCCTGACTTGCTCCTGAGGTGAGGGGTGACTTTCCCTTGTTTCTTGTTATATGTGACTCAAGACTGTCCCATTAGAGCCTCAGGTCACACTCTGATGACAGGGGTTGGCTCAGGATGAGCACAAGACCTATTCTAGCTGCAGAGCTCTAAAAGCACCAGTCCCAGACTTGCTTTGCTTATGGGGGATGCAGTTGTCCCCTCCTCCACCTGCTGATGAGAAACAAAAGATCACATGGCTGAATCTACTACCTTGTAGTTATAAAGGCAGAGCGTCCAGGAATGAAGCTGGGCATGGAAGCCATGGTAACGTACAGTTGAGTGAGGACAGAGTCTAAGTCCTGGTGACATGAGTCAGCCCTGAATCCTGGGCCTGCAGCTTTCCTGGCCCTGCACTTTCAGTCAAATCAACATAGTTTTGTTCATGCACATGCATGTTTGGGTTAAGCTTTTTTGTTGCTTGCAAACAGAATGCTGCTCGCATATTTGGGGATCTGGTATTTCTTCATTTTTTTTTTTGGTGGGCTGAGGGTAGCCATCTTGGACCACGTCTCTGAAATGAGAGCGTGAAGTTCTGGGAAGATGGAGTTACCCCACTTGCTGGTGATTTTGGTGAGGCCACCAATTTGGGTGTGTTTTGAGATCCATCTGAGATTGGGTGAAAGGCCTTTCTGACAAAACAAGGACCAGATGCAGAAGGCTGTGGATGGACAGGCCCCAAGCTAATTTCTGACTCAACCTGTTGGAGGCAGAACAGCATGGTGTTCAGAGCACAGTGTGTAGTGTCTGCTGCCTTGGTCTGCGTCCTGGTTCTCAGGCTGTGCCTCTCACCTGCCAAGCTGTGTCAAGCTCTGCCAGTCTGTTCACAGCAGAGAAGGCAGTGATCACATAGACTTGGGCCACTCTGGTCCCCACACGGTACACCTTGCATTGTTTTAATACATGTAAATTTGTAAACTAGCCTTCTGTTTTTGTATTTCACTTCTATAGGATAGTTTAAGGGCCATCTACTAAGAACTGGACAAATCTAGTTTCTAAAAAATGTAAGGTTGAAGATTATACTCTGGTGACCAACGGAGTTGTCAGGCCTGAGAGCTCACCTTTATTGCCAGTGTCAGCCTGCTTAGATTCTTCTCCACCATTTATTGGTCACCTACTATGGCATCTAATGTACATGGCCTCTTTTAATTGTCTTGCCTTCACTGTTAAGGGGTCCCAGGTGGGAGGACTACCCTGTGGACCCAAAGGACAGTGCTAGTGAAGTAGAAAGAGGGGCCAGCTGCTTGTATTACTCAGAGCACCTCTCCTCTGTAATGCAGCTCTCTAAGCCTCGTTTTGAAGTAGTTACTCGTCTACTTTTAAGATCAATAGCTCTGAAATGTGTTCAAAGGGAAGTGGGAGTGTGAAATAGGCAGCAGCCTTCAAACTGGATTTCTGACTCTGCTGGCCAAACCAAGCCCTGGGGCTGTGGCTCATAAACTGCTCTGCATATGGGCTGGAGAAGCACATCCTGAGCCAGTTACCTGTGCAAGAGGGTGAGGGTTGGAGGGATGGGGGTCCAGGTTGGTAATGGGCCCTGACTATTGATGGTGTCAGGGACACCTGCCCTGCATCACTGATGCTGTCAGCACCTGATGAATGAGAATCAGGCTCCCTGTTCCAGCCAGGGGATGGCAGGGGCTTAGTAGGTCACTGCAGAAGCCAGCAGTCTGAGGTCCTAAATTGTAAGCCATTCTCAAACTCATCCGCATTCTCCTCAGTCATTCTTGTCTTCTTCCCTGGGTACCTGATCTGGAAAATTTGGTCACCAAATGTAATGTAATAGTTATGTAACTGTGTCCTTCAGAATTCCTTCCAGAGAGAGCCCACACTCCTAGTATTTAGAATATACAAAGAATGCTCAAAATTCAACAGTAGAAAAAACTAATTTAGTTAGAAAATGAGCAAAAGATGTGAAGAGACATTTCACCAAAGAGGATATAGAAATGGCAAATAAGCACATGAAAACAGGTTCAGCATCATCAGCTGTTAAAAGAAATGCATGTTAAAGGCACCACGAGGTACCACTGGTTACCCGTCAGAATGGCTAAAATACAAAGTAATGAGAACAAATGCTGGAGCGAATGAGGAAAAACTGGATCACTCCAACTTTGTTGGTGGGTATGTAAAATGTACAGCCGCTTTAGAAAATAGCTTAGCAGGTTTCTATAAAACTAAACATGTAACTGCCATACAACCCAGAAGAAAAAACTTATAATCACACAAAACCTGATAGCAGCTATATTCAGAATAGCCAGAAACTGGAAACAACTCAGATTCCCTTCAACAGGTGAATGGTTAAACTGTTGTGTGTGTCCATACCTGGAATCCTATTTATCAATTTAAAAGGAATGGATTATTAACAGATATAACAACATGGATGAATCTCCAGAAGGTGATACTGATGCAGGGGGTGCCCTTGTAAGGGGAGGAAAGACCCCTGAACTTGCCAGGCTGGTGCAGACAAGAGTTCAAGTGTGAGCCACCTGGCAACAGGAGAATTTATTAAGACAGAGAAAACAGATCCTTCCTCAAGAGTCGGGTCCTTTCCTAAGCAGGAGGACACCTCTTATGGGACAATAGCAACATTTTAAAATATTCAAATCCCCATTTGGGAAACAGCTATATGTGATCAGCACTGTGTTATGTCATAAATGTACAAGTAGTGAGACTAAGATGGAGTCTGTCAGGCGAGGGCAAACAGGACATAGTCTGGTCAGTTTAGGTCCTGCCTGACTGTCATCTCCTGCTTCCCATTCTTACTATTTTGTAAATTCAGGTCCCATCCTACACATGCCTATTCTGAGTAGTTCAGGTAGATTGACTTAGGAGATTAACTTCCCTGTGTTTTTCTGTCTACTTCTGTCACATTAAACACAGAGCCCTGTACCCAGCTCGGAGATCAACTTTGGAACCGGAGTGTTGTAATAGGTCGCTAAGGTGTGCTGATTATTATTTGGAATAGAGATTGAAGTGGTCTTTGCTTTGAATTTTCATGTATGAAACTGTACTTTTGGAAATAGAAGAACAGAACAGTCTTGGAGAGGCTACTCTCACTGTTTTCCAGAATCCCAGCCTTCTGACAAATCAAGTTTGATGGACTTAACCCCATCTCTGCATATTGGCTGACAGTGACAGGTGGTCAGACTCTCTTCGTCTGGTAACAGAACAAAAAGGTAAATCATAAACTGCTGTCACAGAAATGAAAGTACAGTTCATAAGGCATCTGGCTGAGTGATCTGTCCACCTTTGGGGGTCCCAGGCTGGCGACCTGCTGGCAACTTCCTTGTTCCGGATGTTTGAGGTCTGTCAGAATGGCTATCCTCAGGCTCTCCCAACCTTCCTGTTCTGAGTGGGAAATGTCATTCCCAAACATTATATGCTGTATCATTCCATTTTCATGGCAATCTTAAAATAACAAAATTATAGAAATGGCGATGTTGCAGGAAGGCAAGGGTTCAGTGGAGAGAAAGAATCACCTGAACGCCAATATATGGAGGAAGGGCTTTATTTATTTTTTTTAAATTTTGTTAAGTCAGAGGGTAAAAGGAAGGAAGGGCTTTATTTCAGCCAGCACAGCCACAGTGGACTAAGTCCAAAAATGGCCGAGCTCTGTCCTTTTATAAGCAGACTGACAAAAGAATTACCATATTGCTCCTCACTGGAGATTTTCGAACTTATGTGGGAAGGTGGGCGGGGATTTACAGAAGTGGAAACGAGTGTTAGTTTCAAGGTCCCAGGAAGTTAAGTTTCTACAAATTCGTGAGAGCTGAGTCACCACTGGGAGGACTTTGCAGGAGTGTCCTTGGGCTCCTGCGAGAAGCTTTTTGTTCTTTTGGACGTTACTTTTCCCAGATATCCTCTCTCAGTGACTAGCAGCAAAGGAAAGAATGAAAGGAGGAAGCTGTTTATCTAAAAAGTGGTTTATGGTCTCATTAATAATCTACAAGTTTGGGTTTTCTATTAGAATTGGGCAGGACCTGGTTTATCTCTGTCCTCTTCCCTGCAAGGTTCAAACACATCCTGATTTTCAGGTTCCAGGAAAACTCTCAGGGCAAAGCAGCTTCCAATCTCCTTTTCCTCTCTGAACTCCACCTCCCTTTTACATTTGGCCTGGTAATTTCTTACTGTCTTGTCAGGTTTTAGATGCTTTCAAGAAGATTTTTAAAATGTATTTTGTTTGTTTAGCTGTGTGTTCAGCAAGTCAATTAGAATCTCCCAGTGGATCCTGGATCCACCCTTGAACCTCCTTCCCAGATTTCCCGAAAGATATTCCCCTTTCCCTGGATTACATCTGTAGGGGAAACTGTACTGCAGTGGGAGGTTACAGGTCTTGCTCTGGCCTAGCACATCTTCCAGGTTATCTGATTCTGATTCTACGGCACTATTTTACAGTCCTAAAAGCTGCACATAACTGATAGCAATGCAAAATCATTCTCCTCTGTAGACATGCAAATGGATTATGTTCCATGAACAGACCCTGAGGAAACCCATTCGCTTCCATTTTGCACATTCATCTCAATATTCCTCATCAATAAATATGTCTGTTCTTCAGATTCTCCTTGGAACTGGCTGCAAAATCTCTCCAGTTTCCTCATTAATTAGTTAAATACAATCTTTAACATGTGTTCATTTTTGTATCGATGTAGAGTCATGATTTTACTTGTTTTTGAAAATTATCTTTTAACATATGGTTTTCTCTTTCTCATTCCCTTATCTTGCCGAAGCCCATTTTCCCAGTAGCTTCCTAAGAAAGAGTACACAGGACATATATGTTTTTGAGGGTCGTTGCTCATCTGACAATGTTTTTGTTTACCCTCACTTCTGGTTAATAGTGTGGCTGGCTTTTGAATCCTGGAAACTGGTGCCCCTCAGAATTCTGAAAGCTTTGCCCCCTCATGCCCACCTGATGGCATTCATTATTCTGATATATATATATATTTTTTATATTTCTGATATATTTTTAAATGCAACCATTTTTTTTTCTCACTGGAAGTTACACAGAAAGAACAGTGCCTGAAATTTAATACACGGTGAATAAATGTTAGCTATTGTTATTGTTAACAAAATAACCATGACACCTACTCTGGAGGAAGGAAAAGGAAGACTATTTTCAGAGTAACAACCTGCGTATCAGAGCACTCAGCCTCCCCGGGTAATCATAAGCGCACACGCTCACAGAAGGAAAGAAAACAGCAGCATCTACCGTTCAGGGTCTGTCTGAGATGCTCATTCATCAGATTTGGGAAATGTCCATAAATGCTTATGGTGAATGTCAAGCACCTATACAGTGAGTTAACATATATACATGTTGCTTACATATTCTATGTTCACTTGGGGGTGGGCCTTTAACAGTAAAAGGAGGTGGAATTCAGCTCTTTTTGGCTATCAGGCACAAAGACTTTTTTTTTTTTTTTTTTGAGACAGAGCCTCAAGCTGTCACCCTGGGTAGAGTGCTGTGACATCACAGCTCACAGCAACCTCTAGCTCCTGGGCTCAAGCGATTCTTCTGCCTCTGCCTACCAAATAGCTGGGACTACAGGCCCCCACCACAATGCCCAACTATTTTTTGGTTGCAGCCGTCATTGTTATTTGGTGGGCCGGGGCTGGATTCAAACCCGCCAGTTCATATGTATGTGGCCAGCGCCTTAGCTGCTTGAGCCACAGGCACTGAGCCCACAAAGACATCTTGTGCACAGTCTCTGAAAGCTGGCTGGACCTGGCTTAGGGTCAGCAGCTGCCTATCAGAAAGGAATGTTTGTAAGGCCAGTCTCCCGTCCCATTGTGAATGCTGGAAAGACTCCCCAAGGGGTGGGATGTTCCAGTCTGCTGGGCGTTAGGTGGTCCGCTGATGTCAGTTGGGTAATGTTTTCTTAAAATAGGTTTCTGTCTAATTACAAGAAGGAACTCTATTGTGGTTAACAAACCTTACAGTAATTATTAATAACAATGTAGGGATATGTGACCAAACCTTTCTCTAGCTAAGGCCACTTAACTTTCTCTTGAGGGTCTTAGCCACAGAGAGCCCATCTTGTCTGTCACCCGAGGATACAATGTTGACTTTACTATTAAATTCTCTTTGTCTCTAATGGTCTTTAATGTGACAACATGTGTTCTGGTGTGGGCCTCTTGTATCCACTGTGCTGGTCTTCATTGGCCCTTTCAACTTGGAAACACGTGTCCTTTTGTTCTGGGAAAATGTCTTTAACACTGATTGGAGATTTCCCTTCCTCTCATCAAGGCTTCTGTAGCTCTGACTTCAGGGCACTGCTCAGCCACATTCTCTGTGATGTGTGCCCTCTAGAGTTGACCTGTGTCTCACCTGTGCCTGTTTTCTCATTGGAACACATTTGAATCAGAGGCCAGACCAGCTTGATCCTTTAATTATCTTATATCTTTCCTCTCATTTTCCATCATTTTGACTTTTCATTCTACTTCCCTCAGCTCCTATTAGAAAAATTTTTCATTCTAGCTATGTTCTTCCTTTTTTTTTTTTTTTAATTTAGCAGGTCTTTCTTGTTCCCTTTCTAATAGCATGCAAATCTTATTTGATGTATGGGTTCTCCTGTTTTCTTACTGAAAATATTCTTTCTACATTTTGAAGGTTGTGTTTTTCCTCTTTTCTTTTTCTTTTTTCCTTTCTTGAAATTAACATGGTTTTTGTTTTTCTTCTGTAACAGAGGGAATGACCTAAAAAAAAAAAAATCTGGCAAAAATGTTTTCTTTCTCTTTAAAATTTCTTACATTGTTTTTGGAAACTGAGACCTGCATGGGGGTGGGGGAAGCTGTTGTACAGGGGGCAGAGGACAGTCTTTTGTTCATTGTGCTATAGGAAATGTTTCAGCTGAACTATTGAGATGGAGATGGAAGCCCAGCAGTCCTTGCAGGGGGACAGAGGTCCTGGCTTTGTGTTTGGCAGAAATGGGAGGGATTAGAATCATTAACTGTAGCTGAATGACAACAGGCCTTCCCTTTTAAAGCTCTGTGTTTCTGTATCTGTTTAGGAAAATTTGGT
This sequence comes from Otolemur garnettii, assembly GCF_000181295.1. NCBI lineage: Eukaryota > Metazoa > Chordata > Mammalia > Primates > Galagidae > Otolemur > Otolemur garnettii. The sequence goes on from NW_003852415.1 coordinate 21,512,271, forward strand.
ATTTTGATACCAAAAGTCTGCTGTTTTTCTTCCTTTGCCCATAAAGCAATAATTTTTTCTTTCCTTCTCTTCAAACTACTTGTTCTCATTCTGATGCCACCTCAAAAACAAGTGTGTAACTTTCAGTAGCTCTTCCTCAATCTTCCCTGAGTCAACTGTTTCCAAGCTGACTATGTGTATGGATGGATATTGTCACTGAGAGACAAAAATAAAAGATTATTCCAAAACATGAATGAAAGGAAATTGAAGTCCAGGTTCTATGTGAGCAATGTAGCCTTTATTTCCACTTGGGTGTGAGTGAGCTGAGTCCCAGAAAGAAGTTGGGATGTGGGTTAATGTGGATGGGAATTTAAAGGGTTGGAGGGGTAGAGATTGTACACTCACTCTTTCCTGGGTGGGACGTTCATGCACTTGTTTCTTCCTGGGCAGGACGGTTCTATTTGGGTGGGTTGGTTCTATTTGAGTGGGTCCCTATATTTGACTCTATCATCCCAGTCTTTTTAGTCTAGGAGGCTGGGTGGTGGGCATAGTGTCTCTCTGACTGCTTCCTGTAGGATGGGGGGTGGCATGGGGTGCTTATAAGGAAAATGAGAGAGGGAAGGGAGTAGTGTTTATAGGACCATTCTCGGGTCTTCAGTTTGAACTGGTTGATATCCACATAGGGTGAGGATATGAGCAATTGTTTCTCAGGTGACTGCCTGGTCAATAAATCAGGAGAAGAAGCAGAGGATTACTGGTCTGAAACTGAGAATGAGGACGATCATAATTAGCAGCTTTATCATAGACAAATAACCAAGGAGGCCATGATTTGGGCACCACAAGGGTGGAGTAGTGTGAGGACACAGTAAATTACTGTCAGTTTCTACCACTGAGATCTCTGTTTTAGAGGACTCTTATAAGATAGCAGTATAGAAAGGTTGCTCCCATGTCTATTAGAAAAGAGATTGGCTTACCTTCCACTAGCAAAAATACTCAGATTTTAGATTTCATGATTGTTCAGGGGCTGTTCTGATTCTCTAGGGATTGTCGGTCTTCTGCAGGTAGGCCTAAAAAGTCAGGAAGTTTCACTAAGTCCTGGGAGTGGCTGCAAACCAGAACCTCAGAAGGACCTATACAGTCAGACTTCCCTCAAGGACTTTTGCAGGCTGGGCATGGTTTGGGGGGAGGCTTTGGATTGGGGCACTGCTTTGCCCAGTGGACTGATTTACTGCACTTAAAACATGGTCCTGGGGGAGATTTAATTTTTTTCAGAGTGCCCAAAGGAGTTTTGAGAAGTAGCTGGGTTTCGTCTAATGGCACAAGCCGATAACTGGAGTTTTGAGAGGTGGGGCTACTTAGAGGCCTCTTCTTGGTTATTAAAAACCTTAATAGCCTGGTCAATGAGATCTAGCTGTGGGGTCTAAGGACCCTGGGGGGAGTTTTTTTTTCCCAAATATCAAGTGCAGACTGAGAGATTAAAATGCATGTTAGTAATGAATCTGCCCTCGTTGCTTTCTGGCAATAGGGTGGTATAGTGATAGAGAGCTTCCTTAAGATGGGCTAAAAACTAGGCAGGATTTTCATCATGCTTCTGGGTTATTTCTTTTAATTTATCTTAACTGATGGCCTTCTGGGCTGCTTTTTTGAGTCTCTCAAAGAGACACTGGATCATGTGGTTATTGAGGTGGACCCCAGGAGCATCGGTTTTGTAATTCCAATTGGGGTCCTCCCAGGGAATGGTTCTAGCACCCTCTGGCAGAGTATGGTCTGTCTTCTGCGTGAACCTGTGTCTGGGTCCAGACCTGCTCCCTCTCCTCTGAAGTGAGGGTGGAGGTGAGAATGACATATAAGTCATGGCAGGTTAGATCATATGATTGGGTTAGATATCTAAATTATTGCTCTTTTTTTTTTTTTTTTTTTTGAGACAGAGTCTCACTGTGTCACCTTTGATAGCATACCATGGCATCACAGCTCACAGCAACCTCAAACTCCTGGGCTTAAGCAATTCTCTTGTCTCAGCCTCTCAAGTAAGTGGGACTACAGCGCCTGCCACAATGCCTGGCTATTTTGTTGTTGTTCTTGTTGTAGTTGTCATTGTTGTTTAGCAGGACCAGGCCAGGTTCAAAGCTGATAGCTCCCGTGTATATGGCCGGTACCCTAACCACTGAGCTATGGGTGCCAAGACAAATATGTAAATTCTTGAGAGTATTTTGTGGGATCTGTAAAGAATGAACCCAGTCTCTGACTTATGTGGGTCAGTTCTGAGAGAGAAAAAGGGGAATCTGTGACTGAGCAATTCCTGTATTGGAAACCAGAGGTTAAAAAATATATATATATAGATAGATAGATAGATAAATAGATAGATAGATAGATATGTTAAAGTGAGGATGTAAAGAGATCTTATAGAGAGGAGTAGAAAGGAGGTGGCCTAGGCTGTTGTCAGGGAAATTACCAGACCTCCGCGTGGTAAAGTGGGCTCGCCTGCCTCCTCCTCCTTCCCCCTCAGAAAACCCTCCCAAGTTTCCAATGGACCAACTATGGTGGGAGCCTGCCTACCTAAACTGTAACCATTGTTACCTAAACTGTATCCATAACCTAAACTGTAATTATTTTTACTTAAACTCTATCCATGACTACCCAAGCTGTAACCCTGGCACCCTGAGCTAACCAGCCACGTCTCACTTTTGTAGCATGCTTGCTCAAAAATTATATAAGGCAACTTGCCCACTACTGGGACAGAACTGTCTCCCGAGACAGTCCCCTGCACAGATTCAATAAATTTCTGATTAATTGCACTTAAGTGGGGTCCAAGCCAATACTTTCAGGTTGTAGGGGTACAACAATGGGACCTTAAACAAGCCGGAAAAGAGTGGCCCAGGCCCACAGGAGGGCATCCCCCCACATAAGGCTGGACAGGCTAGTCTGACTTGCCAGGGTTAGTCCATGACTGGTACCAGATTTAGGAGGCACTGGAATTTTTCAGCCCAGAGTGGGGAAAGGGAAGAGAAGTTTAAAAGCTCAGAGAAGGGCTATATATGACTGCTTATGAGGCCCAGCAATGGAGGGAGAGAGAAAGAGGAGTTGGAGTGGGGAAAAGGAAAGAAAAGTTTAAGAAGTTCAGAAAGGGGTTCTAGACAAATTCTCATCCCACCATTAAATAAATGAAATTTTGGGAAGGAGTCAGAGGGGTTCCCCCATTTCTGTTCATCACATCAGAACAAGAGTCCATATAGTTGGGTCTGCTGGGGTGTATCTTGGCCCCCAGAGGGAGCTTCTCCCCATCCCATGTTCTCAGCACCAAAAATGAGAGGTCAAGGACCCCAAATAAAAGATTATTCTGAAATGTGAATGAAAGGAAATCAGAATCTGGTTCTGTGTGGGCAACAGTGGCTTTTTTTCCCACTTGAGTGTAAGTGAGCTGAGTCTGAGAAAGGAGTCAGGACGCCGGTTAAAGTGGATGGGAGTTTAAAGGGTGGGAGGGGTAGGGACTGTGCATTCACTCTTTCCTGGGTGGAATATTCATGCACTCATTTCTTCCTGGGTGGGTTGGTTCTGTTTGGGCGGATCCCTACATGTGACTCTATCAGTCACCTACGGCATTTTTTTTTTTTTATTGAATGGTAACTGTGTACATTGATGCACTTTGGGGGTACAGTGTGGTGTTTTCATACACAATCCAAGACACTTCCATCAAACTGGTTAACATAGCCTTCATGTAACTTTCTTAGTTATTATGTCAAAACATTCATATTCTACTCATAGTAAGAT
>NW_003852415.1:21522212-21555251 GCF_000181295.1 Otolemur garnettii
TCAGGAGCCTCTGACCAGGGTTGCTACCAGTCGGCCATCTTCCCAGAATCCCCCCTCACCTTTGGCATTTACTTGAAGGGTAATTGAATTGTACTGTTGGCAGAAAACCCAAACTCTGTAAAATATTTCAAAGAGGTTTATTCTGAGCCAATTGAGTTGCTGCTGCAGTTGGAAAAACGCAATCTCAAGAAGCCCTGAGCAAATGCACTAGAGGCGGTCAAAATGCAACTTTGTTTTATACATTTCAGAAAAGCAGAGTTACAGGCAATGTCATAAATCAATACATAGAGGTTCTACACTGGTTTGGTCCCAAAAGGCAGTATATCTTGAAGCACCGGCTTGTAGGTTATAGGAAGTTCCAGAGATTCTTTAATTTGCAGTTGTTTAAAATTGTCTAAAATATTGGGCTCAGCAGAAAGGACTGTTTAAGTTGATAAAGAAATCTTCTGATCCTCAAGTGATGCTATGCCAAAGTCAGGTGACGGGAGCAAGCCACAATTACTAGGTTAGAATGACCTGTTGAGTGAGATCTGTGAACTGCAATCATTACTCTCTCCAGGCTCCTTGGGAAAGAATTTTGAGCAAAGAGAAAAAGATTAGAGTCCAATTCTCAGTGTGTGATAGTTAATTTATGCATCAACTTGGCAAGACCATGTCCAGTTATTTGGCTAAACATTATTTATGGGTGTTGTCTGTGAGGATGTTTCCCGATGAGATTATCATCTGAATTCATGAACTGAACAAAGCAAATTGCTCTCTCCAAAGTGGGCAGGCATCATACAATCTCTTGAAGTCTTGAATAGAATAAAAAGGCAAAGGAAAGTAGACTTTGCTCCCTCTTTCTGACCACTTCAGCCAGAACCTTGGTCTTTTCCTGTCCTTGTATGAGGACTTACACGATTGGTTGTCTTGGGTCTCCAGTTTGGAGATGGCAGATTGTGGAACCTTGGCTTCCATAATTGTATGCCCGGATTCCTTATAATAACTCTACATCCATTGTTGTGAACCAGCGTGGGCAAGGGGAGCAAACCAGAGTGGAATTGGTGGGGACTGAGAAAAATACAGCACAAGACAAGACACAGAGTTGAAAGATGGGATCAGGAGGTCTGACTGAGCTGATGGCTGCAGCCAGCACCAAAGCACAAAATCAGCTTTATTTTATAGTATCTGGACAGGGTTCTCTACAGCGAAGTAGCATAGACAATATGGGGAAGTAGCATAAACAAAAGACATATTTTTGGTCTTACAATATGATAAGAAAATGACTTGAATAAAGACAAAGCATCTTGTTAATGGTTTCTACTCAACCATAGCATATGATAAGATGTAAGAAGGGAAAGATCACAAGGATCTCTGTATAGTTCTTAAAAATTAACTAGACATGTACTCAGTACTACTGGGAAACCAATTTATAATCACTCACACTTGCATATGAAAAATGAAACACAACTGTAGCCTAGGATGAAGGAGGGAACGGAAGGGAGAGGAGAAAGGAGATGGGTGGGACGTTACAGAGAGAGTTAGTAGGGGGACCACGCCTATGGAGCATATTGCAAGTACAAGTTGGATCTATCAGGTGTAGAACACAAATGTCTTAATGCTGTAACTGGGTAAATGAGGTGAAGGCTATGTTGATTAGTAGGATGTAAGTACTCCAATTTGTAAAAATAATCAACACATTGAATCCCATAATGGCATAAATGTATTCATGATCTATGTACAAATGACTTAATAAAAAAAATTAGACAAAGAAAGAGCTACATGACTTCTGGCAGAGGGAGCATGAGGAAAGGAATATGGTTGTTTTGGGAATGGAGGAGAAGCAGTTGGGGATTCATGATTCATTCCCTGAATGTTCCCCAGGCTGTGGGGGCCCTGCTGCCTCAAGCCTGTGCTCCACAATCCATCTGTGTTTGTCTTCTGTCTGTCTGTCTATCTATCTCTTCATCCATCCATCCATCCATCCATCCATCTATCATCTGTCTACCTGTTGGTTCTGTTTCCCTAGGGGAACCCTAACTAATACAGAAGGGGAGACCAGCTTCTCACTGGGGATCCCCAGATATCAGGAGGAGTAATGGTTCTCTCTCTGGCACATTCAGTTTTTCCATAAATGAACCTTTTCATTTCCATTCTGGGGTGGGGAAGGGAGTTGAGGTTCCCATAGTTCAGGATGTAGAGTTTCTCTTAAACACCCACCCCTCATTTTTATTTTATTTTATTTATTTTTTGAGACAGAGCGTCAAGCCTGGGTAGAGTGCTGTGGCATCACATGTCTAACTCCTGGGCTTAAGCAATTCTCTTGCCTCAGCCTCCCAAGTAGCTGGGACTACAAACACCCACCACAATGCCTGGCTGTTTTTGGGTTGTAGTTGTCACTGTTGTTTGGCAGGCCTGGGCTGGATTCTAACCTGCCAGCTCTGGTGTATGTGGCTGGTGCCTTAGCCGCTTGGGCTACAGGCACCGAGCCCCACCCCCCATTTTTAGCTGAGAGCCTACCCTACTTTCCCTTGCACCTGGTGTCCTCAAGATTGGACAGGTGTGGTTTTTCTACACAATTACCTGGAGGCTCCTGAGACAGTGGGAGGAGGGGTTTGGTCTGCTTGAGAGGTGGGGAAGGGGCTGAGGGGTTTGTCTGATAACTTTATACTGACTTTCAGTCAATCCCACACTGTTAGTGCCTGATGTTTCTAAACCTAGAATCCCTTGGGGAATCTCTGTTCTTGGTGCTCACTCCTGCTTACCTCTAACCCTTACCTCCCTCCTTAACTCTTCTGAGGCTGCTCCTAAATGCTTGAGTCATTTGATTCTGGCTGCCATTGCTCAAACTCCCTTTCTCTCAATCCCTGTGGACCTGCAGCTTCTAGTTCATCCTTTTACTGTCATTCCATGGTATTTAGGGGGAGTAAAGGTAAAGAGATAGATGTGGGTACCATCTTACCACATTTGTCAGAGTCTTCCTACTTTGTGCGACATCATGGGGTGGATCTGGAAACCAGGGATGCACGAGACAAAGAGGAGGATGGATACTCAGGTGTGGGTGCAGGTGGGCCATGCATGGTGAGGGGTCTGAGAGAGCCAGCGGGGAGGAAGCAGATGAGAAGGTGGTGAAAGGTAGAGGATTCTATTTATTTTGATGGTGGTAAAACGAGGAGGGTGAAGAGGGGGTTGAGAGGATTTGGCCCTAAGTTGGACTCAGAGAAAGGAATGTCAGCATTGTGGATGTGCCTCAGCTTGTGCAGGGCTGAGCAGGACCCAGAGCAGGACAGGCAGACTTGGGACAGGAGAAGGGTGAGCTTAAGTGGTGTCTTCTGGAGTTTGGGGCAAATATTCAGGAACCCAGGAGTGACAGTTGGGTTGTTCATCTGGCCTGGGAGAAATGATTGGCAGGCACATGCATGCCATCTAGCCAGGCTGCAGGTGTTATAAATCTCTGCAGTTGCATTTTCTGGCTTCTCTGAATAGCTCCTGTGTGTGCTAACACATGCACACATGTACGAACACATACACACATATGCACCTGCACCCCTGTGCACACACACATGTATACACACATACACGCACATCCTGCAATTCAGACTTTTCTATTTAGAGCCACCCCTGACTGAGACTTCCTTGCCATGTTAAAACAAGCAATGGAATAGAACGTGGCACTTCTTGATAAAAATAGAACACATTGACTTCTGCCCAGGCTGCCTGGTGGGCAGGCTCATGGCCTTGTTCTTTCTCAGCTTTCCACGTTATTAATTTTTAGTGTCAAAAGACAGTTCTGCTGCTCCAGGCCTTCAGCCTAGCTCTGCTAGATTAGAAAGCCTTTCTCAGCCTTTCACCACAGAGCCTGGGGCAGGTCCTTCCTTCTAGCCCTTCCTCACTCTATTCTGCTGCTCTGGCGGGCAGATCCGTGCCTCATCCAGCACCGGCCCCTGGTTCATCTGAAATAAGGATGTCCCGACAGTTCTCTGAACTGGCCAGCCTGGGGCTCCACTGAGTACTGGTCCCTGCCCATTGATTACACACGGTGGCACTGGGTGGACCCAGCTCACCCAATGACCCACTGGTGCTGCCCTCTTTTCTTCTGGTCCTGGGCTTCTTCATGTCTAAACTACATGGAGAACAGAGATCAGCTCTTTTGAAGGTAAAGATCACCTTCCAACCTGGGGCCCATGGTATGAAGAGTCTCAGGCCTTGGAGACAGAGAGGGGGTGGGCCACATCCACAAGCCCCATCCAGCCCCAGTTGGCAGTTCAGTGTGAAATATGCTCATTTTTAATGAGCCTGTTGCTTGCCTGTGTGTTTCCAAATAACTCAGAGATCCCAGAGAGTGTATTCCCTGCTCCCCTCTGCAGAAGGAGAGCAGTGCTGCAGTTGCAGGGGCAGTGGGTTGAAGAAGCAGCTGGTGGGGCATCACCTGCAACTTGCCTCCTACTTCTCTCAGCGCTCTCCTGTCTCCTCCCCATCCCAGGCTGCCTGTTCCACTTAGATTACCTTCCTAGTTCAAGGAGAACATGGCTGCTGCTGCACCTTGCGAAGCTCATGTTGACTGTCTCTTGGGCCCATGTTAACCTGAACCTATGCTGGAAAGGAAATTCTGAAAAAAGTATTTCTAGCTTAGCTACATTGATACAGCACAAATCTACCTGAAGGGCACAGTTCTCTGTGGTTTCAGTTTGGAGAAAGGAGGAGCTTCTGGACTGAGATGTTCTCACATTCTTCATGCAGAAATCCCCCCCTCTCAGATAGTCCCTGGATCCTCCTATGAAAAGTCCCTGTGGCCTTGGCAGCTGGCCCCTAGAGCTACCAGCTTTCTGCTTCTCAGGGGCTTCACTGTCTTTGAAACAAATTGTTATTCTACACTCGCTTAAAGTCATTTCATTCTTATTTGCAAAACAAATAGTTATCTGGAGAAAAGTGCCTTCAGTCACGTTCCTAATTTTGCCGGTATCCATAGCTCCTTTTACAGGTGGAGCTGACTAGGCTCGAATGTGAGAGGTCCTGGTGGGTTAATTATCACTAGGGATGTACAGTGGCATCAACCACCTGGGAAAATGTGGTTTTCCACTTAAAGTGAACAAACATACTTTCCTCCAACCAACTTGCTAACACATGTGGTTTCTCAAGGTCCTTAGGACTATTACAGTAAGTCCTTAAACATCACCAAAAAGTTCCTCAGTTCCTTGCTCTTCTTTATAAATAGACTGTGAAACTCAACTCTGTGGTGACGAGATACAGAATAAGTGTATCTTAGCTGAAATGTCAGGCTCACAGCTGTGCTACCTTTTGTGTGTCTAACAAGACGTTGAGGCCAGTTCAGGAAGCTCATCTCCAGCCACCTGTGCTGATCATTTCCCATCCTTTCCAAGTCTATAATGACACTCCCCATCCAGGTCTGTATAATTTCCAGCCCAAACCGAGTCATGGCATATGGAACATCTGATTTTCTGTTTCCATTCTAGTTACTTTATTCTCATGTGCTTGTGGGCGCCATCCACCCATCCTCTGGGCAAATGCCCGTCTGACTTCTGTTGTAGTCACATAACCAAAAAAGACAACAACAATAAAAATAAGAAGGAAAATATTTACCATCCACAGAGTATCTGCTATGTGCTTAAACATCATATGCAGTACCTCTAATTATACAAATATAAAGTATTATTATTCCCCTTTTACAGATGACAACCTGAGGATCACATTGGATTAAATACTTATCCAACATTAACTCAGAAACTAGGCATGAGACTTGGAATTAAAACTCAGGTATTCCTGTCTCCAAAAAAGCCCCAACTCCTACCATACTCCCCAGACACAGGTGTGGCTACAGATAGGGGCTGAAGTTAAAGAGACAGATCCTCACTGGGCTCACAGAAGAGCAGAGTGAAAGAGGGTTTAGTGAGAATTTCCTTTACACAGGAGAAAACCGATTGCCAAGTTCAAGATAACACAGCGGGGGTGCGTCCCAGCAGCGTGATCCGGGCTTCCTGCCTCAGTGCTCGCTCTCTCTGCCTCCTGTGCCACCTGTTCTCATGCTGTGTCTGCTCACTTTCCAGCTGCACATCTGAAGTCACAATGGGAAGTTCTGAGGGGGTGTGTGGAGCTCAGGAGGGAGAGAAGTGCTGGTGGCAGGTTTTGCATGATGTGGTTTATTTTCTCCACTTTCCTTTTTTTACTCTATGATTCTTAAGTGGACAGCACTTTGGGGCTATACCAGCACCTTGCAGTTCGGGTGTGGTGGCGAAGGATATTTTCTTTTTTCAGATTAATGTGGGGGCGCAGATGATTAGGTTACATTGTTTGCATTTGTGAGGTAGAGGCCAAGTTGTAGTTGTGGCCTTCACCCAGGTGTGCCAGATACCCATACACGGTGCATGTTTGGTGAGCCCACCAGTTCCCCTCCCTCCTCCCAGCTCTCCCCTCCTCCCTACTTGAGTTTAATTGTGTTTTTCTCTTGTGTGGATGTGTATTTGTTCATCTACTGGTTTCATCTTAGTACTGAGTACACTGGATGTTTACTTTTCCATTTCGGTGATACTTCATTAAGTAGCTCCATCCAGGTTAATGTAAAAGATATAAAGATAAAGTCTCCATCTTTTTAAGACTGAATAGTATTCCATGGTATACATATACCGCAGTTTATTAATCCATTCATGAGTACACTTGAGTAGATTTCGCATAGTTTTTTTTTTTTTTTTTTTTGAGGCAGGGTCTCACTATGTCACTCTCAGTAGAGTGCCATGGTGTCATAGCTTACAGCAACCTCAAACTCTTGGGCTTAAGTGATTCTCTTGCTTCAGCCTCCCAAGTAGCTGGGACTACAGGTGCCTGCCACGATGCCCAGCTATTTTTTTTGTTGTACTTGTTGTTGTTGTTTAGCAGGCCTGGGCCAGATTCAAACCTGCCAGCCCAGGTGTATGTGGCTGGAGCCCTAACCACTGAGCAACAAGCCCTAAGCCTGATTTCACATCTTGATGATTGTGAATTCTGGTGCATATGTTGAAAAGGGATATTTTAAAAGACACAATAGGTTAAGAACTTTTCATAAAGAATAAGTAGAGAAAAAATAAAGTTGTATTAGAATATCCATCTTACATTTGGGCTGAGCACAAAATAAGCTTTTTACCAAATTCAGAAGTGTGCCAGAGCTACTCAAAGGTGTCTGAAGGGAGACGGATTGGGACCCTCTTGGTCTCTGGGCTGCTGTTGCAGAAATCAGGGAATTATGGGGACCAAGAATGTCCTGTAATCGGGTAGGAGGGCTTTCAATGGCAGCAACAGAAAACTTGGCCAGTGTGTCTGAAATAAGAAAAGCTTATTTGTATCCCTGAATTGAAGGTTCCAGCATTGGTTCATCAGATCAGGGCACTCAACTGGCATCTCTATCAGATACTTTGCCTTTCTTTCATTTTTTTAAGATGGCTGTCTCAGCTCTGAGCATCAAATATCTGTATCCTGTATAAGCACAGAAGGGGACATGCAGGAAGATGGGGTCTCCCCCATCCTCTGAGTATCAGCTCTGTCCTCGGGCTGGCTTCTCTCATGGGGTAGCTCCACAGCAGCAGACCTCACACCTACCCTGCTTGTAAGCTGCAGGCTCTATTGTGGCTCCTTGCTTATGTACATTTAAAGTCTCTCTCACTTGGGACTGCTGTTTGTTTCTCACACACACCCCTGCTTCTTCTTGCTTGTTTAAATGTGCTATTCTTCCATGACATGCCACTCCGAAGTGTAGCAGCCATTTATTGTTGCCCACCCATCTTCAGATCAGTCTCCTGTTCCTACAGATCCAGGCTGGGCTTGGCTGACCTTGGCTGACCATGGCTAACCATGCTGGGCCTGTGCAAGTGTCCTGGGTGAACTGGCAGGTTGGCAGGGGCTGGAACAGTCTGGCTGGGATGAGCTAGCTCTCCTTCCAGGTGCTTCTCACCTGCCTCCAGCAGGTTTGCTGGAGCACGGCTGCTGGTGGTGGCGAAGTCTGAGAGGACAAGTGACCCATAGAAGAGGGCAAACAAGCATGGCCCGTGAGCCAGAGCAGATCACACGGCTGAGACCCAGGACTGGACTGGAAGGCGATTGCAGAGTTCCAGGTGCAGGGAGGGATATTTGTAGGCCAACAGCCTCAGAGGTAAAAAGGATCCTTTATGTTGGCAAGTGTGAAAGTTGATCATATAAATTGGGCCATTCTTGTCATACCCAACCAAAGCAGAGTCAAGAAGCCAGGGGAGAAAGCACTCAGGGCAGGTAACATTGCTCTAAGAATATCGTTCTGTGCAAGCCTGGCTGCTAACACGCCTGCTGTAACCTGGAACCAGTTTTATCTGAGAGTGTGAGAACAACCTACTGCAATTCGGAGATGAGTTTTACTCACTGCCATCACTCACCTGTCAGAGCCCGCCAGCTCTCCAAAACTTTACTAGTGCCAATAACCTTTCTAAAAGAACATTATGTAATGTTTCTCCTTTTTATAGAACCTCTAATCTCCTCTTTGTTCTTCAGACATACTGAAGAGCACCCAGTCTGTGTGTATGCTTCAGATTACAATTCTTGTATTCTAAACAAAATGTTAAATTTAGAGGTTAATCTCTACATGTTTTATTTAACTTCAGTGGCAGGTGAGTTAAATTGCTGCCAAGGGTTCTCACATGCTATGGAACTGTATCCTTGATACAACCATGTGAGGGAAGCAGCATCTCCCCATTGCACGGAGGAGGAAACTGAGGCCCACAGATAAAGGGGATTTCCCAAGGGCATGTGATCACTAAGTGGCAGGGCCAGGATTTGAATCCAAGTCTTATCTGACTCTAAATACACTGAGAAGGGGGAGACTTGTATGGACACATGGGGAAGGGGAGGCCAGGAGAAGTGATGTGAGATCATTAGGGTCTTCTGGCCCCAGCGGGCCTTTCTACCCTAGGGCCTCTCCCCTCCAAACATGGTGGGTGATCTCCCCAAGAGCACCCACCAACTGGGGAAAGGCTGGCATGGGCCCAGTTTTAACCTGTAGGGAAAGAATATATTTTGCCCTCTTGGGTAAGCTCCACTGAACCTCTTGTCTTGGGTTGTGGACGAAACGTCTTTTTTCCCTTCAGATGGTTTAATCCTAACTACAAATGGGTTAATGCTGCTGCTGCACACAAGTTCTTATCTGGGGTTGGTGCATTCAACTCAATTCCACAGGTTTCCTGGTGTTTCCTCCACACATGGGGCAGCAGGAGGCAGGGAGGCAGGGCCACAGCTATACCCAGTCCTGGTCTTATCACAGCATAGTTGGTTGCACACCTGCCACAAGCCTGTGCCATGCTGTGGCACTTTTCACACAGCATCACTTTCAACCTCAGAGCAATTCTGCAAAGGAGGCACTGCTACTATCACCAGTGCACAGATGAGGAAACCAAGTTGGACTAAGGCTCAGAGAGGGTAATTGAGCCACCCAAGGTCACAAAACTAGAGTATGGCAAGCCAGGTTCTGAGCCCAGTTCTGCCTTTTATTAGGTCAAATACTCACTCCATCTATCCAAATGACAACTCATTATATATTTGATCAGTGCTCTGAAATTTCTCTAAAGATTTTTATTACCTGTCATCTCTTTGTTGCCCAGGCCCAGATGGAGAGTGACTTGGGGTGACGGTCCCACTGAGACTCAGGGGGCAGGCCCCTGACTCGGTGTGAACTCTGACATGCTCTCCCACACTTATCTATCCATCAGTCCCCTGGCTAGCTTGGACACTCACACTGTGCCCAGCTTGATGGGCGAGGCAGTTTGGGAAGTACAGCAAGGACCACAGCCAATCCCAAGCATTTTCCCAGAACATCCCGCGTGCAGAGTTCCAGTAGGTGCCGGGAGGCAGGCTGGAGTCTTCTAGGTCCAGCCCCTCGGGCAACTTGTTTCACCTCCTAAGCCTTCCTTTCCTCAACTGTTAAATGGGACAATTCTACCCCCCTTGCATTTGGTGAACACTAAGTGAAACATTCAATGCAAAACATTTAGTTCAGGGCCTGGAACATAAGGAACACTTAATAAATAAATGAAATTCTTTTGAGTATGATTATCAGTTGCACCCAGATTTTCACTGTGAACTTGTGGCAGGAACAATGGCTGACTCATAACTGGTGCTCAGTAAGCACTGGGTGAATGAAGTTTTGATCAAGACAAGCATTCTTTCTTAGCTTTATGGGAAAGGAGATAGAGACTTGGAAGGGAAGGAAGTGTGCCCTGGCTCAGCACCTATAGCTCAGTGGTTAGGGTGCCAGCCATATGCACTGGGGCCAGTAGTTTCAAACCTGGCCCAAGCCTGCTAAATAACAATGACAACAACAACAAAAATAGCCAGGCATTGTAGTGGGCACCTGTAGTCCCAGCTACTTGGGAGGCTGAGGCAAGAGAATTGCTTAAGCCCAAGAATTTGAGGTTGCTGTGAGCTGTGATGCCACGGCACTCTACCCAGGGAGACATAGTAAGACTCTGTCTCAAAAAAAAAAAAAAAGGAAGTGTGCCCAGGTCAGCGAGGTAGTAAGTGGCAGAACCGGGTTTGAATTGGGGTCTGCCTGGCTCTAGACCCAGTGCACCATCACCACGCTGTCTGTGAGCCACAGGCTCCAACTTGTGGGCACACGAGTGAGGAGCCTGTCTTCTTGCTGCCCTGGGGATCCTGTCTTGGTGTGGCTGTCCCTGGGGACTGGGGGTGGGAATGAAGGGCAGGCCGGAGAGAGTCACCCAGGGACTGCTGGAAACACAGAGGGGCCCTGATGGACACTCTGCTGAAGCCAGCTTTGTACCTACCACTGCTGTCTTCCATCAGCGCTGAGCTCGGAGGGGGTGAGAGCCCATGTCTCTCCTCAAAGAGGCCCCTGCTGGGTATCTGGCCACAGCCTCCGTTGGGCCAGTGGAGCAGTGGAGGCCCTTCCCAAACCTGAGCCCAAATCCCTTATCTCTGGGCTCCCCAGTAATCTCTTGAGTCATTCTATAGCCAGAGACCTCTTTGGGAGCCCAGGTCACCCCCACTACTTGGCCCATTCATGTGGAAGATTTTACAAACTACCTCTTGCTAATAGTCTGTCTTATCTCTATCCTATCTATGATGCTTTGCCATGAGCTAAATTTTCCCTGATAGGTTACAACTTCTACAACGGTAGATATAATTACAACACATGACATGTATTTTTCTCAGTGTATTTCCAAAAAATTATTAGAACATCAAACTCATGATTTTTCCTATATTTTGAGTAGACTGAAGCTATTAAATGCAGGACTATGAAAGTCTACCGTTTTACAGACCACGGGATTACAAACGATGTCCTGACCATGAATGCTTCAAACTCAGGCCTTCTGTGAAGTGTCCAGAAGTAGATGGCTTTCCCGAGGGTACCCTGGTCTGCTGACTTTCCTGCCCAACCCTGCTCCCCACAGCAGCCCACTGCCCCACACTGACTACACTGCTGCCGGCCAGGACTGCTTCGTGCACCTTCCTATGCCAGACAGGCCTTCTCATTCATCCTTTACATGCATGTTAACAGGCCCCTGCCAGTGAGAAAACACATGGCTGCAGAGCCAACCCCAGCTCCCGTGGTGTGGTCTGGCTACAATTTGAGGGCCAGATACATCACTAGTTATAGGAGTTTCTCCAGGCCTGGCACTATACAGAAGCTTTGTAAATGTTTGCTGAGCGAATGATGAATCACTGATTTTTGATTTTCCTCTAGACTTGGAGAATAAGTGAGTTGCCTGCAGTCACCCAGGGCATCCATGGCAGAGGTTCAAGTAAAGCCCAGATCTCTGCGCCTCTCATTCAGAGCCCTTTGGGCTTCACATCACTGTCTCTCGGTCATTTTTAAAAACAAGTCACAAGGTTTCATGGCAGTGCCAAGACTCTCCAAGGGCCCAGGAGCAGCTCCGGTGATTCCTGCAGCCATAGACAATAAGGCCCTGCTCAATGGTGAGGGTGACTGGAATCCTCTACAGCTGCTGAGAAGAAGGAGAAATTTCCTCCAAAACTTAATATCCACTCTGGATTCTGGATTTTGGCATCTATTGTTGTTAAAGAAAACGTTCCCACTAGTAGCTGAGTTTCTCTTTCTGTTCGTTGCCTGTCAGTTTATCCATTGTGCTTTGTAACAAGAGTCTGTCTGAAATGGTATCCTGGGATTAAAACACAGGATGCCAAGTTTCCAACGTCGGTGCCCACTTTAATTGCTACATTTATTGCCGCAGGAGTTTGCTTCCATGTTGCTTTATGGTACGTGTGGTCATTTTTCACTTCATTGTTGTTTCCCTAGTTTATGGCGCTTATAATGTTTATCTCACTCCTTGGAGGATTTCTGAAGAATTGAGGTCTGGCCGTGTTGCCCGGCTGGCCTCCAACTCCTGGGCTCAAGCAACTCTCCCACCTCAGCCTCCCAAGTAGCTGAGACTTATGGGTATTTACTAACATGCCTGGCTGGACATGTAAATTTAAAGTGAATAATCAAACACCCAGCTGACTGAAAACATTGCAGATAGAAAAGCCACAATGTGTTTTTTACATCTAGGGAGTAGTTTCTGTGAAACATTATGCCTTTGTAGATCTGTTTTTGAAATCAGAATACGTTTTTTTCATTCGCATATTCTTAAACTTGAGTGATTATTAGCTTTTTATGAAATCTGTGTTACGGGCAATGTCTGTGGCTCAAAGGAGTAGGGCGCCGGCCCCATATACTGGAGGTGGCAGGTTCAAACTTGGCCCCAGCCAAAAACTGCAAAAAATAAAAAGAATTCTGTATTATATAGAAAGAACTACTGGCAGTGTTAATCTATTCTAATCTTTGGAGAAAGTAGTGATTTAATTGTAAGTGCATCATGCACTACTGATATTTTAAATAAATTGTTCACCCTTCAAGTGATAGCAGTTCATTGGATAACATGACTAGATGTGTATGAAGGAATCACATTATCATGAGCCTCTGACCCAGCTTCAGTAAGTGCTATTTATCTGACTTTGACAATGGTTTTATTAGGTGAGAAGACTAAATGAAAGCATTTTATGTTTTCCCTTCACTTTAGAGTTTATGATTGTGTAAATTATTGGGTTTTTAGCATTTTGTAGTGTGAACTTCTAATCATTTTTAAGTATGCATATATATATATTTTTTTTTGAGACAGACTTTCACTATGTCACCCTCGGTAGAGTGCTATGACATCACAGTTCACAGCAACCTCAAATTCTTGCGTAGGAGTCCTCAAACTTTTTAAACAGGGGGCCAGTTCACTGTCCCTCAGACTTTTGGAGGGCCGGACTGTGGGCCCTGGGAAGAGTCGGCTGCTAAGCAGGACAGGCAGCAGCGGCAAAAACACCTGGCGGGCCGGATAAATGTCCTTGGTGGGTGCATGTGGCCCATGGGCCGTAGTTTGAGGATGCCTGCTCTTGGGCTTAAGCGATTCTCTTGCCTCAGCCTCCCAAGTAGCTGGAACTACAAGCGCCCACCACAATGCCCGGCTATCTTTTGTTTGCAGTTGTCATTGTTATTTAGCAGGCCTGGACCACACTTGAATCCATCGGCATCGGTGTATGTGGCCAGTGCTGTACTCACTGAGCTACGGGCACCAAGTATGAGTAATTTTTTCTGTTCCATTTAAATAAAATATTTTTATAACAAAACAACAAATAAACAAAGCTCAAAGACACATTTTCCAAACCTCAATTCCCCACCCACAAGATGGGCCTAACATAGAGCTGTCTCTACTTCACTCCAGCATCAACAAGCCGGGAGCTCCACTTCATTCACTTCAACTCTTTTCCACGGGCATGTTTTGAGCAGCCTCTTCATTCCAGAAACTGCACACAACCGGGGCTGAATAAGATAGTCACCATGACCTTCGCTTTCTCCAGGAGGAAGACCTCATTGGGGAGGGAAGTTCAGAAGCAGACAGGTGTATGCAGTCACCTATACATAGATTCAGGTTTGCCAGGGAAGTAGAGGAAAAAAAGACAAAACTGAAAATGAAGGAGAGGAGCAGGCTTGGAAGGAGGCAGCTGCTGTTTGGCTTTGTGGCCCTCCTTCCCTGATCAGCCTTGTTCTTGTCATCTGGCCCTCTCTCCACATCTCTTTGCCAGCTGTCAGGGCTAACCTTTGCTGGCTGTGGGTTAATGTGGGTGTTAATAAGGGGGCAAACAGTTAAGTGCTAGTTGATAACTTTGGAGTTAGCTGATAACGATAGGGCGAGATTACTAAGCTTTTAATTGAAAAATAAGCTGTCAACCACAAATTGGTGTTTACTGACCATTTGCCTTGAGTTGGTATTAAGGCAGCAAGTTCTGAAGGAACGACCTGTATCAGAATCACCTGGTGCTTTAAAAACTAGCACATTTCTGGACCTCTAGCCCAAGCATTTTGAACCCCTGCATGGGGTACCCTGAGAGTCATGGTGTTATTGAGCTTCCTGGTGGTTAGGGGACACATAAAATTTGAGAAGCCCTTAAGGTGTTACCTGCTTGCTGTGGTGTCAGAGGTTAACCAAAGGCTTGGCTCATTGCCCTCAGACTCAGCTATGCATTGGTGTCACCAGGGAGCTTTAAAATAGCTTGAGACCCCGCACATACTTCTAGTGATTCTGATTTGCTTGGATTGTGGGTGCAACTTGGGCATTTGGTGATTGCAATCAGCTCCCAGGTGATTTCAATAAATATGAGGCCAAACTGAGAACTATTATCCTTGCTACTCACAGTGTAGTCTCCAGGTCTACCGAATTGGTCTCACCTGGAAGTTGTTAGAAATGCAGAATTTCAAGCCTCACCCAGACCTGCTGAATCTGGGTCTGCATTTTAACAGGATTCTCAGGCAATTCCTGTGTATATTGTCGTCTGGGAAGCACTGCTGTCAGAGATTGCAAATTTTCTAGACCCCAAAGAATGAAGTCATACTGGAGAGATAATCAGTGGGAAAGAATATTTTGGGGAATGAAAACTTTCCCTGGAGGCTTCTGAAATCATATCATTATGGTGATTATGGACTCAACAAATAAATATCCTAGCTTTGCAGGAAATAAGTCACAAGGAGTTATGTAACGGTAAATTTGTGGTTGCCATTGTATGGTAGGGGAAAATGTGAGTCCATAATCTATATCCTTCATTGCTTTATTAAAAAGTTTTAAAGTTTTGAAGTGGAGAGTCAACGGGGAGCCTTTTGATGTTGCGTATTATTGTATAGTTTATCATGTCCAGGTTTCACAACGCTCTTCTGCCCCTGGCACAGCCAAAACTGAGTCTTTGCTCTCAAGGAAGGAAATGAGGTCATACCAGGTCAGCCAGCGGGAGCTGCTGGCTTATGGAGTGACCACTTTCTTTGCAAAGTGATTATAAAGTAATTCTCTAGAGTCTGTTCTGGATCCTTAATAGGAAGTGAAGTCCATACTTCATCTCCAAGATCATCTGGTCCAATTTATTGAAGTTCTAGGCTAGGAGGATAACTGGCTTATCCAAGGCCAATGAGCTTGTCAACCCTCATGTCTTCCTCTGGCCAGCCACCATCTGACCCTCTTCTCACCATTCCACTCTCCTATTAGTTATGCATTGCTGTGGAACGAATCACCATGATCTTAGCAGACAACTACTTAACACACAACTATTCCCTTATAGTTTCTGTGGGTCAGGAGTCTGGGTATGGTTCTCTGCTTCAGGTCTCATAAGGTCAAAATCAAGGTGCATGCCGGGGCATCTGAATGCTTGACTGGAGAAGGATCTCTTCCAGGCTTATACGATTGTTCACTTCCTTGTGCTGGCAGAACCTTCTCTGAATGTTGTCTGGAGGCCCCTCTTAGCTCTTAGAAACCACCCGCATTCCTTGCCACCTGGGATGTCCAAGCTGGCTTCTTGCTTTCTCAAAGCCATTAAGAGGGTAAGAGACTCCAGTAAGATGGATGTCATAATCTTATGTAATATAATCACATAAGCATGTACATTTGATACATCATGTCAGTTTGTCCTGTATTCTATGAGTTAGAAGCAAGTCACAGGTCACATCCATATGCAAGGGGAGGGGCCTATGCAAGGATGTAAGCTCCAGGAGGTGGAGATCTTTTGGGAGCCATTATAGATGCTGCCTACCACACTTTACAGTCTGCGTTTGAGCTACATGGAGCTCCTAGCAGCTTCCTGGGCCTGCTGAGCACCTCTTGCCTTTGCACATGCTGTTCCCTCTGCTTGGAGTTCCATCCCACTTGCTTGGCCCACCTCATCTTAAGGCTCTGCTTAGATGTTATTTCCTTTGGGCTCTTGTCAAAAGTATCAATTTTAATGCTTGTCACCCTGCATTATAATTTTTCTGTTTACTCATCTAGCTCTCCACCCTTCCCCAACCCCTGCCGGTCCTAAAGCAAGATCTACACAGGGCTAGGATCTTTGTGCCTCAATTAGCATTTGTTGAATGAGTGAATGATTAAAGGAAAAAATAGCCCTGTCTTGGAACCCAGGACCCCAATTCCCAGTTCTAATCCTTGTCCCCTGCCCAAGGACTGTCTGATGGTTCATCTCTCTGAGGAACCCTGAAGCAACTCAGTAAGTAGGCCAATACCTTGCCTGACTTTCCCTGACTTTGAAATAACTTTCCCCTGCAATTCTCAGGTGCACTTCCCTCTAAACTCTCTCACTGTTCTTTGCCTCCGTCCTCCCCCCTGCCTTGTAATTTTGTGGCCCTGCCAAAAATTGGAAGCTCATTATTAAACCGGGAGTCGCCTTATATTATCCCAGAGACTACAGATGGAAAATATTTGCTTCTATCTCAGCTGAGAACTGACACAGTAAAGGCTCCTTGAGATGTTAACTGTCAAGGAGAGGAATAAAAGTTTTTCATCTGCATGAGTAATTGTTTCCTGTGTTGTCCAGAGAGACATCCCAGACACATTCACACTGGGCCAAGAGCAGCTGCCATTGCAGAATCCAGCCATGTCCTTCCGTCACACCTTCTCTTTCTTGGAGTTAGTCAGAACAGAAGCTGGGGATGTGGGGGAAGGGGTGCAGGGAGGCAGGGAGGGTGCTGCAATATGCAGACTGGGAGGAGTGGAATCAGAAGGTGCTTGGGAAGAGGGGGACCTGGGCCCAGGGCCTTGGGTGGTTGCTGAGGGCCTACGGGGAGCCAAAGAGTCAGGTGTCCTTCCTCTCTTCCCTCCCACCCTGCCTCAATCCACCACCTAGTCCTGTCAGCTTTACCACTAGGATTCCAGCCCCTTCTCCACACCTCTGTCTCTGCCATTTTAATCCAGACCCCTCAACTTTCACTGGGGCCTCACAACAGCCATCCAAGCAGTTTGGGATTCTGCTCTCAAATGTGAAGCAATTCTTCTGCACCGCCACCAGACTGATCTGTTTAATCCACAGCCAACTCTTGCTTCTTTTTGGCTTCTCATAGCCCTTGGAATGAAACCTCAGCCTACATCCTTGTGTGACTAAACAGCCACCCATCCCCACCTTCTAATCTCATCTAAGGTCCCTCTTCACTCTTCAGACCAGCCTCTCTGCTCCTCAAACACTCCAGCTCATCCTGCTCTTGGGACTTTCACACTTTCTGTCTCCTGGGAACATCCCTCAACTCCCCTGCCCCCAGATCATGCAGCTGGCTCCTTCCTGACACCCAGGTCTCTGCTCAAATGCCCTTCTTCTGAAGGGTCTTCCTTGGCCATGAGGTGTGATGTGATGTCTCCCTTCATCACTCCAGCACATTTACCAAACTTTATTTTCCCATAACACTTAATCACCATCCAGAGTTGCATGAGTTGGTTTTTGTTTATCATCTGCTGCCCTCACTAGCATGGATGTCCATGAAAGTGGAGAGGGATGTGCCTGTCTCAATCATTACAGAAGTCCATGCCAGCATGAAGAAGGAGCCTGATAATTATTTATTGAATGACTAAATGGAAGCCAGGTGGCAAATTTGGTTCCTTAGCAGGTGGGTGACTACTGCTGTCTGGGAATGGTCTAGATATGGGGACTCAACAATAATGGCAAGAGTGACAATTGCTACTGTTGTATTCAGGGTTGGACTTTAGTTTCTGAAATTGTCCAAACTGCTTTTATCCCTGCAACAGGGAGAATCAGCAGAGAAAGGTGCTTCCTCCACCACCGAAGGCACATGGAGTTACTCATACTGCCAGAGAACACCCAGAGGAGGAGGGAACAAGGGGAAAAATGGTTTAAAAAATTCCAAAGTAAGAACAAATCTTTTATGTTGATGTCCTGAGTGATTAATGTATAAAGTCTCAGAAATCTCCTGCACTTGCCATGTTTTATGATTTCAGGCAAGAATGCTAAACATGTTTCCCATAGCTAGAAGTCTACGCAGAATATGTGGTTCCGATTATGTAGTATGTTTTAAGAAGAGATAAAGACACCTGTTCCCAGCTGCCCCATCTCTTGCATTCCTAGACCTTGAGTGTCAGAAAGCTCTGGGAGGGTGAAAATGCAGAAGATCCGACTATAGAAAAAACCAAACTGAATTGAGACCTTTAATTTTAACCCAGAGGGTCCACCATTTGTACCCCAGAAGGTCCTACAAATATTTCAGAGCTGAGATAGCATTTTTCCATTGTATAAACAAAGGTCTCAGGGATTGCTTCATAGTTTCTTTTAATTACAGTTAATTCTTAAAGGAAAATGTATATTTCTGATTTATTTCCCTTCTCAAGGGGGCAGGGAGTTATAGTACTCAGCTTCCATATCACCATTCTTCAAGATCAAGCCCAAGCCAGGCATCATTACAGCACATATTTCCATCGTGTCATCTGTCATCCTCATAGCAAGCACATGGCCCTTGGCAGTAAGAGTTTAGTTTTTCCAACATTTATTGGGCACCTGTTCTGTGCCAGTCCTACTGTAAACACCAAGAAGATGTAGTCCTTGTTTCTCCATTCAGCTTCATAGAGATTGTATCAAGAAGCAGGATGAGGCAAAACCCTGGATCAGATGCGGGCCTGTGGAAGACAGAGAGAGAGAGAGGGAGGGAGGAAGGGAGGGAGGGAGACAGAGAGAGAGAGAGAGAGAGAGAGAGAGAGAGAATGAATGAGAATTGCAGGGTTGGGTGGGGGCAGAAGGTGTTCCCTTGCGTTGTAAGGCAAATCTGTTGTGATAGAAGGACTAGGATGTGGGGCAGGGGCTTGGACTCCAGTTTCTGACTAGTATGGCCAGCAGACAGGTTCTAAAGCAGGTTGGGATTGAACTCAAGGCTGGCTCAGGGATAATCTTACAGAGGGATGAACAGTTAGCTCTAGATACTGGCAAGAGAAGTGGTGGGTGATGGACCCAGCAGGACATGGCATCATGAACTTGGCTGTCTGTCCCATGTTTGTGCACATTTAGGGGCTACCATTGCTTCTGCTTTGCCCCATGCCTGCCCATTTCCTGGAGCAGATCCCTACAGCACAAGGAAGAGGGAGGGAACACTGCTGGAATCCACTGCCCTTTCCTCAGATGCTAGTGATGCAGAGGGTACCCCAAGGATGGGAGAAAAGCCCCCTGAACTTGCTAAGTGGGTTCTTGGCTTCGCAGGAAAAGAATTCAAGAGTGAGCCAACTAGTAACAGAAAATTTATTGAGAGAGACAGACAATAGATTCTACTCCACACACAGAGTAAAGGTCCTTTCTCAAGCAGGAGGGGGACTTCTTATGATAGAGCAATGGTAATGTTTTTAAATGTTTAAAACCCTGCTGGGAAACAGTCTTATGTGACTGATATTGTCTTGTGGTCAGGCCATAAAGGTTAAACCTAAACTATTGTTGCAGAAGGGTAAGTACAAATAGTTTATAAGGTAACCATCCAGTTTATTAATTCATCCATCCATCTTTAGGGGGTCCTGGGTCGGCGACTTGCTGGTGTCTTCCTTGTTCACTGTGGTTAGGGTCTGGTATAGGTCAACATGGCTGCACACAGGTGCTCTTGACCTTCCTATTCTGTTTATCCCCACATTCCTAGGGAACCCCATTTGGTGGATGAAGATAGATGACTGCTCAGCAATCACATCTCTGGCTCTGTGTATTTTGTGAAGGCTCATTCACCAGATCTCCAAATCACAGGAACATTCAGATCTCTGTGATGAGAAAGGCACGAGAAGGGTGGGGAAAAAATACACACTATTATCAGGAGTTCCAGGAGACGAGTGAGGGTTAGTCTTAATTTCACCTTACATCTTAAACCTTATGTCAGAAGGTGGGAATCATCTGTGTTCCCCAGAGGAAAACCACAGAAGCCTGGGGAGGGGGACAGACTGCAGTGTGCATGCTACAGAGTTTCCAAGTTGGCTTCTCCTCAAGGAACTCATCCATGACTTTCAGGGGCCATTTTCAGTGGAGGGTGGGGTGAGATGGGCGAGGTGCTAGTGGAAACAAGAGTATAACATGCTCTGTACTGAGCGTCACCCTGAGGGATAGTCGCTTGTCTTTTCTGAGAAGTCTGGCTTTGAAGGCAAAGCTGGAGAGTGAGCACAGTACTCAGTAATAACCCCTAAGGCACTTACTGTGTGCCAGGCAGAGTTCTAAGTAGTCTGAGGCATATATCACCTCATTTTAATCCTAACAACTATACAAAGTAGGTGGGATTCTTATTACACCTTTTTGCATTATTTCCTGAAATTCACACGGCTAGTAAAGAGCAAAGCCAGGATTTGAACCCAGGTAATCCGGCCCAGGAGTCTGTGTTTTAATTCTCATACAATTGTCAATGCCAAACTCTGTGAAATAATTTAAAGGGGTTTATTCTAAGCCAAATATGTGTGACCGTGGCCAGGAGAGACATGCCCAAGAAGTCTTGTGTAAATGGTCTTGCTGTGGGTGAGTGACGGGTTTGGTTTTATACATGTGAGGGAGACAGAATTTGTACATAAAATAATAAATCAACATGTGGAAGGAGTATATTGGTTTAACCCAAAAAAGCAGGACATCTCAAAGCAGGGCATTGTAGGTTATAGGTAGGTTTAAAGAATCTTGATTTGTAATTGGTTAAAGATCTGAGCTGTGTCTAAAAGCTTTGAATGTTTTAAGTTATGATAAGGAAGTCCATTAGTCAGAGACAGGCCACTTAGAGTATACTGGGACTCAAGTGATCTCTTAAGTAAATTGATGACCTGCAAATGCTGTTTAAGCTTTGTCTTGCAAAGCTTTAGGCCTGTTAATGAGTTACAAAGGGTATCTTCATGATGGAAGTGGAGCATGATGAGGTAGGTCTGACCTCCCTTCTCATGGCCAGCAACTCAGTTTTAGGGTATGCTTGGGTCCTCTTGGCCAAGAGGGGGTCCATTCAGTTGGCCAGGGAGGCTTAAGATTTTACTTTAGTTTATACTGTGTTGATCCTCAACACAGAAATATGGTTGTGGGAAGGCTCATTTTTAAGGATGTTTTTTGTAATCAGCTTACTCCCTCTCTCCATGCCTAGAAAGACAGACATATCTGCTGGCATCCCTGGGACCTGAGATCTCTGAGCAAACATGACCTTGTATACTAAGAGATCTATTTGTTACATTTGTGCAATGAGACTTGCTCCATTTTTCCCCCAGAATAAGTCCCTGACAAATTGGATCCCATGGGGCCAAGTATAAATAAGATGATGCCCTTTGTTGTGGTAGAGTAGCTTGGAGCTGGGCCCCAGATACTCTCTGTGAACTATGGGAATGGTTAGTATTTGACAGTGTAACCCTGGAGGTTTGTGGAGTTACTGGGGCATTATGTGCCCAGCTCATGAATACCAGCCTGGTTTCGGTCAATCAGTGAAGAGGTTGCAGTGTCCACCATATTCCCGTGGTACAGTGGAAGAGAGTTCAGACTTTGGAATCACACACAATGAAGTTCAGATTCCAGCTTCTCCACTAACCAGTGTGGCGATCTTGGCTAAGGAATGGTCACTTTCTGAGACTTGGTTCTTTATCGCTAAAATGAGAATAAGAGCACAGCACAGTTTATGGGGAGCTCTCAACATAAGCCAACCTCTGTCCTCTAACCCCAGCCCTTGTTGGATGTTTGCTATTTTCAAAGACCCAATTTCTTCATCATAAGAAGGCTACCTCAATGTTTCAGGGAACGACCCATTTACAGACAAGTGCTTCCTTCTGGGTCATTCTAATGAGTTAAATGAAGAACCATTTAAAATCACAGCCCAAAGAGCCAGAGGGAGAGGCTACAGAGGGAACACGCAGGTGGATCCCCCTGTAGGCACGGGAGGAAGCTTCTTACCTTGGTCAGGAAAAGCTCTAGGCACACAAGGGGGGCCTCTGGAACCAATCAGGTTGTGCAACTCACCTCCCAACTCTGCTAACCTACATAGGCTAGGTACAAACTGACCTTCAAAGACTAGGTAATTACAGACACCTTGGGGACCATCTGTACTGGATGATACTTTTTCCCTCCTGACCTCTCAGATCTCTTGATTTTGCTACAAATTCTCCATAGCCAGGGACTTTGTTTCTTGCTGTGAAAATATTTCTGGGTATATTTTTTTGTGAGGAGTTGGCAGGAAGGGAGTTTCTGAATGAGTTATGTATCCAGCACACCTCTGAATTCATGTTGGACTTGGTTGTAACTGTTCTGAACCAGTAAACAATTTGACTAAAGTATATTTCAATCTAGCAAGTATTCTCTGGGCCTTTCTGGCACTGCTTTGATGCTGAGATGAAGAAGAAATGGTCTCTATCCTCCAGTTTATAAATTGCCATGATTGAGGACTTACCATGTACCAGGGGCTTTATAAATCTTATTACTATTTCTTATAACAATCTAATAATATAGATACCACCCTCAAGTTACAGTTGAGAGGCAAGAAGCTCAAAAAGATTAAATTAATATAGACTCATACAACTAGTAAGTGCTAGAACTAAGTTTTGGATTCAGGGCTATTTGTTGTCAAAACTCTTAGGCTTTCAAGTATTCCAGAGTTCCTTTTGTCTGGAAAAGAGACTTAAACACACACACACACACACACAAACTCTCTCCCTACAAATAAGATGCAATAGTTTGCCAGTGCTACTGTCAAGCAATGAGAAATATAGATAAAAATAAAAGTTGTATTTTCCGAAGCCTGAGGGAGCCACAAAGGCATTAAGGGCCAGAGGAATTCTAGAGAAGGAAGGACTGCTCAGAGGTGAGAGTCTGCAGATGCTTCTCCCAGGCTAGAGAGTGAACTCTATGCTGAATGCAGCAAGGGGGCTCTCAGGAGAGAGAAAACTGGAGACCTAGGGGCCCCAAACCATCTGGATTCCACCTTGAGACCTGCAAGGAACTATGAAGCTGTGTGATGTGACAGGCTAAAAAGCTAAGCTGAAGATCTCTGGAAAGTTTAGTGGAATTTCCTGTGGCCTCTTGAGAAAAGAAAGACTCACCAGAGGGTAGAGTTTCTTAGGAACACTTGGCAAGAGCTGGAAGTTCTAGAGGGAGGGTGAACTGACCCCTGCTGTCAACCATTTGCAGCTTCTCCCCGTGCCCCCCCCCCCCCAGAACATGTGCTGTGTCTGTATGCAAATGGACAGACTTGGGGACTTGAGGATCTCAAACACATCATGGCGAGGACCCTCTCCTTACCAGTTTTTACGTTTGAAGCAGCTCAGGGCAGGATGCTAAAGAACAAAGCCAAAACCTCCAAAAATATAAACCAATTTCCTGGGGTATCTCAATGTTGTGAACAAATGTGAACCTGAAATGTAAACCTCCAGTCCTTTAGGATGAATCTGGAGTAACTGAGCCTAAATTTAATATAGACCCAAGCAGCCATTTGCTGACTAGAGGTTGCACATGTGAGTTCCACAAAAACCCACACTTCTTTTCAATTTGGGGACTTTCAGAGTTCACCTGAACCAACTAAGCAGAGCTCACCAGACCAATCAGGTCTCAGCTGTATCAACCAATTGGAACTAAGTGAGTTTGATTCCCTTATTTGCATAAACAGAGCTGGTTGGAGACCTGGGCCAGAACTTTCACTATAACACCCCAAACATCCCTTAGTTTTTCAGGAACACATCTTCACAGAAGACTGTCTCCTCAGTTTGCAAACTGCCAACTAGAATACAGCTTCTTTTCTTCAAATTCTTTTTTAGAGAACTTTTGTTCACAGTGATGAGATAAAGATCTACCAGAATCTTGATTGCGAGCAATGCTGTAGAAACAGGAAAAACTAGAGATAGACAGACTAATTCTTTTCAAAACTGCAAACTAACCTTGACTCAGTTCTGTTCCTATTGGAAGTAAGCTGTTAATACTTCATCCTATCTGTCTACTAGAGAAAGGGGTTAATTCTATCTGAGGGGAAACATCATCTGGAGCCTTTACGTTGCTTTTACACACAACATTTGGTATGTCTTTAGACATTATTCAAAGATAAAAAATAAACCCCCACAAAACCATTTAACTAAAAAACCAAAGGAAAAACAAACAGTAGAAGCAGACCTACTGGTAAGCCAGAGTTATCAGACAAGAACTTAAAGCTATGATTATGTCCAAAAAAGTAAATTGATGGAAAAAATGGCTAAAAGGGTAGAAATTATCAGAAAATAACTTTGAATCTATAAAAGAGCATCAAATGGACATTGTGGAATTAATAAATATAGTATTTGCACTTAAAAAATCAATTGTTCAGTTTAAGAGCAGATTAGACACAGCAGATGTCCAGATTAGTGAACTGGAAGATAGAACAGTTGAAAATATAGAAATTGAAGCTCATAAGGGGAAAAATAATAGCAAAAAACCTTCAAACTTTCCTATGTTTAGCATAGGAAGCATAGCACACAGTTTAAAATATGTAACAATATGTAATTGGAGTCACTGAAGGAGAGAAGAGAAAGAATGAGATAGGAGTAATAGAAGATAAAATGGCAAAGATTCTCCCCAATTAATGGGAGAGTTAAGTGAATTATCCAGGTCTTTGGGGGTCAGTTTGCAAAATTCAATCACATTTTTCTATACTACCAATAAACAAACCTAATACAAAATTAAAAATAACATCATTTAAAATAGTATCAATCAAATACAAGTAAATCTAATGAAATCATAGAGAACAATTAAGGACAACCTAAAAGGTGGAGCAATTGTTCTGGATTGTAAGGTTGAATACAAAGGGAGATGCTAATTCTCTTCGAGTAGACCTATAGATTCACCACAATCCAAGTCAATCTTAGCAGGCTATGGGTGGGGGCTGGGGGAAGATTAACAAACTGATGTTAAAATTCATATGGCACTGCAAAGGGAAGAGAATAGCTGTATTAGTCAGGGTTTTCCAGAGAAACAGGACCAATAGGATGCATGTGTGGTTGGATGGATAGATAGAGATTTATTATAAGGAATTGGCTCACATGATTATGGAGACTGGCAAGTCCAAAATCTGCATTGTGGGCTTATAAATTCTACACTCAGGAGAACTGATGGTGCATTTCCAGTCTGAAGGCAGATTGCTTAGAATTCCTTCTTGCTTGAGGATGCTGGTCTTTCTGTTATATTCAGACTCTTCCACTGAATGGATAGGCTTACCACACTATGGAGGCCAATCTGCTTTATCCAAAGTTCACTGATGTAAATGTCAATTTAATCCAAAACCACCCTCCAATTTGACACAAAAAATTAATCATCATAACACACAAGACAATCTAGAAGAACAACAGACTTATGTAACTTAAACTATAAAATATGAAGACCTACTTTAAAGCTATAGTAATGAGCAATATGGTATCAACACAAGGATAGAGAAATAGACTAGTGGAACAGAAAAGAGAGTCTAAAAACAGATTAATACATGTCTGATTTCAGATTTATGAAAGAAGCAATAATATAGAACAGTAGAGAAAGGATTATCATTTTAATAAATAGCATTAATTGAATATCAACATGGAAAAATTAATCTAGATAAAATAAAACCTTTAGAAGAAAACAGTATATCTTCAGTGCCTTGGAAAAGGCAAAACTTCTCTAAACCCCCAATCTTTAGTTCCATGGTTGAGTTAGTTTCCTTTATCACCTTGCAAAACTGTTCACTGTTTGAAATAAGCAGTGTTGGAACTTGGATGCCCTTGTTTTCATTATCTGTACCGTTCCTATCCCATCCCTTTCTGGTAGTCATGACTTACTGATCACTAAGCCACCCTTTGGTTTTATCACTGGTTCAAACATCAAATGTATACTTATGTCCCTTGCTTAAACACTGCCTAGGAATAGGGCAAACTCATGCAAAACCAATTGCTTAGATTGGCATTTTCCATCCTTAGAGTGGAGCATCAGCTTATCCTACCTTCTCCTATCCACCACCACACAGCACCATCAGCACCACATTCTTATCCTTTATCATTATTCCCTGACCTCCAAACATGCCCTAAGTTTCCCTTCTTCAAATTGTTACTCATGCTGCTTTACCAGTGGAATAATTCGGCCAACTCCACCTATGCCATGCTACACCCAGGTTATCTGCCTCTAGCATCTTGTCTGCCCTGCTATTTTGGTACGGTGCCTGGAAAGAGTGAGCAGAAGTGTGCAGAGGTCTCAGTGAGTCTTACCTAGCTCTCTAAGCCCTGTACAGGCCCCCTTTGCTTGTGGTCTTGAATCAGCCCTGCAGGTGGGTGCCCAACAGTCATGACACTTGGGCTTAGGGCTTATGAAGGGCTACTTCTGCCAGAGAGGAGGCTATTAGGCTGAGATATGACTGTACTATCAGTACCAGGCAATGCTAG
This sequence comes from Otolemur garnettii, assembly GCF_000181295.1. Taxonomy (NCBI): domain Eukaryota; kingdom Metazoa; phylum Chordata; class Mammalia; order Primates; family Galagidae; genus Otolemur; species Otolemur garnettii. The sequence goes on from NW_003852415.1 coordinate 21,548,855, forward strand.
AGAGATCAATGTGCTTCTCAAAGACTTTGGTGACACCTATCCCAAGAGTAACTCCTTTAGGTCACAGGTTCACAAGATGGGCAACTGGCCAGAAGACATAGCCATATCTCATGGCATGAACAATGACTAGCTGAAGGACAAGGGACCAAACTTTAATTCTTTTCTACCACCTGGTTTGTCTTCAGGGCAGGTCCGAGGGATGAGGGTTTGGAAACCTGGCAGGGGAGGGTGATCAGTGAAAGTCTATTTTCTACCTCTAGGCTACCTATGAACCACCTACTATGGGAAGGTGTTCTTAGTCTCCACCTTCAGACCCCACTACAATTTCCATAGCAGCCAGAGTGGCTGCCTCCAGATCTCCCTCTTCCAAAGAGTAAGCCAACCGTGGCCAACGTGGGCAACAAACAGCATGAATGTTGGAGCCAGGAGCAGTTGCGTTCATATCCATCCTCTGCCCCCCACTTTATTCAGGTTACTAACTGATGAAACCTTAGTTACTTCACCTATGAAATGGGGATGATATTCTCTAGCTTATGGAGTTGATGGGTGACATCAGTGAAATACTCTATGAAGAATTCCTGACATGGTACAGGTGCTCCACACACATTAATCAAATTCTGAACCTGCCCCACCCCACCCTGCCCTACTGAAAGCTGCATACTTTCCCCTCAGAGGGAGGTTAAGAATATTAATACGTATTTGCAATGTAGAGTGTTAGAGATAAATACTAGTTACATTAGTCTTACAAGGGTAGGACTGGTGATTTATACTTGGGAGAGAGGCTAATTTGAGAGCATTACTACTGGTCAGCATATCGAGTACTCACTATGTGCCAAGCTTACCATGCTTCACACATAATCATCTTTGATCCTCAGAGTAGCCCAATGGGGTAGGTACTTGTAGTGGACAGACTTTAGGGAGGACCCAACAATGCCTGCCTTGTGGTATTCATGTCCTTGCATAGCCCCCTTCCCTTGGGCAAGAGCAGGACCTGTTTCTGACAAATAAAATAAGGCAAAGGTATGTGATTACATGTAGGTGGCCACATTATATGAGGCCAAAATGCCTCTGATCTCCTGGGGCTACTCCATTCCCACCCTAGATATTGTTTCCTTGAAAAGACACTGGGGAAGGAGGTGGAATTGCTGAGAAAAAACCCTCAGACCTTTATATCAACTGCCTAATGAGTTCTTCAAAAGCGGCCTTCTATCAGCCATTTACACTAGTTCAGGAACTTGTCCAGAAATCATTTGTAAATCTCCTCAGGGGAATAGCATCATCTCAATACTAATCCTCACATGAACTAAAAGAATCACACTTGTGTTTTTCAAAAGGAAAATGATCAAATTTATGGTGCATTCAGACAAACCCCAGGGTACTTACTGAACGGATGGGATTCTTGATTTTTTAAATTGAACTTTTGTGGCCTCTTGGCAAAGCAGAACTAGTAAGACAACCACGGCTAGTGGGCACTTTGGAGTCCATGGCTAAGGATAGGGCTGGCAAGATGGTCACATGCCCTCCCATGGCCTTGTTTTGGTCGCACTTTATATGGTCCTGATCTCAAGTGCTGCTGGGAACTGGCCCATTTTCTGAGGAGAGGGAGCTTCATTTATCCAGGTACCTAGCCTGGTATCCCCAGGGTTAAGAGTATACTGAGCATATGGTACCCTGTGCTGGGTGCCTCTAAAGAACCTTGACATGAAGTCCTGTTAAAGGAATAACCCCAGGGGTGGAGGAGATCAGCATCCAGCACACTAGCTTAGAATTTGGGGCTGGGCATTTGGCAGGAGGTCTCAGGGGGAAAACTACCTGCCAGAGCACTGGGGAAAGGGTGCTCAGAGACAAGGCTGCAAAGGGACCAGTGGAAGGGAGGTGGAGTACAGGTCTTCGAGGCCATTCCTGCCTGGGGTCAGAGGGCAGCAGTCTCCCCAGCAACCTGTCCTCCCGCCCCATGAGGCTGCTGGCCTAGCCCCTGCCCCCTGAGAAACCCAGGCCCGTTTCTCAGCCCAGGGCTCTTTGGCCCCGCCCCTGCCCACTTCTTGCTGCAGGCTGCTCCGCCCCCCTGGCCCTGCCCTCCTGCTCAGCCTCCGTGTGTTAGTAGCTCCACTTAAGGAGGCTAGGCCACAGGGCTCACTTGTGTGCCTTGAAGCCTGCCCTGGGAGTAGCCTTGCAATGGCCTCCGAATCTTCCTCGAGTCTTGAGAGTCCTCCCCACCATTTGTGGGTCCAGCAGCCTGGCATGTATGTGGATGAGCGTGGGAAGACCTGGGTGACTGTGATCATGCAGCTCAATTACCCCCAGGAAGTATGGACAGAGGGCCCCAGCACTAGCACAGTGAGTCCTGGGACAAGAGGGGAGGCTGCGGGAGGGCTGCACTCTGATCTCCACCTGCCCGTGTGGGCTCAGGATGAGTTTTGAGGGCACCTGTCTCATCCATGCTACCTCTGCCTACCTTTGTGGGTCCAGGAGCATAGTGATGTCTCTAGCCCAAGGACCCCTGTATGGAGAGGCCACAGGCAGAAGCCTATCTACTGGAACAATATGGTCCCACATGGTGAGGCCAAGGCTGAAGTAGCTCAGGGCAAAGTGCCACTCCAGTGCATCCTAAGAAAGCTTGGCAGATGGGGCAGCTATTAAATTGGGTTTTGTGGTATGAGTAGAAGTTTTCCAGTTCCAGAAAGGAGGCAGAACTGGTGTAAGCAAATGCATTGCAACCTGGAGGCAGCAGTATGAAAGTGACATCGGTTACATATGCAAAATCAGAACAATATAACTCTGTGGCTGGTGATCTAAACGTGGTTCACTACTTGAATGGACTGGGGAATAATTTGACAGATAAAAGATCCTGGAATCCACCTCTGGAAATTGATTAGGACTCCACTCAAGTCACCTGAGAGTCCTTACTTTTTAAAAGCTCTCCAGGTGAAAATTGTCCTCGATTAGGGCTTTAGATCACAGCCTCTCTTTGAGTGGTAAAGTAAATCCCTTGGTATCTGGAAGGGATTCATTCCAGGACCTCCTTCAGAATCCAAAATCCCTGGATGCTCAAGTCCTTTATATAAAACAGCATAGGTAGTATTTACATATAACCCATACATGTCCTCCCCTATACTTTAAATCATCCCTAGATTACTTATGCTTCCCAATACAACACCCACTCTTTACTTTCAATTAAAGTTTGCTTTTCAGAACTTTGAGAATTTTTTTCCCTCTGAATATTTTTTGATCTGAGGCTGGTTGAATGCACAGATGTGGGCTCCATGTATATGGAGGCCTGACTGTACCCCAGTGTAATATGGTAAAAGCCTATCCAGGTATTAATGCCATTTTGGTTATCATAAACAGTTCATTGACATTTAAAAAAATATAATACATTTCCTAGCAACCTGCAAATAGGTTATTCTGAAAAATTTTGGTGGAGAATTTTTTCTTTGTTTTTTTTTGAGACAGAGCCTCAAGCTGTCACCCTGGGTAGAGTGCCATGGCATCACAGCTCACAGGAACCTCCAACTCTTGAACTTAAGCAATTCTCTTGCCTCAGCCTCCTAAGTAGCTGGAACTATAGGCACCCACCACAGCACCCGGCTATTTTTTGGTTATAGTTGTCATTGTTGTTTGGCAGGCCCGGGCTGGATTCGAACCCACCAGCTCTGGTGTATGTGGCTGGTGCCTTAGCTGCTTGAGCTACAGGTGCCCAGCCAGGTAGAGAATATTTTTAAAGCCTTTTTTTATACCTACATGCAAACATTTCTGGATCAAATATTTAAGATTTTAAACATACTGGAAAAGTGTTAATGGATGAGAATGTAAAATGGTACAGTTGTTATAAAAATAGTATAGGTGCTCCCCCATTCCCCACAAATTAAAACTAGAATTACCACACAATCCAGTAATTCTACTTCTAGGAATATACTAAAAGAATGTAAAGCTTGGATTTGAACATACGTTTGTACCACCATGTTCACAGCAGTATTATTCACAATAGCCAAATGGTGGAGAAAGCCTAAGTGTCCATCACCCCCAGATCCTGGGATCCATGGATATCTTGTTTTAAATACCCATCACCATCATTTGTTAAATATTCTAAGACAGAGACCTAAGAGAGTACTTAGCTCCAGGCCAAGGCTGCTGACTGGCTGGAAATAGTAGCTACATTTTAGGGGGTACAGTGGGGTGCAAGTCAAAGAGGAGGAGCGTGCTAAAGGATGTCAGAAGAGCACCCGTCAGACATCCAGGTTCAAGAGAAGCCTCGGGTGCCAAGGCTCTTGGTCTGGGATTCTGAAAACACTGACATCTGGCCCTGGCAACGGGACATCAGGATATGCTGTTTGTGTAGCCCAGGTGGGAGGGGGCCCTATCCCTGATGTGCAACCTCCTCTCTAGTCTCTCCAGGTTGAACCCAACCTCACAGTCCACTTGTGGCAGTTACCAGCGCAGACGGAGACATTTGTGCCCCACCACTTGTCGTGCTTCTCCTTGGAGCCCTCCTTTTGGATACTGTGCTCTGAGAGGAGGTACCGAGCATCAGATGCCAGGCTCTGGGAAATAGTGGCCCACACCAAGGCAAGTGCATGGTGGCTCCATGTGAGGGTGACAAGTGGCCCATGGGAATTGTCGTGGCCCTCCCTCCTCTGTACCCCTGCCCACCCTATGGGTTCTTGTCTCCCCTCGTCCTCTTGTTCCCATCTTCCTTCGAGTGCTCTTAATGGAGTCCAACTCCAGAGGAGGACTTGCAGGCCTGAGGGCTGGGGGTGGGCAGGTGTCTGCGTGAGGGCTGTTGCCAGCCTGCAGGGGCAATCATTATGGTTGGTTAGGTGAGCATTTGGCTCTGATGGCTGCCCCTTCTCCTGTAGGTCGCCTCCACAGAGCAGCTGGTTCTAGCCCTGCACCGAAGAGGCTGTGAATGTGGGACTTGCTGACGGACTGGTAGGTAGGGCCCTGGGCCTCTCTGCTCTTGTCAGAAAGACAGTGCTGGTCTTCCCTTCACTGCTGGTTTTTGGGTTTTTCTTAAATCGCCACCTATCACCCCTCCTCCTCCATGGCCCTCGGATGTGACTGTGCGCTGTGAGCAGTCTTCCATGACAGGGTCACAAATCATGATACCTCACCGAATAATAGTGACCATGTAAATGCTTCAACAATTCTGTGAGATATATATACTAACGTCCCATTCTGCAGATGAGAAAACTGACACTCCAGGGGTTGGAATGGTTCCGCTAAGACTGTAGAGCAGCAGTTCTCAACCTGTGGGTCACAACCCACAGAAACTGTATTAAAGGGTTGTGACATTAGGAAGGTTGAAAACCACTGCTATAGAGCCTGCAAACAGCAGCAATCAAGCTTAAATCCAGTGATTTCAGCTGCCTAGGTTTGTCCATGGTGCTGAGGTGCCACGTTGCACTGGCCTTTTAAGACCCAGCACTGATCCACAAATGGCTTCTCCCAAGACTGGCTGCAGCTTGAGCAGGCCAGGGCACAGCCTGGTCCGCTAGAAGGGCTGGGGAGGGGTGCCTGTCTTTGCTGACTGTCGTTTCCCTCTTCCAGGTCCCGCTGGCTCTGCCTCCTCTTGCCCCTCGTCTCCTTGCGCACCCCCAGTGAGAATCTCTGTGCACCTGCTCTTCTGTCCACACACCCAACACGGCTTCCCTGGGAAGTGGGAGGCGTGTGGGCTCCTGGGTACTCTGTTGCCCCGTTTTCTCCTGCTGTGCCTACCTAGCTCTGTGCTTAGGGCAACTTGTCTGGATGGGCTTCAGCAGGGGGACTGTCTATGACATGGGCTTATTTTCCCAGCAGGCTGTGGTTTTCTTCCCCTTTGTGCCCTTCAGCCTAATCTTCCAGGTTCCACTCTCCAAACCTCCTCCCCTCTGCATCCCCCAGGTACTAGGCCCCCTGGTGCAGTCCATGATAGGAAACCTGCCACCAGCAGGCAGTGGCTCGGAGGGAGCCAAGTCTGCCTGTGGGCATCAACCCTGGTGACACTTTGCCCTGTGATAGATCAAGGGCTGAGCAAGCTGTCAATGCCAAAGGAGCCACAGTTAGCTCATCTGCACAGCAGGGAATGTGGAGGGAGAGATGGGTCTGGCCTGTTTCTCCCCCGTGTTCAGTCCTCCAGCTCGTGGAAGTGCTGCTGGTCATGAAGGTGACCTCTCAGTATCGGTTAATTAAACTTTATTGCTTGTTATCAACTTTGGTGCTGAATTGGAGCCTTTTGGGGACCTATTTCTAGCATAGAAAAGCAGCTGCTGATGCCAAAAGGTTAAGGTAACATTTCAGTTCTCTCTAAAATTGATCACATCTTAGGTCATAAGTCTAACCTTAGTAAATTTAAAAGAATAGAAATTATTCCATGTATCTTCTCAGACCATCATGGAATAAAAGTTGAACTCAGTAACAA
>NW_003852415.1:21558454-21559810 GCF_000181295.1 Otolemur garnettii
AACTGAGAAAATGACATGAAGGCTGTGTTGACCAGTTTGATGGAAGTATTTCAGATTGCATGTGAAAACCCCACACTGTGCCCCAGAAGTGCATTGATGTACATAGTTACCATTCAATAAAAAAAAAAAAAAAAAAAAAATTTCAGTTCTCTATCGTATGTCTTTCTACGCTGGGGAGGGAATTGTGATTGGTTTGTTCCAGAAACAGGACATTGACAGCAGGTAAGGAAGGGGAGACTCTGCAGGCTGTGGGTGCGGCTGCTCTGTGAAAAGGCAGGAAAATCCAAAGGGGGCTTGGGAGAGCAGGAACAAGGGAGAGCTCCCAGAGGGACAGGACATGACAGCATGGAGCTGCATCTGTGTGGGGGAGTCGGGGCTCCAGTGGGAGGGATGAGGCGGAGGGCTAGGGTGCTAAGTGGTCCTGCTGTTGTAACCAGAAGGAAGGGGAGGACAGGAGGTGCAGGTCAGAGTGACAACACAGCCGTGGCAGGAAGACAGGATCCTGCCCTCATGCCATTTACAAGAAGAGATCTCCAATGGATTGAAATTCCAACATTATAAACGCCTTTACAGATTCAATTTGTAGACAGTATAAGGATAAATGTTCATGATCTTGGGGTAGGAAAAACCACAAACAAAACTCAGAAAGCAAAAGGCAGTGTAAGACAAACAAAAAACTTACTCAAGGGGAATGTTTTCTGCACAAGAAAATATTTGTATGCCCCCTAATTCGTGGAAGACACTTTCCAAGACCCCCAGTGAATGCCTGAAACCTTGGGTAGTACTGAGCCCTGTATGTGTTGTCATGTGTTGTGTCATGACAGGAATATGTTCTGTTAGGGGATTTTGCCATTTTGCAAACATCACGGAGAGTACCAACCCAGATGGTAGGACAGAGCCGGAGGGTGCTAAATTCAGTCATGCTGCTCAGACTGGTGTACGATTCAACATTAGGAATTATTTCTGGAGTTTTCTGTTTACCATTCTCAGACCGTGGTGGTGGTGTGTGGTTTTGTGTGCTGTCACAAGAAAGTCAGAGCTTGAATGAGAGCAACAGACAAATGTTAGATTTCTTGTTAAACTTGGCAAGAGTAGATGTGAAATCAGGGACACATTAGTTCAAGCTTACGAGGAGAATGCTGTGAAAAAACCAGCAGTGGAGTCACAAAGGGCATAAACATTTTTCCGAGGGGAGAGAAAGTGTCACTGATGAAGAGCGGTCAGGGTGGCCAGTAATAAGCAGAACTGACAAAAACAGTGAGAAAATGTGTGCATTAAAATTGGCGCCTGACTGTGTTAACCATAGCAGAGCAAGTGAACATTGATAGAGAAACAGGAGAATCTTTTTTTTTTTTT
>NW_003852415.1:21559926-21570316 GCF_000181295.1 Otolemur garnettii
CCAAGTAGCTGGGACCACAGGCGCCCGCCACAACGCCCGGCTTTTTTTTTGGTTGCAGCCATCATTGTTGTTTGGCGGGTCTGGGTTGGGGATTCGAACCCGCCACCTTAGGTGTACGTGGCTGGCGCCTTAGCCGGTTGAGCTATAAGCGCCGAGCCGAAACAGGAGAATCTTAACTGAAACTGAAAATCTTGGCATGAGGTGGGCGTGTGTAACAATGGTCCTGAAAGAGCTCACCCATGCACACTGCCTGGGAGGGAGCTTTTAGCCAGTCAACATACTATTTGGACACCGTCCCTACTCACCCGGTCTGCCCCCCAGGGACTTTTTTCTCTACCTAAAGATAAAGGAAATATTGCAAGGAAGACATTTTGATGATATTCAAGGCATCAAGGGTAATAGGATGGAAGCTCTGATGGCCATTCCAGAAAAAGAATGCCCATTCTTTTGGCCATTCCAAAATTGCTTTGAAGAGTGGCCTAGGTGCTGGCATCGGTACATAGCTTCCTAAGGGGAGCCTTTTGAAGGTGACCGTAGTAATATTCAGCAATGAGGTATTATAGCACTTTTTCTGGGATGAATTTGTGAACTTAACACATATGTGCTCATATGTACAGTGCACTAGAAAACAGTACACACAGAACTCCTGGAAATCTCTAAGAAGAGAACAGACAAATGCCACCAACCAGCAACTTGCAGGAGAGAAGTCACCTAAACACAAGGAGTGAGGACATGCAGATTTTATTTTTTGGTTGCAGCCATCGTTGTTTGGCGGGCCCAGGCTGGATTCAAACTCGCCACCTCAGGTGTATGAGGCTGTCGCCTTAGCCACTTGAGCCACAGGTGCCGAGCTGACATGTGGATTTTAAAATTTGGACAGTTTTATCCTTCATTTTGGTAGAAGTAAGGCTTGACACAGTCATGTGTGGTGGGAGTGTACATTGTGATAGCCTTCGAGGCCTGGAGCACAGCTCAGATGTCTCTGACTTTGAAATGGCTCGCAGGACATTCCAGAGCCTTTTTCCTCCTGTTTGCCTGGAGTAGGCGTTCCCAAGCTCAGTGTTGGGGACCCTGAGATGATGCATAGCTGTCCAGTGCACTGGAGGGTGCTTAGCTTTTGCTCACTAAATGCCAGCAGCACCCGCTATCCCGGCCCCAATTTGTGAGACCAAAAATGTCTGCAGGCACTGCCAAATGTTCCTTGGGGTTAAAACTTCGCCCAGCTGAGAATGTCTGCCCTAGAGAAACACTTGCCAGTGTGCACAAGAGATGAGACGAGGGGCACAAAGGAGGCACATCCTGTAGTGCAGGAGAGGTTAGAAAACGGAGACCCTGCGAGCGGGGAGCTGGTGTGTGCGGGGCAGCTGGGGGGTGTTTCTTCCCAGGAGAAGCACGTTTGTCTGGCAGACTCATCCTTGAGAAAACTCTCCTCACACTGCCTTCCCCCCTGCAGGCTGGAGTCAGAAGTGCACGGGTGGGCGGGCATGTGTCATACAGCATCGCGTCCTAGTCATACGCTTGAAAGGACTTCCTGATGACAGTGGGCAAGAGGTAGGAACAGTCTTTACTGGTCAAATGGGAAATTTATAAAGTCAAGGAGGGCAGGAAAAGGATGTGCAGTTTCCCCACCCCAGAAAGGTGCCCCTAGGAAGGAGTGGGGCTCTTACGGATACTCGTTGAATCTGGGGGAGACCCCTGTCTCCCTTGTCATGTGGCAGGCAGTAGAGAAAGTGTAATGATGAAGAGTGCCCAGACCTCTTGCGTGCCACTGTCCACAAAAGATATCTGGGCATGTCTGCTGCCCAGCTCCAGGATGCCTTGGGGTCTGTGGAAAGGGACAAACCCTTAGGATGAGGGAGGAAGCTGTCAGCCCTGTGGGATGCAGAGCTTGAGTGCAGCTTTTCCCTGGGAAATGCACCTTTGTCCTGCCACCCAGGGTCAGGTTTAGACAGCTCTGCTCCTTGCATGCCATAGTACCCTTTGTCCTATGGCATTGGGAGGGGTCCCCAGCCTGAGGCTGGTCCCTGGGATGCAAACATTGGGCTCTGCTACCTTTTGGAGGCTGTTCCCTACCTGCTGGTCATCTGTGTGCCCTCCTCACCTCCACTGCTAAAGTCAGTGGCAGGAAAACCTGTATTTTGCACCTGGTGCTCTCAGGACTGGAGTGACTTGGCTTTACCTGGGATCCCACTGCTTGCTCTGCCCCAACTGTTTGCTGTGACTCCCACCCAGCTACTATCTGGGTGGTCTGCCCCAAGCCCTGCAATGAGGTCCGCTTGCTCTGGCACCTGGCATCGGTGCCACAGGGCATACACCAGTGGCCCAGAGATGAACTTCAAGGCCCCTCCCTCCACCTTTTCATAAACCCGTGGGAAAAGTAAACAAACCAGAGTGGAATCGGTGGGAAGTGATGAAATGAAATAGATGACATAAAACACGACAGACAAAAACGTGAGAGACAGAGATGGAACTGAGAGGCAAAGATGGGATCGGGAGGTCTGGGATATTTTTCTCTATCACCAGCACCCAAGTGCCCAAATAGCTTTATTTTTAAAGAGGCAGTACAAAGTTGTGTTTCAAGGAAGACAGACACATCTTCAACTTAATTATGAGAAGAGAAACAGGCACAAATTCCCAGGTAAACATAATCTATGATTGCTGTGTGGCCCTTAAAATATGGGCAGTAATACACAGCCACAAGATTAGCTGGAAAATGTAGGTGACTGCTTTGAAGAGCAGCTGTGAGGTTAAAAGCGATAGTTGTAAGGAAAACATGTTTTTCTTCTGCTGGGTTAAAAGTCGAAGCTTAGAGAAAGTATGTTGTTATCTGCTAAGGAGGGTCAGTAGAGGAGGGTTGCTCCCTGGATGTTCTCCCCAGCCGCGGGGGCCCTGCCACCTCATAGCTCTCACTCGACACCACCTCACTATGTTGTGCTCTTTTGCAATGCCTAGGCCCCAGGGACTCTGGCTTGGGCTTGTTTTTTTAATTTTCTATGATATTATAAGAAATATATATTTGGTCTTCCTCCACAGGCCCTGGCATTAAGCTCCTAAAACCCTTGGAACTTCCTAAGTGATGGAGTAAGGGGAGCATCCCTCAGTCCACCTGTGATCATGGAGGCGCGAGGGGCAGGGGATTGAGCTGATCACCAATGGCTGGGGATTAAATCAGTCAATGCCTACAAAATGGAGAATCCATAAACCCCTAAACTGTGGGGTGTGGGGGCTTTCGTGGAGATGCTGGCTTCCCTGGTAATGGGCCAGCAGGGGTTTTAATCCCTGCAGCATGAAGATTCAAGTAGTTGGCAAATGCCAAGTGACCCCAGTCTTGGGAGTTGGTGGGGGATTTTCTCCCACATTGAGTAGGAACCCAATAATTCACTTTCTTCTTTGATTTCTACTCAGTCTCTTGTGTTTCCAATTGGGACTCATGACATGTCATGATCTTTAGTGCACAAATGCACGCTTATGTTCATTTTATTGTTGCATTTATAATCTTCACTTTGGCCATTTGGGTGGTTGTTCCTATTTTGTTTTCCTGTTTACTTTGAAATTCTTTTTCCCTTTGTTTGGAGAGATCACTTGTAGTGGGGACGCTAGCATGCTAGGGACACGTTGTTTCAGTGACTCAGGTTTGGCGAATGAAATGGGCTGTTTGGTAACACCAGTTGGCTGAAACAGGCCACAGGCCATCCCCTGAAGTGCTCTAGGATTTTGAGCATTTGAAAAAAGGATCCTTGTTGATTAGTTTAACCCTGGATATGAGATGGCTAATTGTACTAGCAGCTGGCCCTGAATTTGTCTCATTCTTACTGAAGACCTAGCCACCCTATACCCTCTGACAGTAATTTTTCTGCTGCTTTTGTCATATTACTCATTTCTGATGACCGATCTTTGCTTGTCCTAAAGTTAAGACTTTTCCTCAGCAGCTGGCCAGTTATAATCCTTGGGTTGTTTGTTTCGCTATTGCCAGGAATGCCTCTGGGATGATCTCAGCAACAAGGGGCTCACTTTCACTGTATTACTCTCAGTACGTAGGTCAGGGTGAGCAGCTCCAGACCCATAAGCTCCAGGTTTACCTTTCATTTCTTAAGTGAGCTGGGTTTATAATTCATTTGACTCACTTGTGAAGTTAGAAAAGTGGCCTACAAAGTGCAATCTGAGAAGCTAAGCTGAAGCAGTACAGCTGACTCACTCTGCTCAGCCTAGACTTGAGGAAATAGTCACACATAGACTAGAGGTGTTGCGATATTGGGAAAGGTTGCTTTGATGATATGATATTTTCTTTAATGATTCTCTTAGATATTTTGTTAAGTGAAAATGACCTTTCTGCTGTTTAAACGTTTTGCATTGTCAGAATGAAGACTACTTTGATGGTGCTTCCGATCAGATAAAGTTAAAATTTTCTAGGTCTGTTCCCTTGTATTCCCATTACAAAAACTATTAGAATTAGAAGTGAAGCAGAACGGAATTGAGAGGCTACTCTTGCTGTTCTCCAGAATCATTGGCCTTCTGATAATAAAGCTTGTTTGGAGCTAAACCCCGTCTCTGCATGTTGGCGGCCAGACCCACTGCATCTGATAACACTTGAGATCTCAAAAACCTATTCCTCTGTCCAAAGTTTCTTCTTGTTGGCATTCAGGTTGCTTCTTCTGCCCCCACCTTTCTTTCTTTTGCCCAAACCCTAATGGGATTCTCTGATTTTTGTAGAAGTCATATTATAATTGTCCCCAATGTTGCATATGTGCTCAGATGGAAGCCGGTTCTGCCACCCTGCTTTTACCCCTAAGTCTATAATTTGCGTGTTGAAGCATTTGTTTTGCCACGTCAGAGGCCACAGCCCCGTTCTTCCCTGCAAATCTATCTTTAATCTTTTACTCTTTGTACTTTTTCAGCTGTGCCTGCTTCAAGTTTGCACAGTTTAGCTGCGATCGCTTTGTTAACTGTCCTTAACAAAAAGGGAGAGTGGGAATGGGAAAGAGGAAAATAGTTTGGTTACTGCAAAACTTAGAAGGATCCCAGCTTCTATCCTTGACCTTTCTCAATATGGGGACAGTGGGGAAGCATCGTGACTTCTGAGAAATTGGGGTCAATTTAAATTGGAAAGGTTGAAGGAAAAGAAATTTACTTTTTTTTTTTCATTTTCTTAGTTATTATTTTAAAATGTTCACATTCTACTCTTAGAAAGATTCACTTGTACCCTTGTAAGATAAACCTCAGAAGTGATCCCTCCAATCCCCCTCCCCTCTCCCTCCCTCCTCCCCGTATTCTTAGGCTATTATTAGGTTATAGCTTTCATATAAAAGGTATAAATTAGTTTCATAATAGGGGTGTGTACATTGGATACTTCTTCTTCCATTCTTGTGATACTTTGTTAAGAAGAACATTTCCCAGCTCCATCCATGTGAACGTGAAGGACGTAAAGTCTCCATCTTTCTTTATGGCTGCATAGTATTCCATGGTGTACATATACCACAGTTTGTTGATCCATTCGTGGATCGATGGGCACTTGGACTTCTTCCATGACCTGGCGAAATTTACTTTCTATTGGAATGCAGCTTGGCCTCAATATAAATAGGGAAATCAAGAAATGTGGCCAGGAAATGATTCTTTAAACTATAATGCCATAATGCAATTAGATTTATTTTTCAAGAGAGATGGAAAGCGGGAGAGGTCCCTTGTGTACAAGCTTTTATGCCTGTGTATCAGGATCCTCTCCTGGCTGCTTCTCCTAGACAGCCTGTGTTCCCTGCAGAGCCTCCTCAGCCTCCCAGCTCTGGGGCTGCAGGTGTTCTGCTAGCTCCCCTAACAGGATTGTACCCCGAGGTCCCTGAATACTCCTCCCTTACCCACCAGTGTATACCTTCCATTACTGGAGGAAGTGAGCCCTACCACCACCCCTCAGAGTGGGACCCCACATCAACCCCTAAAATCAAGCCTGTACCCATCACAAGAGGTAGCTAACAGAGATAGGGGAATTATTAGGGCATGTGTACTTTTTCTTACATCAGATTGGTTACATGCAGGGAAAAGTTTGGCCAGTTTTCTGAGAACTCAGGTAAGAATTTATTGAAGAATTTGTTAAATTTGACTATGACTTTTGAGTTAACCTGGTAAAACTTACAGATACTATTTTCTACCCATTGTACTGTAGAGAAATACCCCATAGAGTTCTGCTTCTGCTTGAATGTCCATGTCCTCTGATGAGATATTTACTTCCCAGTTACAGACCCCAGTTCAATTTGGTGAGCCTTGTAGCACAGCCAGTATAAAGAGAACTTTGATTTTGACTTTGAATGTTGTTTACATAAAGATGGGGAAGAGGCTAGCTTTCTGTCACCTATTAGCACCCCAGTGGACCCATCTATTTGTATCATCAAAGTTCCTGGCAGGGCTATTAAGTGCCCCTAGTTCCAATTGCTTTACATCCTAATGTTAAGTATCCCTGGGAAAGACCATAGCACTAGAGACCTGAGCTCAAACAAGGGCATGGTTATCGGCCCTTGATAATCAAGTTTTTAAAACAGAGGATACTATGGCCTTGCCAATCCCCATGTAGTAGCCCCATCTTGCCAGTAAAGAAACCAAATGGAGAATCTAAGTTCATTCTGGACTTAAGGGCAGTGAATGAGGCTATGATTTCATCCATTCAATAGTTCCCAACCCTTATACCATATTGACCCAAATGCCTGCAGATGCTAGATGGTGCAGTAGTAGAGTTGAAAGGTACTTTCTTCCATATTCTTTTACACCTGAATTCTCAATACATTTTTTTCTTACAAATGGACTGATACGGATACTGCGTGATACTCTAGCTTATAAGGACTGATGATTAAGTTTGCAACCTCATCCTAGAAAAAGTGTTATATACCTCACTGCCGAATATCACTACTGTTGCTTTTGAAGGACTCCCCTTGGGAAGCTATGCCAGCAGTGAGCCCACCCTTCAAAGCAATTTTGGACCTTTCTTTCTGGCCATCAGAGGCATTGTATGAGATCTGACAACTAAGTTTGTGAACTCATCCTAGAAAAAGTGCTTTGCAGGGTGGACTAGGTACTGGCATTGGTGCATAGCTTCCCAAGGGAAGTACTTTGAAGGTGACCCTCGTGAAGTTCAGCAGTGAGGTATGTAGCACTTTTTCTAGAGTGAGTTTGTAAACTTGTACTTGGATATTTCACCACAAGGGTTTAGAGATAATCCTCATTTGTTTTTAGAAATGTTTGGTGAAAGAATTAAGACAATTATAATTATACAATGGGATTTATTGACATCCAGCTCCACTAAGAGAGGACACTGACAAAATCACTATCCCAGTCCTCAATTTTTTGGGAAAGTGGGGATATTGAGTGTCTCCCCACAAAGTACAGATCTCTATTCAAGAGGTTAAATATCTAGGATATGTGGGCTCAGTCCTGGAGCCAGGACTTTGGCTTGGGAAAAGCAGGTAAGAACCTTTTTAGAAATGGCAGGATTCTGTCACAAATCTGGATTCCTAAGTTTGGCCTCATGGCAAAACCTCTGTATGAGGCTTTAAAGGGAACCATGAGCCTCTAAACTGGGACAAGACCTGCTGACAGGCCTTCTTAATCTTAAAAGAGAAGGTAGGGACTGCCCTGCTTTAGGACTGCCAATCTTAGAAAAGCCTTTCACCTTTTATGTGGCTGAAAGGTAAGGGGCAGCCTTGGGGTCTTTACTCAAAGACTTGGAAATAATCCTGTGGTTTATTGCTTTAAACAGCTAGATGAGGTGGCAGCTGGACAGCCTCAGTGTTTGCAGGCCACAGACCCCATCACACTGTTGGTAGAGGAAGCCAGTTCATTTACCTTAGGACAATAGCTGGAATTAATGACTTCTCATCAGGCACAGGGAGTTTCAGAAGCTAAGAAACACCAATGGCGAAGGGAACATCTGCTTAGGTATCAAGCTTTTGTGTGTGTGTGTGTGTGTGTGAGACAAAGTCTCAGTCTATTACCCTGGGTAGAATGTCATGCCATTATAGAAATACACAGCAACCTCAGCTTGGTGCCCATCACTCAGTGGTTAGGGTGCCGACCATATACACTGGGGTTGGTGGATTAGAACCCAGCCCAGGCCTGCTAAACAACAATGCCAACCATAACAAAAACATAGCTGGGCATTGTGGTGGGTGCCTATAGTCCCAGCTACTTGGGAGGCTGAGGCAAGAGAATCTCTTAAGCCCAAGAGTTTGAGGTTGCTGTGAGCTGTGACACCACAGCACTCTATCAAGGGTGACATAGTGAAACTCTGTCTCAAAAAAAAAAAGAACACAGCAACGTCAAACTCTTGGGCTTGAGCAATCCTCTTGCCTCAGCCTTCCAAGGAGTTGGGACTATAGGTGTGTGCCATTAGGTTTTTTAAAAATTTCTTTTTGCAGAGACAGGGTCCCACTTTAATGCCCTCAGTAGAGTACTGTCACATCACAGCTCACAGCAACCTCCATCTCCTGGGCTTAGGCAATTCTTTTGTCTCATCCTCCCGAGTAGCTGGGACTACAGGCACCTGCCACAATGCCTGGTTTAGGTTTTCTATTTTTAGTAGAGATGGAGTCTTGGCTAGGTTTTCTATTTTTAGTAGAGATGGGGTCTTGCTCTTACTTAGGCTGGTCTCAAACTTGTGAGCTCAAGTAATCCACCTGCCTAGAGTGCTAGGAATGCAGGCGTGAGCCACTGCACCCAACCAGGTATCAAGCTCTTTTGCTCGACAACCCAGATGTTATCCTTAAACTGTGTCAGGTTCTGAACCCTGTCAGTTTGCTCCTTGATTCTATTCTTCAGGCAAAAGTGTCCCAACCCCTCATGCTTGTATTGAAATCATAGAACAGACATAGTCCTTAAAGATGAACCCCTCCTTATCCCTGATCTTGAAGGGTTTATGGGTAGAAGCAGCAGCAGCCTTGAAGGAGAGAAAAAAAGCAGGATGTACTATAGTTATTCAGCAGGGAGTTACTGAAGCTGGGACTTTGCTCCCAGACTTCTGCCCAGAGGACTTGAGAGTCAATATCTTTACTGACTCTAAATATGGGTTTTTGTTTCTCCCTGCCTATGTGGTTATCTGGAAGGAAAGGAGATTAACTGCTTGCAGGCTCCCCTATAAAGCACCATTATGAAATTTTGGAACTTCTAGAAGCAGTTCAACTCCCCAAAGAAATAGCTGTCATTCATTGTAGAGGCCACCAAAAGGGGGATACTTCCACTGTTATGGGAAATGCCCTGGTGGATGAGACAGCTAGAGCCACAGCAAAAGGGGATTGATACTGGGGGTGCCACTGTTACTGTTCAGAAGCAGCACATGTCAGCACGGCCTTGTTACACAACTGAAGAAATTTAATGGGCTGAACAAAAGGGCTTGCAAAGGGACCCGTAGAGATGGTTAATGAGCAGAAGCAAACTTCTCCTCCCAGGAGCTGAACAATGGAAGATAATTAAACATGTCCATGACTCAGCACACCTGGAATGAAACTGTTTATTTAGGTTTATTTCCCAAATGTTTCTAGGAAAATGTTTGTTTCAGACAGCAAACAGGGTCACCAGGGCCTTTGATCTCTGTGTTCCTAATTACCACCACATACCTCTGCCTTTATTCCAAGTCATCCAACATCAAGGGACATATCCTGGGAAGGACTGGCAAATGAATTTGCCAAAGAAAAAGAAGGCGAACTCTGTAAAATAATGAGGTTTATTTTGAGCCAAATTTGAGGACCATGGCCCAGAGCCGCACCCAAGATAATTGAGCAAGTAGACTGTCCAGGGTTGGGTTACAGTTTGGTTTTATACATTTCAAGGAGACAGTGATTATACATAAAGTTGTAAATCAATACATAGAAGGCATACATTGGTTTGGCCTGAAAAGGTGGACATCTCAAAGAGGGGGGCTAACAGGTTGTAGGTGGGTTTAATGGCTCTGATTTGTAATTGGTTAAAGAAATGAAGCTTTGTGTAAAGGAGTATTTGAAGTTAAACGAGTCTGTTAATAAGATATAAGCCTACTACATATCCAGACTCAAGTGATTTGTTATATAAATTGAGGACCTGGAGGTTTGTCTTGAATAGTCTTGGTCAGTTAATGAATTACAAAAGATATCCCCAAGAAGGGAGGGGGGCATAATGGGTCTTCTCTAAGCTCACTTCTCATGGCTAGCAACTCAATTTTAGGGTATTTTTGTGGTCCCTTGGCTAGGCGAGGATGCATTTAGTCAGATGGGAGGCAGCTTAAGATTTTACTTTATAGTCATATGAAAGCTATAACCCAATTATAGCCTAGGAATATGGGGGGGAGGGGGGATGGGGGGAGGGAGGGTGATTGGAGGGATCACTTCTATGGTTTATCTTACAAGGGTACAAGTGAATCTTTCTAAGAGTAGAATATAAA
>NW_003852415.1:21570336-21584737 GCF_000181295.1 Otolemur garnettii
AACACAATAACTAAGCAAACGACATAAAGGCTATGTTAACCAGTTTGATGAAAATATTTCAAATTGTATATGAAAACACCACACTGTACCCCATGATCACATTAATGTACACAGCTATCATTTAATAATAAAAAAAAGATTTTACTTTATTTCACATATTTCACCTAAATGGCACCCTGCAAGGGACTAAAGTATTTGACAGTGTTTATTCTACCAGGACAGAAAAAGCATTAGAAATGTCAACGTTCTTAAAGCATCTCTTTGATTTTGATTTACCAAAAAATTTACAAAGTGATAATGACCTTTCTTCACAGCTAAAGGGACTTTAGCCCCTTAGGGGGTCCTGGATCCTCAGGTAAAGTGGAAAAAGCCAAACATATCTTTTAAAAAAGAAGGACATTAGTAAAACTTTGTCAAATTCAGTAAGACCTCCAAAAACTGGGTTCCCCTTTTACCTGTAGCCATCTCATAACCAGGGTGGCCCACTTAAGGGACTTGAAAGCTTAGCACATTTGAAATGACTGTTTAAGACCCCTTTTTTTTGAGACAGAATCTCCTTTGTTACCCTCGGTAGAGTGCTGTGGTGTCACAGCTCACAGCAACCTCCAGCTCTTGGGCTTAGAGGATTCTCTTGCCTCAGCCTCCCATGTAGTTGGGACTACAGGTGCCTACCACAATGCCCAGCTATTTTTTTGTTGCAGTTTGGCCAGGGTCAGGTTTGAACCCACCACCCTTGGTATATGGGGCCAACGCCTTACTCACTGAGGGCCATAGGTGCCACCCTTAAGACCCCTTTTAATGACAGAACTTGTATTTGATGAAGAAACACATAAGACCTAATGCATGGGGCGGTGCCTATAGCTCAGTGAGTAGGGCACTGGCTCTATATACTGAAGGTGGCAGGTTCAAACCCAGCCCCAGCCAAACTGCAACCAAAAAAAAAAAAAAAATAGCTGGGCATTGTGGTGGGTGCCTGTAGTCCCAGCTACTCGGGAGGCTGAGGCAAGAGAATTGCCTAAGCACAAGAGCTGGAAGTTGCTGTGAGCTGTGACACCACAGCACTCTACCCAGGGTGACAAAGTGAGACTCTATCTCAAAAAAAAAAAAAACAAAAAAAAAAAACCTGATGCATGTTGTCAACATAGGCCAGATTCAAATGGCCTTCTAAGAATATGGAAATAAAATACTGCCTTCCCTTATGAAGGAAGAGGTTCGTTCCCCTCTAGCCTTATTGAAAATCTGGAAAGAAGGCTCTCCTGAAGACCAGCTATTGCCAAAACAGAGGGTCCCTATCCCATATTTTTAAGAACCCCCACTGCTGTCAAACCCCAAGGAATTGCTAACTCTGTATACCTGTCTAGGATAAAAACTGTCTCTTATAAGCTGCCACTGGCACCATGTGGAAGATACCATGACATACGTGTGTGAACCTGTAGAAGACCTCAGATACCTGTTCCAGGAGTTGCCTTCCAAAGGTAGCCAAAAGGCTAAGAAACATCTTCATACGAATACGAAATGCCTAATTTCCTCTTATGGATGTTTGCTGGCACTTTGGTGATATTCTGCTGGTTAGGCTTACTTTGTCCTCTTCCCAATGGCTGGAATCAAGTCTCTTATTGACAAGAATTAATATAATACATCTCAAAGCTATGTTCTTACTGTTTCTAATTCTATGGATTCCATCTGCTCTGGTTAACTACTTGATAAATACTTCAGACTCATTAGCAAAAGGACAAAATCTTTCATGTTGTTGGGTATGTTATGAGGAACCACTAAAAAATAGGTTTCCATGGTGGGGAGTACCAGCACACCTCTTGCCTCTTACAATCTTACCAGTGTGGCCTGGAACCACATGTTTCCACTCTTTGCCCCACTTGGGAATATTTCCAAATTAGACATGAACCCCACGTGGAAGAAGTCTTACTTCTCCACTTCCCACTACCTAAACTCATACTGTAAATAAAAACTCCTGTAATCCAAAGACTATGGCTTGTACTTGGTGCTTCAATGACACTTCATGGATTTTATAATGATAATAATTATGACAGTGCTTTCAACCCCCTCGCACAGCCCAACAGTACTTACCCAGCTAGATCTTTCAACAAGGGCACTTGTAAGAGTAACTCCACCCATAAATGTCCTCAGTCTCCAGGATCTTGTGATACTTGTTCAAATGGAGAATTCCGATTCTCACCCAAGTTAAGACTGTTTTTTCTCCCCCTACCACCAAAGCTCCCACACTCTACCTGGCTACTGCATTAGCCTATCAATTTCCCCTGGTTCTCTCACTGGCTCTTATCTATTGTTGAATGCTTTGTAGCTGTGGCAAACTTCACAGCTGCTCAAACAATGTCTATATGAATTTGGCTATCACAAGTCTATATATGTTATATATAAAGGAAACCCCGTTAATAAGGCTATAAATCATCTCCCTCTCTGTAACCATGATGTTCATGGTTACTACTGCTTTGATAAAGTCTGGTTTAAAGGTCAGTGTACCCCGGGGCAGTTAAAACCCTCTAATCTATGCCATTATAATATCACCCGTGCTGCTGCTCCCTGTGAGATGTGTGCAATTGGTCTCATCTTCGCCAGAGTTGGAGCTGCTATCAGGCTCCTAGTCCCCTGGGCTGGGTTTGCCTACCATAAAGTAACTCTCCAGCACTTTGCCACATCACTTTATACTATTTCACAAAACAATGAGAACGCTTTAAACAAGCTAAGGACTTCCCTAGATTCACTAGCAAAGGGATGATATGGATAATAGGTTAGCATTGGATTATCTGCTAGGTGAGCAGGGAGGAGTTTGTGGTGTGCTAAATGCTGCCTGTTGCATTTATATTAATAGTCCTAGGCAGGTAGAAGAGGACGTAAGGAAAGTCTACAAACAGGCTGTGTGGTTATACAGTCTTAATGACACCTCCCCCCAAACATATGGAATTCTATAAGGGGTCTCTACCGTCAGCTGCCAGGTGTTTACCTTTCTTGGGACCTCTAGTAGCTATTTTCTTTTTGTTGATTTTCAGTCCCCATTTGTTTAACCTCTTTGTAAAGTTTGTGTCTTGCTGGTTACAATAGTTTCACATCAAGGTGATGCTGGCACAAAGCTTTTGACCCATAAACCTCCTGACCCAGAGAATGGAAATTGTCTGTCACCCCCAGATCAGTTTCTCAGAGATTTTTATTCCTGACAGGCAGGGACAACACTTCCTCATTGTTGAAGAAGCTACAAAAGATGGATTTTTACTTCTCAACAATCTTTTAAGATTAAGAGCATAAAATATCTGAGGAGGGAATAATGTAGGGAGACAGCAGGACGAGAAGGTGGAATGAGCCCGAGTGCAGCCATTGGGCTGACACCAGACCCGACTACCCTGGGCAGGCCACCAGCAAGGTGCCAGGCCAGGGTCACTCAGGGGTGGAGGAATCACTAGGCCAGTGCCTGACAAACTGTGCTTACCTTTCTGTGACACCAGTTTCCGATTAACCTTTATGGGATGACCTTGAGACAACTGTGGTCACATACTGGTTTTTGAACATTTACAAATGTTATCAATGCCCCATAAGGGGTCCCCCTCCTGCTCAGGAAGAGACCCCGACTTTGTGTGGAGCAGGATCTATTGAATGATTTTTTTTCCAGAACAAAATGAATTCTTTTCCAGTCATCTAACTCCAGTAAGAATAGCCCACATAACAAAATCCCAAACTACAGTTGTTGGCATGGATGTGGAGAAAAGGGAACACTTCTGCACTGCTGGTGGAAATGCAAGCTAATACGTTCCTTTTGGAAAGAAGTTTGGAGAATACTTAGGGAACTAAAAGTAGACCTGCCATTTTATCCTGTAATTCCTCTACTGGGTATATATTTGCAAGGTCAAAAATCACTTTACAACAAAGATATTTGCACCAGAATGTTTATTGCAGCCAAATTCATAATTTCCACGTCATGGAAGAAGCCCAAGTGCCCATCGACCCATGAATGGATTAATGATACCATAAATTGTGGTATATGTACACCATGGAATATTATACAGCTTTAGAAAAAGATGGAGACTTTACCTCTCTTATGTTTACATGGATGGGGCTGGAACATATTCTTCTTAGTAAAGTAACTCAAGAATGGCAGAAAAAGTATCCAATGTACTCAGTACTATTATGAAGTCAATATATAATCACCCACATTTTCATATAAAAAATAAAACCCAACTATAGCCCACAACTGAGCACACACATGAGGTGACTATGCAGCAAGCTGAATGTGACCAAGGCCAGCAGGATGAAGGAGGGAAGAGGAGGGAGAGGGAAGGTGAGGGGGAAGTTGGAAGGAGGGAGGGTAATCGGTGGGACCTCACCTATGGTGCATATTGCAAGGGGACTTGTCAAATCTATTAAGATTAGAATATAAATGTCTTAACACAATAATAAGTGAGTGAGGTGAAGGCTATGTTAACCAGTTTGATGTAAGCATTCCAAATTATATATAAAATCAGCACATTGTACCCCATAAATGAATTAATGTATACAGTTATGGTTTAATAAAAAAAGATAAAAATAAAACAAACAAAAAGCCAGTATAATGAATTCTTTCTTGTGTGAAGCCAAGCACCCCTTGGATGAATTTTGGGAGCTTCCCTCCCTTCCTTGGGATGTCCCCTGCATCACTGTAAGCCATTCTAATTCCAACAAATTATCAAATCTGAGGAGCAGGTGTGGGGACCTCCAGTCTACAGCCAAGGTGGACAGAGTACGGAAGGCCTGAGCTTGGGATCGGCATCTGAAGTAGGGAGCAGTCTTCCGAAACTGAGCCCTTCACCTGCAGGGTCTATGCTAACTCAGGTAGTGTCAGAACTGAGTTATGTCATAAGACACCCAGTCAGTGTCCATTGAGAATGAGGAATTTCTTGGTGTGGAAAAATCCTGCAAATTTGATGTCAAAGTGTAGTGTGAGTACAGAGGAAAGGATTTTTTTTTCTTTTTTGTTCTCTCACCTCAGTATTTTCCCTCTCTCTGAGCTCATGGAAGGGAAAGTAAGCAAGTCACACCAGCCTACCCCATTTCTGTTCCCTCATCCTCTTTCTTTCTCTCTCTACCTCTCTCATTCTCTCTACTAAGGTAGGAAAGAGGCAGGCTCTCCTGTCGCTTCCCATAGGTCCTCAGGCTCAGTTGCTGACGTGCTGAAGGGCAAGAAAAGGAATCTGAACATTCTTTCTCACAATGACAGTCTGGCCGGAAAGGGTACTGTCCTGCTGCAGAACCCAACTGCACAGTTCAAAGCCACAGATCTGTATTTTCTTGCCGTAAAGTTTGTCTTCCAGGGATGTGGATGTCTTAGGCCGTCCAGGTCAAAGACTTGGCACTCAAGAGAGCGAGAATGATAGGGTGGAAAAGGTCAGTAGGTGCTCCACATGGGAGACAAAAGAATTTCTCTACACCCAGATTAGGATATAAAAGTATAGACTTTAGGGCAGCGGCCCCATATGCCAGAGGTGGTGGGTTCAAACCCAGCCCTGGCCAAAAACTGAAAAAAAAAAAAGCATAAACTTTATTTTATCTTGTAAAGAAAGAGAGAGAGTGAGAGGGAAAGAGAATAGGGAAAGAGAGAGAAAAAGCAGGGAGATGGTGTGGCATCCCAAAGAAAAAAAGAATGTCTGCAATTAAGGTCAAGTGGTTAATTTAAGTGGGGGTGGGGGGTGGGGGGCAAACAAAGGTAATTGCAGCCAAATTCACAAGGTATTGTAGTTGTGAATGCTGTATCTGTTTTTTTTTTTTTTTTTTTTTTAGCAAGGTTGAAAATATATCCCACTGTTCATCCTGGACACTCAGGAACTACTTGAGGTTAAAGGACCACATTCTGAAAGGCAGAAAGCTGATGAAATGTAAAGAGAGGAATTTACTATTTCCTTTTGGTCGGCTCTTTGCCGTGATTTGTGAAAAGGGAACTCCACGGAGGGTGAAGGACAGCTGACAAGGGAACGTGAAGGAAAGCACGCAGAGTGACAGTGAGTGATTTTAGTCCTTACTGAAAAACCATAATCTAATAATTTTTATGTTATTTTACTATTAAGACTGACCATCTTTACACACAGCACATCAGAATGTGTAAAATTCTCTAGCCAGGAGGGCCACAGCCCATGTAGGTGTGCTGGCTGGGCGTCCTCTCTGGTCTCTACCCTTTCCGAGTTTTCTGATGTTTGTTTCTGTTTGTTTCTGTGTGTTCTTAGATTGGATGAGCATCTGTGGTGTGGCCTCCTTAACAATCTAGACCTAACAGTTTATGACGGTTTGCTCTGGGGCACTGGAGAAGACTTTTCTCAGCTCCACCTAACGGGAGCTAAAGGCCTAAAACTAGCTGCCAGGGATTGTGTTAAAGACTTCTGGGGATGAATAAGGGAAGAGGTGTTCAGAAGATCTTGGGGGGGAAATTAAACTTTTCGTAAAGAACGATGGGTGGCAGATGGTTTAATTAGTATGCATAGGAGCTTTGGGGCCCATCCTGTCATGTGTCTGTGCCAATGTGTCTGAATGTTGGAATCATTACCAGGAAGGATTTGCTGTAAGAGGATTCCCTCACTGGCCAAAGCAGGGGCCATGCTCAGAGCCCTTCACTACTCCTGTGACCTAGGCACTGACCAGAGAGGGCAGATGCTGCTCACACCTTCTTGGGATGCCTGCATCCAGGCCGAGCCAGGCCCTAACTCTCCCCAGGTATGTTACCCTGTGGACATCTTATGGAGACCATTACACACTTTGTGAGTCACATCTCTTATCTGTGACAGCTCTGCCAGGGCCATATTCCTCATTTGTATTTGTCTCTCCTAGAGTCTGGGAGATTCCTGAGGGTCTTTGGCTGAGCTCTGCAAATATTTACAGAACCTCCACTCTGTGCTAGGTCCTGTGCTGAGATGTAGGGGAGGAGAAATGACTAAGAATTGATCCTGCCCTCATGGGGCTCATCCTGACCACAGACCCTGAGCACACACACAAGGTGACTATGCAACAAGCTGAATGTGACCAGGGCCAGCAAAAGAGCAAGAAAAGGAGGGGCTAGGGTGTCATGCAGCCTGGGGATCCAGGGAGGCTTCCTGGAGGAAGAAGCCTCACATCCCCACGGCATGCTGCCATCTCACAGCACTTTACTTACTCGTTATACATGAAATACACAATCTGATGGGAATTTTGATCTTCAAACACATCCATGGAAAGGCAGGCCAAGACTGGTATCTCTTATTGCTCCATGTGAGGACCCTGGGTCTCAGTGATCTGACCTGGGCAGTACTCAAAAGCTGCAAACCAGGGCTAGAACCCAGTTCTCTTCACTCCCTCTCCAGCTCTGCTGCTAAGCTAATGTCAATGGAAAAGAAACTAAACCCTGTAATATAATTTAAAGAGGTTTATTCTGAGTCAAGTATAAAGAGACCAGCATCATGCCCAGAAAGCCTTAAGCGAGTGGACTTGCTGTGGTTGGGTTACAGTGTGGTTTTATATGTTTCAGGGAGGCAGGAATTACATATAAGTCATAAGTCAGTACTTGGCAGGCCATACCTTGGTTTAGCCTGAAAAGGTGATACAAGTGGGGGCTTACAGGTTATAGGTGAGTTTAAAGATTCTTTGATCTGTAACTGGTTAAAGAAATGAAACTTTGTTTAAAGGGTCAGAATGCTTTGAAATAGAGAATTGTGTTTTTTTTTTTTTTTCATTAAATCATAGCTGTGTACATTAATGCAATCATGGGGTACAGTGTGGTGTTTTCATATACAATTTGAAATATTTTCATCAAACTGGTTAAAAACAGCCTTCATTTTCTTAATTATTGTGTTAAGATGTTTGTATTCTACTTTTAGAAAGAGTCACTTATACCCTTGTAATATAAATCATAGAGGTGATCCCACCCATCACCCTCCCAGGGAATTCTATTAATCAGAGGCAAGCCCCTCTACTCAAGCGCTATGTTATATAAAGTGAGGACCTGCAGGTGGTTTAAGTTTTGGCGTGCATAGCCTTAGGCCTGTTGATAAGTTACAAAGGATAGCTTCAAGACCGAGAGGGAGGAAGTTATGATGAGGCCTCTCTGACCTCCCATCTCATGGCTGGTGGCTCAATTTTAGGGTAATCCCTTAACCTAGAGGGGGTCCATTCAGTCAGCTGCAGGGGAAGTTTAACATTTTATTTTAGTTCACACTAATGTAGAGATAAGGCAGAAGAGGAAGGTGGAGAGGCTGAGTGCACCATTTTGATGGATACCAGACCCTAAACCACCATGAATAAGGAAGTTACCAGCAAGTTGCTGCCCTGGAACCACCCAGAGGCCTTACAAAATGATTTTGCTTACCGTTCTGTGACAGCAGGGGGGAGTATAAAAATGTTATTATCGCCCCATAAGTCCATTGCCACTCCTGCTCAGGGGAGGACTCTCCACTGTCTGTGGGGTAGTATCTGTCTCAATAAACTCTCCTGCTGCTAGTTGACTCACATTTGAATTCTTTACACTTTGAAGGCAAGTACCCAATTGGAGAGTTCAGGGGCTTTCCTCCTTTTATTGGGACACCTCCCTGCCCGAAAGCTTGCAGGTGAGTGTGGAGATGGAGAGAAATGAATAGATACAAGAGCAGTTGGAGGGAAAGGATGGAGAACTTGGAATATTGGAGTCAGGGACACCTTAGCGTCCTGCTCTGGCTAACTGTATCCTGAGTTGGAGGCATGCAAGACAGCAGAGATCTAGAGTAAATAAAGAGATGGCTTTGATCTGGGGAATGGAGTTTCAGTTGCATGTGGACATTCCAGTTGAGATGCTGTGTAAGCAGGTGTTATGTGGATTTGGAGAAAGAGCTGGGCTGAATTCATAGGCTGGGAAGTCATCACCAGAGAGGTGGTCAACACAGCAGAGAAGAAAAACTGTCCAGGGCAGAGGTCAGCAAACTTTTTCTGCAAAGAGTCACTGGATATATATTTTTGGCTGTGTGAGCTATGTAGGCTTTGTACTAACCACCCCACTCTGCTGTTGTAGCACAAAAGCAGCTGTAAATGAATGGGCACAGGCTGTGCTGCACTAAAACTTTACTGACAAAAGCAGCAGGCTTGATTTGGTTCAGTTGGCATAGTTTATCCACTCTGATCTAGGGAATGGACCTAGAGCAGTGGTTCTCAACCTTCCTAATGCACAGCCCTTTAATACAGTTCCTGTGTGTCGCAACCCACAGGTTGAGAACCATTGCCCTACAGCAAAAGGAAAAAATGTCAAATTTTAAGCATGGAAAAGAATCAGCCAGGGAAACTAAGAAGCAATCAAAAAGATCCAAGCTGGAACAAAGCTAGTTGGAAAAGTCTCAAATTTTAAGCAGGAAAAGAATCAGCCAGGGAAACTAAGAAGCAATCAAAAAGATCCAAGCTGGAACAAAGCTAGTTGGAAAAGTCTGAAGTACCTGGCTAATGAGGACTTAAAGATGGCAAATGACTGAGAAAACAAGGTACCACGTATGGCTGCACTGGTCTGAGCTCGTCACAACCCCAGGGGGCACTGCCCACACGGGCTACGATGGAATGGTGCCCCCACAGTCATGCGTCATGGTGGCCATGCTCCCCCCAAATGATTCATAACCAAACCACATAAATAATAAAAGGCAATGACCACACTCTGGAGAACACCACCACCACCAGACAAAAACCATGAGCAAAGACTTCTTCATGGAATAAAATTACCGTATTTTCTCTTTGCCATGGGAGCTCAAAAAGTTAGAAAACAAATAGAGATGGGAATTAGCTAATAGCTAAGGAAAGGAAAGAAATAAGTGACTATAGGTGTGAATGTCATTTTAGAAACAATAAGAGACTATTTAAACCTCTTCAAGGTTATGAGGATGGGCTTGAGGAAATGAAACCAATAACTTAGAGGGGAGGAGTAGGGTTAAAAAGAGGCTAAGGGGAAACTGACAGAAAGGGAAGACACTTCGAGGACTCTGAGGAAGTGTGACATATGCGTAAATGACCTCCTAAAGGAGGAGGACAGAAAACATGGGAGGGGGAAAACACTCCAACAGTAAATCAAAGAAAAATTGGCTGAAATGAAAAAGGGTTATAAAAGCAGTTCCCAAGTTACAAATGTCTAACTTAACATGCAATTCAAATGGGGGCTACGATAGCAAGTCCCCAATTTACAGACATCCAACTAATGTGTGATTGGCACTTATGAATGGAGGCTATTACAAGTAATGGGTAAATGTACCTGTCCCAACTTACATATTTGTTCAACTCAAGAACAAACCTACAGAACCTTGGCTTGGCACCTGTAGCTCAGCAGCTAGGGTGTCAGCCATATACACCAGAGGTGGCAGATTGGAACCCAGCCCAGGCCTGCCAAACAACAATGGCAACTACAACCAAAAAATGGTCTGGCATTGTGGCAGGCGCCTGTAGTCCCAGCTACTCAGATGGCAGACGCAAGAGAACTGCTTAAGGCCAAGAGTTTGAGGTTGCTGTGAGCTGTGACGCCATGGCACTCTACCCAGGGCGACATAGTGAGACTGTCTCAAACAAACAAACAAACAAACAAACCAAAAATGAGACAGAACCAGCCTCGTTCATAACCCAGGGACTGCCTGTATCTACATCTGATAGGGCACATTGTACCTAATGAAGAAAGAATGGGACAAGCAATGCTGAGAGCTAGCCTGGTAAAATTTTGGTATGTCACGGATAAAGAAATGATACTTTGAGCAATCAGTCCTGCTGTATCCCCCACTTCTGTATCAGGTAGTTCATGAACAGAGATAACACCTGTCTGATCTCCTATTATTTTTATATTGTTATAGTCTAAAAATGTTCTACTCTGTGCTGTGAGCAGAATTCCCAAAATAGTGGCTATAAGTTGGCCATTCAGCCAAGATTTTCCCCAAGGGGCTTTCAGATGGAACAGAAATGGAACCTCCTATGTTGACAAATAACAACCAACACAACATCACAAGTAGACAATATAGAGACTTCCCCATGCAAATCACCTTAATGCCAATGCCTGAGAAACACATTCTCAAACAAGAACCAACATCTCCTAATCCAAAAGAAACCGAATTTCCCAGGTTCACTAGTCGAAACAAACCTCACAAACAACAAAACACAAGACAATACAGCGAGTTCCCAATGCAAACAATCTCAAATGCCAAGTAAGTGGGAACCACTCAAACAAGAATCAAATTCTTCAAATCCAAAGAGAACGAACCCCCCAGATTCCTACCAACGGGAATCATACAAAAGAGAACCGAATTCTTTAAATCTAAAAGGGGACAAATCTCCCTGGTTCCCTAGTTCATTTCTTTACCAAGACTTCTGCTCCAAAACTGCAACTAAAAACAGATGTCCTGCCACAGGGATGGAAGGTTGAACAGCCTTCCCCAAATGGGTAGAAGCAAGGGTTTCAGTGTGCACACCAGGGAACTTACCAAGATGACTTGAGGCATTGTAGCATTTCCCAAATCCATTTCCTTTTCCTTAACGAGGTTAAGTTGTTGCAAGGAGTGGCATCTGATTCAGGGAGGGAGAGGTAGACGTTCCCTAGGGCTAAATGGGCTCCAGCAGCTGCTGAGGTGGTCCCTTACTCCCTCACCACCAAAAGATGTTACTTCTATGAGCAAAGACCTACAGCTTGACCTGAGTCTGCTTGCTACCTTTTCCACCCATGGCAGCAGTTGCAGGGTGCTGTTTCTTTGGGGTACTGATGGGCCCACCCAGGGATGACAAATTATGTTACTGAAAGTTTGGTATTTGTTGTCCCCGTGGCTGAATAAAGAGTGAGGACAAATGGTTTGAGGGGAAGAAAAGAGAAGTTTATTAATTTGCTGGCAAACGAGGAAATGGCAAACTGTTTTCTTAACGTACCATCATACTATCTATAAGCAGAAATACAGAGCTTTTAAAAGGAGTTTTCAGCTTTAGGCTACTGCTGTTAACTGTAGTATTTCTGGTGAACACAGTCTCATGACCTCTGTCCGGACACTTCCATTGAGCCATCTCCTGGGGCTCAATGGAACTGTCCAGACAGAGGTCATGAGTAGACCAGATAACTACTGTGGAAACAAATAACTTTATTCTGCCTATCAGATTACTGGCCTTGGACAGGGATGGAGGTTTTAATTCCTAAAAAGGGTGGGTTGGGGTTAAAGAGATAAGTCGTGGAACATTCTACCTTTTTCAGGCTATTCCCTCTCTTATACCAAAGGATCAAGAAACGGGGAGAGAGATGTGGTCTCTTGTGCTTTCAAATAGTTTTATTGGAACACTGTCACATTCACCATGTATAAATATATAAATATCTGTGGTTGTTCTTATACAACATAACAGTTATGTAGCTACAATAAAGACTATTACGGCCCCCAAAGCAAAGAATGTTTAGTATCTTTACCTTTATAGAAAACGTTTGACAACCTCTGACCTAGACTCCTTCACTGATTTCTCTGCTTATGTTCTTGTCCCTTTATAGTTCATTCTCCACACAGTACCTACAGGTCAGCCAGATTACATTACTTTCTGGCTCCCTAGGTCCTTCCTATAAAATCCTGACCTCGCCTCTCCCACATCCAGGAAGGTGGGGCTCTCCTCTGTGTGCCAGGCTTGTTGGCTGTTCCCGTGGCTGAGAAGCCAACCCTCAGTGCTCAGCCGGGCAGGTGCCGCTTCAGAGAGGCCTTACCTGACTGAGCCATGCAAAGCCTGCCCTCCTTGTGTTCCTGATCACTGCCCTCTTCCCATTTCCATCGTGGTGTTTCCTTCTGTGTTGGATACTCATCTAGGGTAGCTGCTGTACTCTCCACACCTAGCGTGGGGCTGAAGATTGAGTAGAATAAGCGAGTGCAATAAGCCGGAAATGGGACAGATCCTAGCAACATTTGGGCCACGCTGCTTCCTAATTTGGCCCAGTAACTTCTTGTCTCTGAGTTTCTTCATCAGAAAGAAGGGGATAACAAGAGTACTGACTTCTTTGTGAGGTTTAAAAGAGATAATCTATGTTCATCACATATCACGATAACTAGTACCCAGTTTCCAGGGCCCAGCTCCCTTCTCACTGAGGAAGTGACTAAGGTACAGACTTGGGCAGCATGAATTGCTCCTGGGTCAAGTTAGTAGGTAGTTGGGAGTAAAGAAAATCTCAGCCTGTGACTTTGTCTGACATTATGCACTTTGAGCCTTGCCTTGCCAACCAGTGGGCATCTTACCTTGACTTTCTTGGAACTGAAGTAGCTGTGTACATTTTAAAAGTACCAATAAAAGGGATTAATAAAATTCAGAATATGGTATTTATAAATCTCTGTCTTTAGGGAAAACATCTGGAAACATGAGGAGAAAAGTATATAATATACAAGTTTTATTCTTTTCATTATATAGTCAAAGATGTTTGTCTCAAGTAACTACGAGGCTAACAATCCAGTTTTATTTCAAGTTTAGTTTTTCCTTCTGTGGCATTAGCACCTGGATAAATTCATCCTTGGGTAGCCTGAAGCAAATGTGGGCAGAGGTGCTTGTCACCCTGTTGAACAGTCTCCAAGGAAAGTAGAAATGTTGAAAAAAGGCAGTTGTAACTTGGAGCAAAAATCAACCTAATTATTTGTGATTATATGTCATATTTTTTAAGGTGGGCTCCTCAAATAAGGCATGTTTTTTTTAAAAAAAAATAGAGCAAGTTGTATTGTTTTTGCAACATTTTTGATCTATTTAGTTGTAGACTGATAGTAATTCTTTCCCTAATGCCTAAATTATATCAATAAAAATAAAAGACCAGGCATGACCTTCGGTTCATCCCTTGATGCTTTTTACAATCACCGAATTTTTTATTTTTCCCCTTAAGAACACTATTATTTCACTAAATATAGAAGATATAATAAAGGATGAGGAATACTAAAATTTATTGAATCTACTATATGCCAGGTGCTTTCCACTGTTAGATGATTTAATACTCAAAGCAACATAATGGAATAGGTTTGAATTCACCAGTTTTAGCACAAGTGAAGAAACCGAGGGTCTGAGAAGTACAACATATTATCTATTGGTTTGAGTAAGTACTTGAGCTGGGATTCCATCCGAGCATCTTTTGCTTTCTAGACCTGTATAATAAAGGGAGGTCTTTGATCCATCTTGAGTTAATTTTTGTATAGAATGACAGACTGGGATCTAGTTTCATTCCCCTGCATGATGTCATCCAATTTTCCTAGTACCATTTATTGAACAGGGTATCCTTTCCCCAGTGAATAGTTTTTGTCTGCTTTGTTGAGTATCAATTGCTTGTGGATAGGAAGTCCCCTCTTCCACTAAGCTTTTTTTTTCTTCTTTGTTTTTTTTTTATTAGATCATAATTGTGTATATTAATTCTCTCATAGGATACAGTGTGTTACTTCTATATGCAGTTTGGAAAACTCTCATCCAG
>NW_003852415.1:21585152-21595830 GCF_000181295.1 Otolemur garnettii
TGAATTGGGCTGCAATGAACATTCTGGTACAGATATCTGTATTATGGCGTGATTTATGGTCTTCTTGGTATATACCTAACAGAGGAATTACAGGATCAAATGGTAGATCTATATTTAGATCTCTGAGTGTTCTCCATATGGCTTTCCAAAAAGGACGTATTAGTTTGCATTCCCACCAGCAGTGTAGTAGTGTTCCCTTTTCTCCACAACCCTGCCAGCATCTGTGATTTTGGGATTTTGTGATATGGGCTAAAAGCTTTTAAAAAGCTGAAAACACTGATAGAAGCTTTCCCTCTAGCCCAGCAGTTCTCAACCTGTGGGTCATGACCCTCTTGTAACAATGAAAATAAATCGCAGCATTAGGAAGGTTGAGAACCACTGCTCTAGCCCTTCCTAATCTTAACAAACCTTTCTATTTGCACATGCATGAACATGGAACAGTTGCTCTTAGAGTATTGGGACAAAGGTCAGGCCCCAATTTTAATGCTGTCACTTATTTTTCTAAAAATATAGATAAGACTTCTAGAGGATGGACATTCTGTTTAAGAGACGTGGCAGTTACAGCCCTCTTATCTGAGAAACTAACAAACTTACTTATGGACAACCAAATCATGTTTATATCCCTCATTAGGTTCTTGACATCTTAAACAAGCTCTGGGAGGCCAAGGTAGGTGGATTGTTTGAGCTTACAAGTTTGACACCAGCCTGAGCAAGAGCGAGACCCCATCTCTACTAAAAACAGAAAAATTAGATGGGAGTTGTGGTGGGCACCTGTAGTCCTAGCTACTCAGGAGGCTGAGGCAAGAGGATCACTCAAGCCTAAAAGTTTGAGGTTGCTGTGAGCTATGATACCACAGCCCTCTACCCAAGGCAACAGAGTGAGACTCTGTGTCAAAAAACAAACAAACAAACAAACAAACACACACCAAGCTTATCACTTCTTAACTTCCAGCCTCATTAACAGTACCAAATCTTGCTTATAAATAACACTTGGATCACCCATCTCCCATGATCAGCCTTAAATACTGCTACACTTCTTCCCATCTCTCCTGAGCCCCCAAAACACTCCTGCTTAGAGATTTTGGTAATTCCCCATTACCTTTCCTAGATCATAATTGGTATATTGATAGAGTAGCTACATTTGAGATTACCACCACAAAGCAGGACACGCTATTGTCACCACTACTCATACAGTTGAGAGTGCTCCTTTATCACCTGGCAGCTCCTCTTGAAATAGAGATAATTGGCCTATTTAGGGTCTTACAACTAGGTCAAGATCAAAGGCTTAACATTTATACTGACTCTAAGTATGCCTATCATAGTCTACATTCTCACACAGCTATTTGGAAAGAAAAAGGACTTCTTACTATCTAAGGTATTTCTGACAAACCTGCCAACCTCATCATAAAACTCATACAGGCAGCTTGATTACTCAAATAGCTGGATCCACTGCAAGGCACACCACTCCTCTCAGTCTGTTGGGGTCCTAGGAAATAATATGACAGATAGGGAGGCTACCCAGGCAGCAAAGCTTCCTTTACCAGCTACTCAAGCCCTTTCTTTTTAACACGGTCCCCAGACTACTCAACTAAAGAAACCACCCAATTTATACAAGCAGGGTCTATTTGGAATGGGCCTTGACTTTTCTGTAATAGAAAGGAAAATTTATTTTACCTACTCAACAAGAAAACTCCATCCTTCATAACATTCACAATTCAATTCACATAGGAAGTTGACCCTTGAAAGCCCTCTTGTTCTTACTCCTTCATTTTCAAGACTTAGAAGGAAAATTAAAACAAATCACTAAGGACTATCCTATCTGCTGGCAAGTCAGTCCTCAAGGCAACCTTAAATTTCCTCCTTCTCTTTCTACTCATCAGCTTCAAGGTCATCTTCCTGGACAAGAAATAATTCCCCTACTACATATTTCTTGTAAGCTACACATACTTTATCACCTCAAATCCTCTTGAAAGACAGAAAAGGCTCAACTCTTAAACAGCACCTTACAATACTTCCCTTAGAACTATGGCTAAACCTCCTTCCATATTCTCTTTTCAGACTCCACATTGAGTGACTTTGTATTTTAAGTGCCTTTGAAATTATGTATGGACATTCAGTCTTCTATCATCTTTCACCTCAGTTTCCTCACCCCCACTCAGACTTATTTATGGGCAGTATAGATAACTTGACAACTTCTTAGGGAATATGCAAATACCCACCTTTAATTTACTGAGCAGGTCACTTGAATCTAAGTATATGTCTGGCATATGGTGTATGTCCAGTGACCTGTCTCTGGATCAGGCGTCCTCAAACTATAGTGGCCCGCGGGCCACATGCGGCCCACCTAGGACATTTATCTGGCCTGCCGGGTGTTTTTGCCACCACTGCCTGTCCTGCTTAGCAGCCGACTCATCCTAGGGCCTGCAGTCTGGCCCTCCAATGGTCTGAGGGACAGTGAACTCGCCCTGTGTTTAAAAAGTTTGAGGACCCCTGCTCTGGACTAACAGACTTTCTTAAGTTAAAACATTCCGAGCCCTAGGCAGAGCTTCATTTCTTTACCTGATTATAAGTTAAAGACTCTTTAAACCTACTCATAACCTATAACCCCCTGCTTTGAGATTCATCACCTTTTCAGACCAAACCAATGAATGGCCTCCAAATGTTGACTTAGGATCTTAAGTGTAATTCCTGTCTCCATAATTGTATAAAACTGAAGTGTAACCCAGCTACTGAGGACACATTTTCTCAGGACCTCTTGAGGCTGTGTTCCAGACTGGCCACCCATATTAAGCTCAGAATAAACCTCTTTAAACTATTTTACAGATATTGGGTTCTTTTCCGCTGACAACATAAACCACACTAACCAGTAGATGCTAGATTTCAAAGTAAAGTGTGATGGGGAGAAGCATGAGACTCTACTAAAACACTTGAAGAGACTGCAGAGGGTGATATGGAATAGGAGCCTATGTGTGTGTATGTGGTGGTGGTGGGGGTGTCAAGCTAATTTAAACTGAATTTAAAAGGATGGAGTGCCCCAGCTAACATATAAATACAGTGGGTACAAGGGATTGTGAGAGATTATCAAACTATGATAATCCATTATTTTTATATAAGATGTACTAAATATGTGTGTTCCTTCTAAAATGAAGACTTGCTGTGGTTATCCTTGACCCTCAAGAGATTGGGCACCAGTGGAAATGAGATGCCCAAGGACTAGGTCCAAATAATCCAGCCAATAAGATGATGGCAAAGTGGACATGGTTTTTTGGTGGCCTTGTTAGGGGGCTGATGAGACCAGTGTTGGAAAGAGGAGCCCTCAGTTCTAAACAGCACCAGCCATATTCCCTGGACTTCAGACTTTGGGGGCCTTCAAGTCCAGGGACCCAAGTTATTTACATCTTAACCGATGAACCTGCTGTGCAAGTTCAGTACCTCTGGACCAGGTTTCAAAGTAGAATTTATAAGTCTGAGTACTGAGAAGTACAAAGGGCTCTCCCCTACTTTGAAATATTAGGTTTTATGGTTTCAAATCTATTGATTTTCACCACAAAACTATGAATGTTATTATAATAAGGTATTCATAAGAGCATTTTCTGGGAAAACCTCTCAGTTAAATTTCTTTTTTTTTTTTCTTTTTTTTGGCCAGGGCTGGATTTGTCTCAGTTAAATTTCTAAGTTGTGTTTGCCAAAGGAGGTTCACTCATGAACAATAACTTCCCTCAACAAGTTCAAATTAACTAATTTGATATAAAAAGGTTAGACTCCTTTACAATTAGTGTTATCTCTATAGATGTTTCCTGTTTGTAAATAAAGTTGTTTTACAAGCAAAATGCAGCAACAAAGTAACTTTAAAACACAATAGGATTCAGAGAAAGGTGGTAACAGTGGCATTGTCTTCCAGTCATCCAAGTCCCCTCACAGAACCCAGCAGAGCAATTAGGATAGCAAAAGAAAAATTGAGTATAGAAAGCAGAAAAATGAAACAAAAAAGTCAGTAAAATACAAATATCAAAAGGATTGAACAGAAAATAAAGAATATGGAAGACAGGCAAAGAAGATCCAATATATGCATAATAGAAGTGTCTCTTCCCCCCTACCCCTACTGAAAAAGGAAAGTAAGGAAGGAGAGTAGAAAGTATTAAAGAAAACTTTCCTGAAAAAGAAAATGACTTGAACCTGAATATGTGAAGGGGAGATGATAAGCCTGAAACATGTCCAAGAATAGTTAATATTAAAATTATTGGGCTTTATAGAACAGAAATCCCTTTGCCATAAGATAAAATGATTGAGTAATTTATATGGGATTAGACCTTCACAGAATACTTTGAAGTTAAAAAACAGTGGAGTGAATGGAGTAACATAGTACAGATACCCAAGAAAGAAAATGTGAACCAAAGGGTATTTTTTTGCAGTTTTTGGCCAGGGCTGGGTTTGAATTTATCAGCCCCAGTGCATGTGAATGGCTAGCATCCTAACCACTAAGCTATAGGCACTGAGACGAGACTGAATATTAATATGTTGGATATATTCATAACTGAAAATGGGTTTAATTCACCAATTCAAAAGTACACAGCAAAATCCAACTCTATTAACACACACACAGATCATAATCTATATTTGATAAATTAGAAATCTATCCGGAAGTCACTGAAAGACAAAGAAGACTTCGTACTGCTAAAGGCTATTCAAAGATAGAACAGTCAATATTTACACAGCTAATAACACAGCAACTTTATGAAGCATAAATTACAAGAGTAAAGAAGGAGAGGGAAATATACTACTAATAGAAAACATTAATGTAGTTTTTAAGATGAGGTAGATTAGATGGATAAAAATAATGATTGCTAACACAGAAAGTCTAAGTAATATTAACAATAGAGCAGAGGTTTATTACTGCTGAACCTAGTTGAGAGAAATGACGTTTGTTCAAATGCACAATCATAAACATTAAGTGTACTGGGCCACATGAGAAATACTAATAAATTATTAAAAATAAATGTAGCATTCTGATCTCCAGGCAATCAAGGTAGAAATAACAAAAGTCCTCTCTACCTGCAAATTTAAAATATCCTCTTAAACACTTTGTAAGATTAAGGAAAATATTTAAAAATGCAGAATTGCTTGACAATAATAATGAAAAATGACATAAAAGCTATGTCAGATAAGTAACACAGGGAATATAAGATTTGTAATGTGAAAAATCTATATGTGATACGTATGTAC
Organism: Otolemur garnettii; assembly: GCF_000181295.1. Taxonomy (NCBI): domain Eukaryota; kingdom Metazoa; phylum Chordata; class Mammalia; order Primates; family Galagidae; genus Otolemur; species Otolemur garnettii. The sequence goes on from NW_003852415.1 coordinate 21,590,376, forward strand.
CAAAATCAGAGACATCACAAGAAGAGAAAACTACAGACTGGTATCTCTCATGAATATAGATATAAAAAACCTTAACAAAAGCAGCTCCCATAGCTCAGCGGGTAGGGTGCCAGCCACATACATTGAGGCTGGTGGGTTCAAACCCAGCCGGGGCCAGTTAAACAACAATGACAATTGCAACCAAAAAATAGCCAGGCGTTGTGGCAGGTGCTGGTAGTCGCAGCTACTTGGGAGGCTGAGGCAAGAGAATCTCTTAAGCCCAAAAGTTTGAGGTTGCTGTGAGCTGTGATGCCACAGCACTCTACTGAGGGCCACATAATGACACTGTCTAAAAACAAAACAAAACAAAACTTCAGAAATCGATTTAACAAAAGAAATGTAAAACCTACACTCTGAAAACTGCAACATGGTATTGAGAGAAAAATTAAGGAAAACGTGACCAGGCTGGGAACGGTGGCTCATGCCTGTAATCCTAGCACTTCGGGAGGCTAAAGCAAGAGGGTTCCTGAGCCCAAGGGTTTGAGGTTATAGTGAACTATAGTGACTCCACTGCACTCCAGTCAGGGGAACAGAGACCCTATGTCTAAACAAATTAAAAATTGAAAAAAAAAAAAAGCAAACATGTAAGCAAATGTATATGTAATGAAATATGTATGAGGGGAATCATGAGGTATTTAAAATACCTCAGTGAAGCAACCAACCCCAGCTCTGGGGAAACATGAAACAAAACCATCATAGTACAGATCAATTGCTGAAGCTGCCCTGTCAGATGCCAACACACCACTTTGTGCCTCCAGTATGTCCCTTCTAGATTCAAGAATGACTAAACCCTCTCTCTGCTGCCTCATCAGTTTGTCCCTTTCTGCAGATTTGCTCTTCCTGAACATACATGCAGGCTTCATATAACAAGTCACTTCTATTCCCCTTACCACAAAGCCTGCCGCAGCCTGGCTCTCCTCACCTCCTTTCGTTCCTGAGACCCCTGCAGCGGGGCTCTGCCTTATTCACAGCACTGAAACTTCCTGACAAGGTCACAATGGGTCTCTATGTGGCCAAATCCTATGGCCTCTTCCCTTTCTTCTCTTTACTTGGTGTCTTAAACAGTATGCACCTCGGCAGATGGCTTCCTCCTCCTTAAAACGTTTCCTTCTCTTGGTTTCAAAGACACCACCATCTCTCTAAGTGACCTCATTCAGGCCTCTTCCTTTAATTATTTTAAAGACTGCAAATTTATTTTTTTGGTCCTGACCTGAGTGCAATTAACAGCCTATCAACACTTCCAGTGGGAGGCAGCATATATATCCCACGGGTAATGTAGCTCAAACAGAACTCCTGATTCTTTTTCCCCTGCCCAAACTTATACCTCCCCCATCTCAGTATCAGTCTTGTGGAAAACATAATCTGCATTGCATTTATTAGGGCCACTTAAATTCTTCTGACAGCATTTCTTTTAGTAAGAAATTCTTTTACTGTGTTTTTAATTTCTTTTTTTTATTAAGTCATATATACATAGATCATGAATACATTTATGCCTTTGTTGATTATTTGTACAAATTAGAGTGCTACTAATTAACATAGCTTTCACCTCATTTACTTAATCAGTGTTAAGACATTTGTGTTCTATACTTGATAGATTTGACTTGTATCCTTGCAATATGCTCCATAGGTGTGGTCCCACCATTTAACCTCCCTTCCCATCCCCCCTCCCCGTCCCTCCTTCATCCTGGGCTATAGTAGTGATTCATCTTTCATATGAAAGTGTGAGCGATTATAAAGTGCTTTCATAGTAGTACTGAGTACATTGGATATATATTTTTCTATTCCTGAGAAACTTTACTAAAAAGAATATTTTCCAGCTCCATCCATGTAAACATAAAAGAGGTAAAGTCTCCATCTGTTTTTAATGCTGCATAGTATTCCATGGTATACATATACCATAATTTATTAACCCATTCATGGGTTGATGGGTATTTGGGCTTCTTCCATGACTTGGCAATTATGAATTGAGCTGCAATGAATAATGTGGTGCAAATATCTTTGTTGCCAAGTGATTTTTAGTTTTTTGGATTACACCTAGTAGAGGAATTGCAAGATCAAACAGCTGGTGGACATTTAGATCCCAGAGTGTTCAATAAACTTCTTTCCAAAACAAATGTACTAGCTTGCATTCCCACCAGCAGTTTAGAAGTGTTTCTTTTTCTTCACTTCCATGCCAACATCTGTAGTTTTGGGATTTTGTGAGGTGAGTTACTCTTACTGCAGTTAGATGATATCTCAAAGTGGTTTTAGTTTGCATTTCTCTGATGATTAAAGATAATGAGCATTTTTTCATGTGTCTGTAGACTGTGTGCCTGTCTTCTTCAGAGATGCTTCTGTTCATGTCTCTTACCTATGATGAAATGGGATCATTTGTTCTTTTCTTATTAATAAGTTTGAGTTCTCTCTGGATTCTGATTGTTAGACCTTTGTCAGAAATATAACTTGTAAAAATCCTCTCCCATTCTGAGAGCTGTCTAGTTGCTTTACTTACTGTGTTCTTGGCAGTGCAGAAGCCTTTTAGTTTGATTAGATCCCAGTAATGTATTTTTGATGTTGCTTCAATTGCCTGGGGGGCCTCCTCATAAAGTATTCTCCCAGGCCAATTTTTTCAAGGATGTCCCTTGCACTCTAAGAATTTTTATAGTTTCATGTCTTAAATCCTTTAACAAGTGAGAGTCAATTTTTGTTAGAGGAGAAAGGTGTGGGTCCAGTTTCAGTCTTCTACAAGTTGCTAGCCAATTCACTCAGCACCATTTGTTAAATAGGGAATCTTTCCCCCAATTTATATTTTTGATAGACTTATCAAAGATCAAATGACAAAAGTGTCTGGATTCATCTCCTGGTTTTCAATTCTGTTCCATACATCTACCTCTCTATTTTTGTGCCAGTACCAAGCTGTTTTGATCACTATAGATTTATAGTATAGTATGAAGTCTGGAAGCATGATTCCTCCTGATTTGCTTTTATTTCTGAGTGATGTCTTGGCTATTCGAGGTTTTTTTCTGTTTCCGTATAAAATGAAGTACTGATTTTTCCAGATCTTTTAAGTATGACAGACATGCTTTAATAGGGATAGCATTAAATCTGTAGATTGCTTTGGGTAGTATAGACATTTTAATAATGTTGATTATTCCCAGCCATGAACATGGTATATTTTTCCATTTGTTAACATCTTCAGCTATTTTCTTAGAATTTTATAGTTCTCTTTATAGAGATCTTTCACGTCCTTTGTTAGGTACATTCCCATATATTTCATTTTCTTTGATATTATTGTAAAGGGAATAGAGTCCTTGATTGTTTTTTCACCTTGACTATTATTGATATAAGGGCTACAGATTTGTATTTATTTTGTATCCTGAGATGCTGCTGTATTCCTTGATCACTTCTAGTTTTGTAGTTGAGTCCCTGGGTTTTTCCAGATATACAATCATATCTGTGAAGAGTGACAGTTTCATCTCCTCTGATCCAATTTGGATATCCTTGACCACCTTTTCTTGCCTGATTGCAACGGCTAAGACTTCCATTACAATGTTAAAAAGCAGTGGAGACAATGGGCAACCTTGCCTGGTTCCTGATCTGGATGGAAATGATTTCAATTTTACTCCATTCAATATGATGCTGGCTGTGGGTTTGCTGTAGATGGCCTCTATCAGTTTAAGAATTGTTCCTTCTATACCTATTTTCTTAAGCATTCTGATCAAGAAAGGATGTTGATATTTCCGCATCAATTGAGAGAATCATATAGTCTTTGTTTTTTATGTGATGTATTATATTTATAGATTTACATATATTGAACTATCCTTGGGAACTTGGGATGAAATCCACCTGGTCATGACGTATCATTTGTTTGATGTGTTGCTGGATTCTGTTTGCTAAGATCTTGTTAAATATTTTTACATCAATATTCATTAGAGATACTGGTCTATAATTTTCTTTTCTTGTTGGGTCTTTTCCTGGTTTGGGGATCAGTGTGATATTTGCTTCATAGAATGTGTTGGGAAGTATTCCTTCTCTTTCTACATTTTGGAAAACGTTAAGGTTTTTTTTACAGGAAAATACTTTTCAAGTATGCAGGTAGCTGCCCATTCTTTTAAAGAAAATCTACTGCAAGCAAAGTTATCAACCTCCAGAAAAATCACACATAGCATTACTAAGCATACCCCCCCAAAGGTGTACATTATGCACACTTGGAAAATACAAAATTAAAATTGTAAGCAACAAGTGAGCTTCATATTTATAGAATGTGAAAAGTAGTCCCATTTTCAGCACTGTTGTATAAAGAATTGTCTTTTGATGTGAAGTTCATGAATTGTCCTGCTGTTGGGACCACAAAACGAGATTACAGAGCAAGATAGAGCATCTTAGCAATGTCCTCTTATTAAAGTTTTTTTTTTAATTTTTACTACTTTATCAAAACATATCCCTTAGGTATGTAGGATTCATTTTTAAAATTCTTCCTAGAAATAATATAGAAAGGAGAGGCACATTTATTCCCAATCACACTTCTGAAGATGCAGCTTGTGGTCAAGAAAGGTCTTCTCTCTCTTCTTTTCACTGGTTGTTTTTGGCCTTAGCATGTGTTAAGATGTGAGATTTCAGGTTAGTTGACTGAGCAAACTTCTCATTACAACCATCGAGGGGGCACACATAGGGCCTGTCTGGGATATGGATTCACACCTGTGCGCAAATTGAAGTCCCGTTAAAAGCGTTTTCCACAGCTTTCGAATGTGCACTGAAAGAGCTTCTCTCCAGTATGAACCAGTTGGTGTCGTTTTAGTTTTGAGCTCTCAACAAAAGCTTTGCCACATTCTGCACAGACGTGGACTCTGGGACGGTGAGTGTGCAGATGTTTTCTCATGGCAGAGTTATCCCTGAACATCTTTGTGCAGCATCTGTGAGGGCAAGCTATTGTTATTGAAGCATCATCTTTTTAAATTTTTCTTGGCTTCATTCTAGCAAATTCCGCCAGTTGTTTGGGGTCTGAGAGGTCAATTTTCCTCAAGGAGGAAATTTCTTTCCTGTCATATAATCTGAATAATCAGTAGGCAAGTTCTCTCCAATGATCTGTTCTTCAACCACTGTCTCATGGTCAGTATCTTTTTTTCACCAGAGAACCATATGGTGACCAGACGTCGCCGCCGGCCGGCGCGGGTACCGGGATAAGGATCTGGTCCTCGAAGCCGTCCTCATACTCGGCACGCAGCCCGTCCGAGTCGTCGCCGCCCACCACCTCCTCGCGCGTCTGCACCAGGATCACCTCCTGGTGGTGGTGCACCTGGGTCGGGTCGTCGGTGACGAGCGGCTGCAGCGCGATCATGGGCGGGTGGTGGTGGTGGTGGTGATGGTGGTGGTGGTGCCCGGCGTGCCCGTGGCCGCCCCCGCCGCCGTGGTCACCGCCGCCGCCGTCCTCGTCGTC
>NW_003852415.1:21596201-21614634 GCF_000181295.1 Otolemur garnettii
CGCTCGGCCGCTGCTAGTCCCGGCTCCCCGCCTCGGCTCGCCTCACCTTGGCTGCCCGCCCTGGCCGCGCCTCCTCCCGCCCTCCCGGCCGGCGCTCTGCTTCCCCCTTCCTCCTGCGCCTCCACCTCCTTCCACACAAATACCAACTCCTCAACCCCAGCCCAGAGCTCCTGGTTTTAATTTCCACAGCAAATTAAATCTACGTAGTATTTGCCTTTTAAGAATCTGCCTATTTGCCAGGTCATGGAAGAAGCCCAAGTGCCCATCAATCCACGAATGGATCAATAAACTGTGGTATATGTACACCATGGAATACTAAGCAGCCCTAAAGAAAAACGAAGACTTTACCTCCTTCATGTTTACATGGATGGAACTGGAAAATGTTCTTCTTAGCAAAGTATCACAGGAATGGAAGAAAAAGTATCCAATGTACACAGCCCTTTTATGAAACTAATTTATAGCTCTCAAATGAAAGGTACAACCTAATTCTAACCCAAGAATATGGGGAGGGGGTGGGGAAGGGGAGGGGAGAAGGGCGGCTGGGTGGTGGGAGGGTGACCGGAAAGATCACCTATATGTCTAACAAGGGTACGAGTGAACTTTTCTAGAACTAGAATATAAATGTTTTGACACAATGACTAAGCAAATGACATGAAATCTATGTGAACCAGCTTGATGAAAGTATTTTAAAATGTATATGAAAACACTACATCGTACCCCATGTTTGCATTAATGTATACAGCTGTCATTTAATAAAAAGAAAAAAAAGAATCTGCCTCCTCCTTTTTCAAAGTTCAGTCCTAAATACCAAAACTACTTTTACCATCTGACCTCACTCCCTACCACGTTAGCCTCTTCTTCTGGAGGTATCTTCTTTTATCCAGAATGAAGGCTGCCTACCACGGCCTTTGTTTTGCTCATTGCTGTATGTATAGTACCGGGCACATTTCATGGTGGTGGTCAAATACTTGGTTAAAAGAGAATCTTATGTAAGAACTTTCTTCTGAGCCCCCATATTCTTATTCCTGAAGGTGGCTGGCTGAGCTTGGATGTTCCTTCTGCTCTGATACACTTGTGTTCCGTCCCCACTGAGAAGCATCTGTATAGCAATTGCTTCCACAGACCACTCATGCTGCCATGCACTGTGCAAGGTGACGGGGTTAGAACAGGAGTCATAAATCTTGTCCCATGTGGTGTCGATGCTGCTTCTCTGTCTACTAACAGGTAAGAAGCCTGGGATCAGATTTTAATATAGGAGGGGAGGTATGTTTCTTAAACAATTGTTTTTCTAGACACTTAAAGCACCTCACTTACATTATACCCCTGAATTCTCAGAACAACCTTCTAAGTTTTAATACCCCTATCTCAGTGATGAGGAAGCTGTGGGCTAGATTCATACTGAAGTGGGAAGACCAGGATTCCACACAGAATGGGTTCCTTTCTCTGGAAGTTATCCTCTAGTGCTGCCTGAGGTCCTGCCTGCTATCTGCTGAGGCAGTGCAGCAGGGCAGGGCACAGGCTGGGTTCTGCTGTGATGGCAGGTCAGAGGAGGTAGGGAAGGGAGTCTGGTTGGGGCCTGAGTCATCAGGGACAGTTCCAGGCAGGTGACTCCTACCAGGGTTGAGAGCAGAGGAGAAAGGCCTCCTCTGCAGGGACAAAGCCTGGTGTGTGGCTGGATGAGGAACAGCCAGAGCAAGCTGTGGTAGGCAGCACGTCAGGGGTGGGTAGGCAGGACCCCATGAAAAGGGATTTTGACTGACTGCTGACAGCTTTCTGAGGTCACTTATTCCAGTGATTCTCAAAGTATGCCTCCAAGAACACTTGGATTTTGAAAGTTAGATTATATAGGACAGTCGTAAAGTTCATGTGCAATTTTAAATAGTGTGTTTGCACACGAACTTTATGGCCTCACTGTGTGTATATATATGTCAGCCTTACTACCAAATACATAAAATTCATAAATATTCTTTCTTATTTGGTGACTGCCTATTCTCACTTCTCTTACTAGAATCTAGGTCAGGGATAGAAGCTAAACAAAAGTTAGATGAACTATCTTACATTTAATCAATCAACATTGCAAGTGTTCATGCTACACACAACCTCATAACACCCAGGTGCATGACCACCTGTCAAGTGGGGAGATCCAAACTGTATCCCTTCTGCAGTGGGCCACCAGAGGGCTCGTTCTCAGTGCTCACTTGCCTGGCTCCCTGCTGTCATGGGCTGTGGAGCACTGACCAATGGGCTTCTGTGTCCTGAGCACAGACACAGGCTCCTTTCAGGTCTTTCCTTGAATTGCATCTGAACCTGCGAGGAAAGGTGGGTTTTCTACAGGCACAGCACCATGTAAGATGGCTGGTCCAGAGTCTCAGTGGACTGGCTCAGGGACATAGGTTCCATTCTTGGGGTACATGAAGCTGAGAGGACAGAACAGGAACAGCCCTTGGGTGTATAGCATGAGACAGCAGTTACTATGAAGGCCAGAAGGGACAGAGAAAGTCTGAAAACCATCAGCCAGCTGAGAAAGTCAGAGGCACAGGTATAGTTGGGGCACAGAGAGGAAGCTATAGTGATCTGGGCCCTCCCTGGTGCCATCTGCCAGGCAGACAGCAGTGCTGAAAGCTGAGGGAGGCTGAGTGGGCTGCAGGCAGGTCTCACAGGCCCTGAGTAGGGCCCATCCTCTGCCTGTCCATTTCCTCCAGACCCCAGCATGGTAAAGGAAAACACACAGGGCTAGTAAACAAAGATGAACACAAGCACAAACATCCCCATTGTAGGCCAGCAGGATTCCAGCACTGGGGTAAAAGGAGACCGGAACTGCGAGACCTGGGAAAGGACAAGAGAAGACAGGGTCAGAGGGGAACACCAAGTGGTGGTGAGTGCAGTGCTGCAGGGGCAAGTGCCGGGGAGCTTGTCATCAGTGCTGGCCCCAGAGAGAAGCCTGTGTCTGAGCCAGGGCCAATTATGAATGGGGTAAGGGGCATGGGGTCAGGAGGCCTGGATTTGAAACTTGGACAAGTCACTATACTTCCTTAAACCTTCTTTTTGTAACCAATACCAGCTAATAATACTTAGCTCACTGATGTGATGATCAAGTTCTGGTGCTTATTTAATAAAATGATGGTAGACAAAAGTGTGGGCCATGACCTGGGAAGCACGGCCCAGATGTGTACAGCTGTGATGAAGGGGCTGTCTAGGAAGCTCTGGCTCCTGAAGTGGTAAAGAAGAGACACAGGCACCTCTGGGGAGCTTGTCCCATCCCTGGGACCTTCAGAGGAGGGTTCAGCACCACCTTAGCTCCTTCCTTCTGACCTGGCCACTGTGCACTAAGGGGTATGGGCTCCTCCCCCCCGCCCCCAGCCAGTGCTCACCATTATCATTCCCACTCCAGGAGGGGCAGCTTCTCAAGCAGCATGTCCTCCATGCCATTGAACTAAGAGAAAGAGAGAGACAAGGGAAAGATTAGACAGCAGAATCCAGGGAATGCTCCCTCCATGGCTCACTGTTGTGACTTCCACTAGACTGCAGCTGCAAGCAGGAACCTGCGTGTGAAGACTTCAGGGGCCCTCCGAGACTGCCCCTCTTCCTCCCACCAGCCTTCAGTCCTGTCTGCCCACCAACGAGGGCTTCTCTTGTACCAAGACGAGTTGCTTTAGACACCTCAGAGGATCTAACTTCTCTCGAATCTAGTCCTTTAAAGACTTACAGTTGCAGATTATATTTTTTTAGCTTTTGGTATAGAGATGGGGGGAACAGATACACCAATGAGGTCAGACGAGGGGGAGGGGAAGCAGGCCACCCAACACACCTCCACGTGGTAGACTATGCGCCAGAAACTGGAATCTGAAGCTCGGTATCTTTTTTCAGGGTAGAGCTGCCACATCAAAGGCAGCAGGAACGGTTCCAGCTCACTGGGGCTCATAGCCTTGCCCAGGGGGACATCTTCCTGATGCATGAGCACTTGGAGGCCACTCTCTGTCTGAAGAGAAGAAAAGATCAGGGCACACCGTTAGGTCCAGCTCATGGTGGCTCCTTTGGGCACAGGAAACCACAGTCCCATCTGCCACCTACCCAGCCCATGTCCAGAGTGTGAGACGCCAGTGATCACTATCTCCTAAGCTCAGTTCCTTAGGCCATGACGGCTCCTCTCAGGGACTCTGGCTGGGCTAGACCCACCAGCACTCATACATGTCTAGCCACCCAGACAAGGCCGCAAAAAGCATACTTTTTCTCAACAAACTTCTTATTGCTGGGGTATGACATGAGCCTGTGAGCTTCCTAACAATGCAGTTTGGTGCCTCTTTCAGTTGTCATGGGGTTCCCCCCCATTTTCTCTTTTAAATAAGTTGTCCATGGACCAACCACTTTCCACCATCACCACCAGTGCCCCTCTACCATTATCTCTCCCCTGGACTATTGTAATAATCTCCGGCCTTACCATCTTATTGTTCTTGTCCCTACTACCAGTTCTCTGTACTGTAGACACGGTGACTATCTACAAATGATGGCAATTCTCTGTTTGATGCCCTCTAATGACTTCCCATCATGGGAAGAATGACTGGAAATCTTTACCACAGCCCACAGAAATCCACAAAGAATCATGTGGTGAGACCCTGCCTCCTTCATCTCCTACTGCTCTGGGCTTCATACTCTACCCTGTTCCAGCCACACAACTGCTTGCTGTTTCTGGAACCTGCCACACTTGTGAATGTATCCAACAATCCCTACAGCCTGCTGTCCACTCGGCCTGAAATATTCTCCCCAGGTCTATGTAGGGCTCACTCCACTCTTTTAGGCGGGTCTCTGCTCAAATGTTAATGTCTATTAAAGATAAATACAACATAAAAATCATGCCAGAGACCTAACATATCAGTAACTGAAAATAGGACTCATTCACCAATTGAAGGGGAAAAAATTCAGCAAACTCCAACTCTACAATATTCATAAGGGCCATGCTCCAAACAAAGAGATTCAGAAGGATTACAAATAAAATGATGGGGCAAAATTTGAAAGTCAAATGCAAATTAAGAATCTCTGGGAGGGAAGTGTCTTGTCTGAAGACTTCCTCACCACTCACCATTGCCTTTCACCCCAGCCTAGTTCTACACAACTCACTGTCACCTTCATTATTTTATTGTTTGCCTCCCCAGTAGAATGGCAGCTTCACAAGTGATGGGGATTCCACCATCCCATTTGTTGTAGACTCTCTTTCTCAGCCTAGAACAGTGCCTGGCATTCAATGAGTATTTTCCCAAAGTAGAAGTCACTTTTTAATTTAATTTTATTTTTTCCCCACAGTTTTTGGCTGGGGCCTGGTTTGAACCCACCACCTCTGGTATATGGGGCCAGCACTCTACTCCTTTGAGCCACAGGTGCAGCCCTAGAAGTCACTTTTTGAAATTTTCTAAGAAATAAATTAGAACTGTTAAAAAAAAATTCAGATTGTACTATAAGGTGAATATGTGGAAATCGCCTTCCATATCTTTTAACCGTTTTTAGTTTGCATTATTCATCTGTTTCTCAGTGATTTGAGTAAATTTTTACATATTAAGAATATTAGACCTTAGATGACATAAGGCAAACTCTGCCCCAGTTGGCTAATGGGCTATTTTTTTTTTTTTTGTGAGGCATTTAATCATGGGAAACATTCTATCAGGTTCATGGTTTCAGTGTTATGTTGAATATATTTCTCAACCACAGGTTTAAAAGAGATACTAGCCCAAATATTCTTCAAACACTTGACTTAAAATTTAATTTGGTTTGTTAGTGTATGTTTTAAAAATTTAAAATATCAAAAATGCAAATTTAGACAATGGTTAAGAGCCTGGAATTCCAACCCCATTACCTACTATTAATAGCAGTACTACCTTGAGCAAATTTACATTTTTATATGCCTCAGTATCCTCATCTGTAAAATGGAGACATAGTTAACAGTCAATAACTTTTTGCTGTTTGCTATTGTGCCACATAAGTGTTCTAATATTATATATTTTGCTTTTTTATTTTCTTCAGTTTATATATGGGAAAAGTTGCAACATTTTTGCCTACTGTTCTTTGAGTCTTGAGTTTACTCAAGGAAGTACTTGTAAAAGACTTATAAGTCTTTTTAAAAAGTTAACATTAACTAAAGACCCATCTTACAGCATCACATTTTAAGTCAAGTCAACATGTATTCAACATCAGGTTTTATACTACTATATTACTTGCTTATTTAGTTGTTCCAAAGTATAGAGGAGGTATGAAATACTGCATACTCTATAGCAGTGGTTCCTGCACTTGGTTAATCATAATCTATTGAGGGTTTTTTTAGAAGACAGATTTCTGGGGCCAGAATCAAGGAGATTCTGATAATCAGCCACACCTATGAATCGCTTTCTTTAGATATAACTGTTCCCAAGAGTTCTGTTTTTTGTTTGCTTGAGACAAAGTCTCACTATGTTGCCCTTGGGAGAGTGCCAGTGGCGTCGCAACTCACAGTAACCTCAAACTTTTGGGCCCAAGCGATTCTCTTGCCTCAGCCTTCCAAGTAGCTGGGACTACAGGCGCCCGCCACGATGCCCGGCTATTTTTGGTTGTGGTTGTAGTTGTTGTTTGGCAGACCCGGGCTGGGTTCGAATCCTCCAGCTTGGGTGTATGTGGCCGGCACCCTAGCCGCTGAGCTACAGGCACTGAGCCATGAGTCCTGTTTTATTCGAGGTATTAGTCACACACCCCAGAAGCACTGAGTCCCACCCTTTCGAAAACAGGCCTTGTAGTCTTCCCACCCTCCTTCGTGGCCTGGAGAACTCCTCCAATTTACCCTTCAGAACGCAGCTCAAAGTGGTTTCATCTGCAGGGACGCCCAGAGCGGACCTGGCCTTTTGAACCTCCTTACACCGCCCTCACCAGGACGGACAGAAGGAGCTCCTCGACAGCCTCCCTGTCCTAGGACTCTGCAGTTCCCAGGGAGGTTGACGCGCCCGCCACCCCACCTGCTCGGGCCCAAGGGGGACTGTACCTCCATGGCTATAGGCAGCCAGGTGCGCTGGTTCTCGTCCTTGTACACGGCTTTTTCCCAGATCCACAGGCGGTCGGGGTGGAAGGATGTGTCTTTCCGTTTTGAAAGCAAGTTCGAGTGCATCCTGAAGACTGGGAAGCAGGGTGGAAGCTCGCCCATGGCGCCTGGAGTGGTCTAAAACACAAGAGCCCGAGTTTCTCAAGGCCTCTCGCTGATCAGTAGTCTTGGGGTCCTGAGGCTTTATAGCCTGACCGCGCGCGGACGCCCCCAAGCGGTGGGGCGGGAGGAGGGCGAGGCAAGAGGCAGGATTGGGGCGGGACGACGGGTGGGGCACTAGAAAAGATGGGGCGAACCAGGCGCAGAACGCAAAGCAGGATGGGGAGACCTAAGGAACAAGCGAAAGGCAAAAGGCAGGAGGCGGGAAGTGGCGAGCAGGGTTTAGTGCTGACCCTGCACCCAGGCCTGTCTTGCTCTCTGCAACCCTGGAAGGCTCTAGGAATGTAGCCCCGGCCCCTGTAGGGCCGCAGCTTCTTCAAGCCTCCCAGCCAGCCTTGCCCTCCGTCCCCTGCTCCCACTGCTGGAAAGGTGCCCCGTCTGTGGTGTCAGCCCTTTCTTATGTCCGGAGGAGCTGCCGGATCCTACAGCTCAAGACAGCCACTGTTTGATGCTCAAGCCACACCCCTGTCCCGGGCTCTGCTCCGGATTCACTGACCACACCAAGCATCCCGGAACCTGGGCCCTCTCTCCATCTTCTGGAGTCGTAAGAGACCCGCGTCATCTTGAACCAGGTCTGAGCTTTCCTAGGTTCACTAGATCACCTTCAGCCTATACTTTTGAGTGTCATAAACAATTTCTTTGCAAAGTGCAACTCTTGACGCCCCCCCCCCTTCCTCTCTCTCCCACAAGGCGTATATTTTCCATGACTCTGATGATGCTGTGGTCATCTAATAGCTATTGTGAAACGTGGTGAAGAAACACGGATTTTTTCCCTTTAGGCTTTGAATTTATTAGTGAAAGCATAGTTTAAAATAAGTGTTTAAACCCCCTATTCCCCAAGATCAATGGATTTGAAAAATCCCTGGGTAATATGATTAAAACCATTTCTCTGTAAATTACAGCTAATAAGGAAAATAATTGCACTTTATTCTGCAGTTAACACATGCCCATTAAAATAATTAGGAAAGTAAATCGCAATGAGAAACATGTAAAGCCAGCTCCAGCCTTTGTTGCTCAAATATCACCACTGGTAGCAGTTTGGTGCTTCACTTTCTAGTGCCTTCCCGTCTCTTGGACTAGGTGCTAATAAAATAATTTGTCATCTTTTGAAATGTGACAAAAGGGAATATGAAGGATCGGATGAGGGTACCTGGTCCACCTGGCAGGTGAGTATCTCTGCCTGTGTCTGTCCAGACAGCCTAATTCCCAAGAAGTGCTGAAGGTAGCCTAAAGTAATAGAGATGTAATTGGATTTACCAGGAACACAAAACAGAAGGTTACAGCCAAGTAAGGAGGGAGTAAGGGGCCACAAGCTTAGCAAGCATCTTTTCCAGTGAGGTCCTTAGAGGTGTTAATGTTTAATATTCAAGCTGGTAGCTTTCAGGCTGATTTCCCTGTGGATGGTTTCTGACTACATACCCAGATAGCCACATAACAAGAAGGAAACCTTGGTAATAAGCTCTGCTGGGGAAGTCTCAGTGCAGTCTAGAGCTTTGAGACCAGAAATAACAAGTTCAGCTTAAACAGTGCTGTTATGATGACCTTTTGTGGCCAGGGAAGAGGCTGTCCAGGAGCCAGTATGGCCATTAACCCAGCACTATTGATGGAACCAGAATACCACTGACTTTGCCAATTTCTTAATTAAAAGTTATTTAAATTTTTTTATAGGTGGGTTCTCACTATGTTGCCCATACTGGCTGGCCTTGCACTCTTAGGTTCAAGTGATCCTCATCCTCCCAAGTAGTGGAGACTATAGGCGTGGTGCAGCAGGCCTTGGCTTGAATTTGCCAACTTTACACACTCTCTGCTTTTCTAAGAGGTCTCAGAGAAACAATAGAACAAGAATCAGATTCATTTGGTTAGGTTAGCAGACTGTTCCAGGAATATAATTCCTTACTCCCCCCCCACCACCACATTTGAGAGAACACTATTTCAATTTTGCATGAGGGCTTCTTATTATTGAGCAAGAGTACATGTCAGTCTTGTGTAGGATTTAGAAAATTAAGAAAGGGTTCCAAAAAATGAAAATGAAATAAGGATGACTGAGGAGTTTATTGGGCATTTGTGAATGCCTTGAGGCTTTTTAATGGACATTCCACAGGAGAGGAAACAATAGCTATTGTGTAGTCTCAGAGACTGGAAAGCTATCTAACTAATAATGTCAGCCTGACTTTAGAATTTTATGTTCCTTTGTGAGTCTTCTTTAATCTGTAAATTCTCTGAAGATAAGCAAATTGGTGGTTCACCTAGAAGGTTGTAGGAAGTAATCATTTTGACAGAATCCTCAACTGATGTTTTCCCATCCTGATTTAGATTTAGTTTTGACTTTAGACTGTTCCCTGTGAACTTTGCAAATCCTTTAACAACTCAGCCTCAGAGCCACACTTTTGTAATGAATGGGCCAAACTAGATGTGCTCCAAGCCCAGTTCTAACTCATTAGACTCTGATCCTCTGAGTTGCCTAGTGGGAAGAGGGAATGGTTAAGAAATGAGATGATCAACATTATGAAGTTAGTTCAGGAAAGTCTATAGCTTTGATTTCCCTGGATATCAAGGACCCCAGTGGAATTTACTCTTCAGGAGTTAAGGAAGCCATCCTTTTTGTGTGGGTTCCACAGAAGGGGTTGAGGGCAAGTCCTGCCCATCAAGATGATCTAGAGCAGTTGAAAGTGTTTTTCAACCTTTTTTTTTCATCTGAACAGCACACTTGAACCTGTAGTTAAACTTCTGCAGCACACTTTAATTTTGCTAATTAAAGGAGTAAAAAAATATACTTCCTGTACTTTGAACTTCTTTCAAAAATAATTAATGATCTTTAAAAATTTTCGGGACACACCTAAGGTCTCTCACAGCACACGAGTGTTCTATAGCACATCACTGAAAATCACTTATCTAGAGCCTTGTTACTTTAGGTATGGTCTCTGAACTAGGTATAATAGCATCACCTGGAACTCATAAAAACTACAGAATCTTGAGCCCTTACCAGACCTACTGAGTTAAAATCTTCATTGGAACAAGACCCTGTGCATGTGGTCAACCTTGTTCTACAGAGGGAGGATCAGAAAAGAGCAATGGTAGGTGTATGCCTCATCCTACCAGTTCCCTCTAGATTGCTCTGACCGTGCACAGGACTTGGATATGTGGTTCTAGGCTATCCTATTCTATGTCAAAAATCCCTTCTAATGTATAGAATTTTCCTCTTAAAATAAAATACTGGTAACCAAGGCCATCCTAACCAATCATTGTCAATGATTACAACAAGCTATAAAGGGCCTACTTAGAAGCTACTCAGGTGTCTAGCACTGACCCTAAAACACTAAGACTCACCTGGGAAACTTTAATAAAATACTTGTGCCTGGATACCATCCCCAGACCAATTAGATCAGAATCCCTGAAACTGAGGCTTGGGAATAACCTTTTTCTTAACAAAAAAGGAATCCTCAGGTGATTCTAACATGCAACCGGGGTTGAATACTATTTCTCTAAGATCTGAGTTACTAGTTTTGAGGTGTAGATAGACTTACAAAACTAACCATGAAATGTCAAAGCCATTCTTTCCACTATCAATTCTTATTGTAAGCTTCACCTGTACTCTATTTTATTTCGTTCCCTCTGCCCTACTTTACATATGCTGCTTCCAATGTTTTGTGGGCAGGGAAATATAACACTAAGTTTATTGGAATTGTACAGGTGTGAGCTCTTGCCAATACATAAACACAGAGGCCTGATATGTAGATTTTAAGGCATCTATGCTAGAGTGTGTTTTGTTATTCTTAGGTGTGGAGCCTATTTTAGATAATAAAGGCTACTGATCAAGTGGGTTCAGGGTAAAACAGATGTCATAGCCTTTACTCATCAGGGATGAAGTTCTATCTGTAAATGAAAGGAGAATCTGGGACAAGGATATTCTAAATAGAATGCGCGGACCGATCCTAGTTTTGCTTGTTACCATCTGTTTAAACATAAGAGTTTTCTTTCTTTTTTTTTTTTTGAGACAGAGTCTCACTTTGTCACCCTCAGTAGAGTGCTGTAGCATCATAG
The DNA here is from genome assembly GCF_000181295.1 of Otolemur garnettii. Classification (NCBI taxonomy): domain Eukaryota; kingdom Metazoa; phylum Chordata; class Mammalia; order Primates; family Galagidae; genus Otolemur; species Otolemur garnettii. The sequence continues at coordinate 21,607,456 of NW_003852415.1, forward strand.
CTCACAGCAACTTCCAGCTCTTGGGCTAGGGCAATTCTCTTGCCTCAGCCTCCCCAAGTTGCTGGGACTACAGGTGCCTGCCACAATGCCTGGCTACTTTGGTTGCAGTTGCTACTCCTGTTTTAGCTGGCCAGGGCTGGGTTCGAACCTGTCATCCTTGGTATATGGGGCCAGCGCCTACCCACTGAACCACAGGTACCACCCTAGAGTTTTCTTTTTTTAAGTGCTTCTCCAACTTTAAGATGTATATGGAGATCTTGCTATGCAGATTCTAATTTGGTAGAGTTAGAGATGTGCATTTTTAACATGCTCTGAAGTAAGGCTGATACTAATGATATGTGAACCACCACTGAGCAGCAGGGTCCTATATTAACCTCTGTTCTACTACCTCCAATACCCACATGGAATGCAAATCAAAACACAACCCATCACCTTCACTCAAACCTCTCCAAATAGTTGACCCTGACAAGCTGGTGAGTGAGCAACACATAGAACTGCAACGGCCACTTTGAGCTACAAATGTAGTTCTTCACTGTCTGCAGGCAAGTTAAAGTTTACCACACTTGCATTAGAAACTTCTCAGCCCCGGGATCACTTCACACTTTGGGTGTTACAGCACTACTAGTGCTGCATATCAGCTTGGTTTCTTGCTCCACCCTCAGTTCTTTAACTTAATTTCATCTGTTTCCCCTTAGGCAAATATTTCGTGTATTTCTTTATTCCTCCTAGAAAGCTCGTAATCTTCATGCTTCTCAGATATTCTTCTGCATACATAAACTGAGATAAATATATCGACTATATACTACTTCTGGCTTTCACACTGAAAATGTCCTCTGTACCCTTTACAAAATATTTTCTGACCTAGCATTTCAACTTTAAGAATATTTTATATGGAGTCCTAGTTAATTAACATGGTACTACTTATTTTGGTATACAAGGTATCTATGATACCACATACTAACATTTGTATTTGCTAGGTAGGAATCTAGTTGTGCCTTAATTTTTCCAAATATTTGGCCTATCTCTGAAACATTACTGAATAATTTATCCTTCCACAGGAGATTTCTGATACCAACACCATTAAATACCAAGTTTCTATGTAGAAATGGGTCTGTTTCTGGGTTCTATTCTATCCCAATATTCTGTTACTATGAAGATCTTCTAAAAAATTATTATGGATTTGAATTTGAAATACTAAGTAGGGTAGGTCCTCTCTCTTTGTTCTTTTTCAAAATTGTTTTAGCTATACATGAACTTTTGTATCTCTGTAATTCTTCTTAATATTTGGGATTTTCATTGTCATTTCATTGATTTTGTACATTTGGGGAAAATCCTTTATGTTTTTAATAACATTTTATAACATCTTCCATGAAAGTGTTCTGATTTTTTTTTAGTATATTCCTAGCTATTTTATAGTTTGTTGCTTTTGCAAATAGTCTTTTTATGCTGCTTTCTAGCATAAAGGTATGCTATTGAATTTTGGTGTTGATCTGGCACCTAGCATCCTTGCTATCTTAGTTCCTTTTGAATTGCTTATAATAGAATGCCTGAAACTGGATAATTTATAAAGAAAGGGAATTTATTTCTTATAGTTATGGAGGCTGAGCAGTCCAGAGTCAAGGAGCTGCATCCAATAAGGGTCTTCTTGCTGGGGCGGCACTTGTGGCTCAAAGGAGTAGGGTGCTGGCCCCATATGCTGGAGGTGGCAGGTTCAAACCCAGACCCAGCCAAAAACTACAAAAAAAAAAAAGGTTCTTCTTGCTGGTAGGAACTCTCTGCAGAGTCCTGAGGTGGCATAGGGCATGACATGGCAAGGAGGCTGTTTTGATTATTGTATCTTTGTAGTAGATTTTGAAGACAGGTATCATGGTGCCTTCAGCTTTATTTATTTTTTTGTTTTGTTTTGAGTTTTTGGTTCAAGATTGCTTTGGCTATTTAGGATCTTTTGTGGGTCCATATAAATTTTAGGATTGTTTTCCCTATGACTGTGGAAAATGTCATCAAAGCTGTGGAAGGGATTTCATTGAATCTGTAGATGATTTTGAATCTTATGGCCACTTCTCAATTTTAATTCTTCTAATCCATGAACACGAGATATCTTCCCATTTACTTGTGTCTTCTCAAATTTCTTTCATCAATATTTTGTAATTTTCAGTGCACAGATCTTTCATTGCCTTGGTTAAATTTCTTTCTGATTCTCTTATTTTTTGTAGCTATTGTGAATGGGATTTTTAAAATTCCTTTTTCAGATAGTTCATTGCTAGTGTATATAAAAATATTACTGATTTTTGCATGCTGATTTTATATCCTGCAACTTTACTGAATTTATTTATCAGGTCTAACATATTTTTGATAACGTCTTTAGGAATTTTCTGTAATATTCACATATAAGTTCATGTTGGCTGAAGAAAGAGACAATTTAACTCATCCTTTCCATTTGGGTACCTTTTCTTTCTTTCTCTTGCCTAATTGATCTAGCTAGGACTTACTATGTTGATTAGAAGAGGTGAGAGTGAGCGTCCTTGTCTGGATCCTGATCTTAGAGGAAAAGCTTTCAGTTTTTCAACGAGTATAATGTTAGCTGTGGGCTTGTTATATGGCCTTTTTTGTGTGTTGAGGTATGTTCCTTCTGTACCTAATTTGTTGAGAGTTTTGACCATGAAAGGATGTTGAATTTTGTCAATGACTTTTCTGCATCTTTTGCAATGATTATATGGTTTCTGGCCTTCATTCTGTTAATATGATGTATTAGTTTTATTGATACATATTTGAGCCATCCTTATATCCCTGGGATAAATCTCATTGGATCATGGTGTATGATTCTTTTAACATGCTGTTGAATTTACTTTGCTAGTATTTCGTTGAAAATTTTTGCATCTATGTTCATAAGGATATTGGCCTGTAATTTTTTTCTTGAAATAACCTTGTACAGTTTTGGTATCAGAGAAAAGCTAGCTTTGTAAAATCAATTTGGAAGTATTCCTTCCTCTTCAATGTTTTAAAGAGTTTGAAAAGTGTTTATGTTATTTCTTCTTTAAATGTTTGATAGAATTCAGTAGTGAAGCCATCAGATCCTGGGATTTTCTTTGGTGGGAGACTTTTTACTGTGAAATCAATCTTCTTTCTCATTGGTCTGTTCAGATCTTTATGATTCAATCTTGGTAGGTTGTGTATGTCTAGGAATTTATTCATTCCTTTTAATTTATACAATTTGTTGGTGTATAGTAGTCTCATGATTCTTTGTATTTCCGTGGCATCACTTGTAATGTTTTTTCATTTGTGATTTTATTTACTTGAGTCTTTTCTTTAGTTAGTCTAGCTCTAGCTAAAGGTTTGTAAATTTTGTATATCTTAAAAAACCTATTTTCTCTGATCTTTCCTACTGCTTTTCTAATCTTTGTTATTTATTTCTGCTATAATCTTTATTATTTCCTTTCTTCCACTAACTTGGGATTTATTTTGTTTTTCTAGTTTCTTGAGGTGCAGTGTTATAATGTTAGGTTGTTTATTTGAGACCCTGCTTTTTTTTTGTTTGTTTGTTTGTTTAGCAGGCCCTGGCTGGGTTTGAACCTTACACCCTCAGGACACAGGGCCAGGGTTCTCACCACTGGGCGATGGGCACCCAGCCAAGTCCCTTCTTTTTTGATGTAAGCATTTATTGCTAGACACTTTCCTCTTAGAACTGCTTTTGCTGCATCCCATAAGTTTGGTATGTTGGCTTCCATTTTTGTTTGTTTCGAGATATCTTTAAATTTTCCTTTTAATTTCTTTATAGATTCATTGGTTGTTTAGGAATATATTGTTTACTTTCCACATATTTGTGAACTTTCAAAATTCCTCCTATTAATGATTTGTAGTTTCATACCATTATGGTTGAAAAAGATACTTGATATGATTTCAATCTTAAATTTGTTAAGACTTGGTTTGTGATGTGTGGCCTAATGTGTGATCTATCTCAGAAAATGTTTCATATGCTTTTGAGATGAGTATTCTGCTTCTGTCCTATGAAATGTTCTGTTTATGATGGTTAGGTCCATTTGATCGTAAGTGTATTGCAAGTCCAGTGTTTCCATAATGATTTCTTTGACTGGATGGTCTGCCTGTTGTTAAAAGTAGGGTATTAAATTCCCCTATTATTATTGTATTGCAGTCCTTTTCTCTCTTCCGATCTTTGAATATTTGCTCTATTTATTTAAATGCTCTAATATTAGGTGTACATGTACAATTATTTTATCTTGATGAATTGACTGTTTTATCATTATAGGATGACCATTTTTGTCTCTTTTTATAGTATTTAACTCAAAGTCTATTTATCTGATATAACTACCCTGCTCTTTGTTGGTTTCCACTTGCATGAAATTTACCTTTTTCCATTCATTCACTATCAATTCATGTGTGTCCTTAGAGGTAAAGTGAGCCTTTGGTAAGCAGCATACAGTTGGAATTTTTTTTGAGATAGAGTCTCACTTTGTGGCCTATACTAACATGTGGTGACATCATAATAGCTCACTGTAACCTCAAGCTCCTGGGCTCAAGCAGTCCTCCTGGCCTCAGCTTCTCAAATAGCTAGGCTTGCAGCTAGACAACTGTAGGTCCAGCTAATTTTTCTTTCTTTCTTTCTTTTTTTTTTTTTTTGTACAGATGATGTCTGTCTCTTGCTCAAGTTAGTCTCAAACTCCTGACCTCAGGCAGTCCTGCTATGTTACCCACTCTTAATGCTAGGATTGCAGCCATGAGCCTGGATCTTGTACTTGGCCTGGATCTTATTATTATTATACTTTTAAAATTTATTCACTCATTCTATGTCTGGTGATAGTTTAATATACTTACATTCAAGATAATTTTTGATAGGATCTTATTATACTTTTAAAATTTATTCACTCATTCTATGTCTGGAATAGTTTAATATACTTACATTCGAGATAATTTTTGATAGGTAAGGACTTACTCCTGCCATTTGGTTGTTTTCTCATTGCTTTGTAGATCCTTTGTTTCTTGTTCTCTTATTGTTTTCTTTTGTGATTAGATGATTTTCTCTACTAGTATGCTTTGATTCTTTTTAATTTTTGTGCATTTACTATAGATTTTTGTTTTGTGTTTTCCATGAGCTTGCACAAAATGTTTTATAATTATTTAGGTACATAAGCTATTTTAAGCTGATAACTTTGATCACAAAAAACAGACAGAACTCTACACATTTACACTACTCCCCACACATTTTATGTTTTTAATGGTACAATTTACATTTCTATATGATATATCACTTAACAAATTACTGTAATTATTTTAATAATTTTGTATTTTAACCATCATACGAATAATATAAATTATTTATACCACCATTATAGTATTATATTATCTTGAGTTTAATTGTATAGTTAACTTATACCAGTGAATTTTCCACTTTCATGTGTTTTGTTAACTAATTGCACCATTTTTTTTTTTCAGATTGAAGATCTCCCTTTAATATTTTTTGTAAAGGAAGTCCAGGGCTAAGCTTTTCTCTGGGAACATCTTTATCATTTCATGAAGGACAACTTTGAAAGGTAAAATATTCTTGATTGACAGGTTTCCTTTTTCTTCAGCATTTTGACTATACTATCCTATCTTATGGACTGTAATGGTTCTGCTGAGAAATCTGCTAGGCTTATTAGAAGCCCTTTATCTTGCTATTTCAGTATCTTCTCTTTGTCTTTTGTTTTTGATAGTTGGATTATATTATGGTTTGGCATAGTCTAACATGGATTGGATCTGATTGGAGATCTCTGACCTTCCTTTATCTGGGTATTTACATCTCGCTGATTTGAGAAGTTTTCCACTATAATTTCTTTAAATAATCTTTCTGTAAGATGTCATCTCATTGTGGTTTTAATTTGTATCTCTTTAATGATTAGTGATGTTGAGCATTTTTCAATATGCTTGTTGGCCATTTGTTGTCTTCATTTGAAAAATGTGTATTCATGTCCTTTGCCCACTTTTAAATGGAATTATTGGTGGAATTAATGGAATTATTTTTTTGAGTTTCTTGTAAATTCTGGCTATTAGTCCCCTGTTGAATGTATAATTTGCAAATATTTTCTCCTACTCTGCAGGTTATCTGCTTACTGTGTTGATTATTTTTCTATGATAAACTTTAAGTTTAATTAAATTCCATTTGTCTACTTCTGTTTTGTTTTTAAGGTTTTACTCATAAACTCTTTTCCTACACCAATATCCCAAAGAGTTTTTCCTATGTTTTTTTCCTAGTATTTTTATAGTTTCAGGTCTTAAATTTAACTGTTTGATCCATCTTGAGTTGATTTTTGTGTAGGGTGAGAGATAGGGGTCCAGTTTTGTTCTTCTGCATATGGCAATCTAATTTTCCCAGGACCATTTATTGAAAATGGAAACCTTTCTCCAGTGTATGTTTTTGTCAACTTTGTCAAAGCTCTGTTGACTGTAGATCTGTGGCTTTATTTTTGAGTTTTTATTCTGTCCCACTGATCCTTGTGTCTATTTTTATACCACTACAATACTCTTTAAATTAATATAAATTTATACTATAATTTGAGGTCAGGTAATGTGTTGCTATAACTTTGTTCTTTTTGCTTAGGATTGCTTTGGCTATTCAGGTTCTTTTTGGTTCCATGTGAATTTTAGCATTTTTTTTTCTAATTCTGTGAAAAATGACATTGGTATTTTGATAGAAATTGCATTGACTCTATAGATTGCTTTGGGCTGTGTGGTCATTTTAACATTATTAATTCTTATAGTCCATCAATGTGGATTTTTTTTTGTTTGTGCCATCTACAGTTTCTTTCCTCAGTGTTATTTTTTACTTCCTTGCTTAAATATACTCTTAGACATTTTTTTGTAGCTATTATAACTGGGATTCCCTTCTTGATTTGGCTCTTAACTTGATATCTTTGTGTAGAAAAGCTACTGATTTTTGTACATTGATTTTGTATTCTGAAACTTTACTGTATTTGTTTATCAAGTCTAAAAGTTTTTTAGAAAAAAGCTTGAAGTTTTTTGGAAAACTTCTACCTAGAGTTTTCTAAATCTAAGTAGTTTGAATTCCTTCTTTACAATTTGTATTCCTGGCTCGGCGCCTATAGCTCAACCGGCTAAGGCGCCAGCCACGTACACCTAAGGTGGCGGGTTCGAATCCCCAGCCCGGACCTGCCAAACAACAATGAT
>NW_003852415.1:21614768-21693102 GCF_000181295.1 Otolemur garnettii
AAAAAAAAAAAAAACAAAAAACAATTTGTATTCCTCATATTCTTTTCTTATACCTGTAAAAATTGATATTTTTAATAATAGCAGTCAAAAAATAACAGATGTTTATGAAGATAAAGAGAAAACAAACTACTTACATACAGTTGGTGAGAATGTAAATTAGTCAATCTCTATGGAAAACAGTATAGAGATTTCTTAAAAAAAAATCAAAACTTAAAATAGAACTATATCCAAAGAAAAAGAAGTCATTATGTCATTATATCAAAATGATACCTGCATTTTTCTTTTCTTTCTTTTTTTTTTGAGACAGAGTCTCCCTGTGTCACCCTTGGTAGAGTGCCATGGCGTCACAGCTCATGGCAGCCTCAACTCTTGGGCTTAAACACTTCTCTTGCCTCAGCCTCCAAAGTAGCACAGGCACCTGCCACAATGCCAACTATTTTTTTTGTTGTAGTTGTCATTGTTGTTTGGCAGGCCCGGGCAGGTTTGAACCTGCCAACCATGGTGTATGTGGCCGGTGCCTTAACTACTGAGCTACAGTGCCGAGCTGATACCTGCATTTTTGTTTTTTGCAGCATTATTCACAATAGCAAAGATATGGAATAAACTTAATTGTCTATTAACAGATGATTAAAGAACATGTGATATATGTATGCACGTATGTGATGTATGTATGTACATACACATATACAAACACAATGGAATACTACTCTGCCATAAAAAGAATGAAATCATGTCTTTTGCTACTAGATCAGCAGTTTTCAACCTGTGGGTCACGATCCACAGTAACTGTATTAAAGGGCTACAGCATTAGGAAGATTGAGAACCACTGTACTAGATGGATGGTACTAGAGGCCATTATCTTAAATGAAACAACTCAGATAACAGAAAGTCAAATGCCATATGTTCTTACTCATAAGTGGTAGCTAAGCCACGTGTACACATGGATGTATGGTATAGAATAATAGTCATTGGAGACTCAAAGAGTTGGGAGTTTGGGGGGGGATGAGGGATGAGAAATAACAGGTACAACGTACACTGTTCAGGTATTGGTTACACTAAAGCTCAGATCTTACCCACTATGCAATATATCAGTGTAACAAAACTATACTTGTACCCCTTAAATTCATACAAATAAAAAAACAAGTGTTCTGTCCCTTTGTTTCTCTCTTTTCCTTTTTTTGACATCCTATAATTCAAATATGTGCTCTCTTGATGCTGTCCTATAAACCCGTACGCTTTCTTCATTTCTCTTCATTCATTTTTTTTCTTTCCTCTTATGGTATATTTTCAAATAATTTATCTTTGAGTTTACAGTTTTTCTTCTGTTTTATCAGTTTTGCTGCTGAGTCTTTCTGCTGCATTTTTCATTTCATTCTTTGTATTCCCCAGCTCCCTTTTATGGGATATGATATACATTTCTCTGTTAAATATCTTGTTTTTTAAAATTTATTTTCTCGATTTCATTGAATTATTTTCCTGATTCTGTTGAAGTTCTATGAGCTTCCTTGAAGTAATTTGCATCTTTTGTTAGGTAGTTCATATCTCTATTTCTTTGGGGTCAGCTACCGGTAGATTGTTATAATGTTTTTGGTAGTGATATGCCTTCTTGGTTTTGCATATTTCTTTTTGCCTTTCATTAATGTCTACACATTTGGTGGATCAGTTCCCTGTTCCAAACTTTATGGACTAGATGCAACATGGAAAGACTTTCCTACTTGAGAGTGCAAGGTCAGTTGCTGGGTGGTATTCAGTGGTTCTGGCACCAGTGAGGTATAGTTCAGTTTTGTCAGCTGAGGTTAGTATAGGAAAATATTGCAGGGATCCTTGACAACCTGCCATATTGATGTCCACAATAGTGGGAAGTCTTGTTGGGGTTTCAGTGGAGATAGCTGCTAAGGTCCTCCCAATATCTTTTCTTTCCACCAGAATAGTTGTGGCTTGAGGATATCACTCTTTGCATTGTGTCTTAGGGGCCCACTTGCATTGGCGGTGGCACTTGTGTCTGATAAGTAGCACCTGTGGAGTAGCCACAGAGCCGAGGCCTAAAGCATAGGCATGTGTTGGAGGACTGTAGTTCTGGGGGCCAAGGTTATAATGGCTCTAGTGCATAGGTGACAGGTGTCCACACTGCTGTGTGGAAACAATATGTGAAGTGCAAGTACTCACAAGTGTGTGAGTACTTATGAAGCAGCCAGAGAGCTAAGAATAGGAGCACAAGTGTGGTTAGATTTGCAGTGTCTCTGGGTTCAAGGCAGGGCCAAATTCTCTATGGCAACTGAACTGGTGCCTAAAGCATAGGCATGTGCAGAGAGACCTTGATTCTGGGCTCTGTGGTGTGAGCTAGCTCACAATGTGGTGGCTCTAGTATCTGATACATGGGAAGGTGGAGTACAGCCACAGAGCCAGCATCTGGAGTGTGAGCATTTGTGGGGCAGCCATGGCTCAGGTGCCAAGGTCACACCTCAGAGAGAGGTGGTGGCTCACAATAGCAGTTGCTTCTTGGATGTGGGTACCCTGACTCTGAGATTTGTCCTCGCTGGCTGTTCTTTGATGGATGTTATTGGTATACTCTGAGAAGCAACCTGCCAGGAACATGGTGATTTCCACTGTGTGGCTGATGCACAGAAATAACTTCTGCCTTTCTTTTTTGTTCCTAGTCATCTTCTGGCATCTCAGAGATGTCAATTTAACTAGCAGTCCTTTCTTTGTGGATATTCTTTGTTTTGCTATGTATTTTTCAATGGGCCTTTGAGCCCTCCCAGGGCTGTTTTGGTTTTTGGATAGCTATCTGTATTTGTTTTGTTGTAGGAAAATGAAAGCTGGTTTCTCCTACTCCACTATATTTGTTGATGTCATTCTACCTCTACTTCTTTTATCTGTTTCTCCTTCCTTGACTCACTTCTTGATGGAGTAATTCCTCTAAGAGCATGTTTATAAAAAGCCTTTGTATGGTAAACTTTCTAGAGATGGTCAGTCCTGTATGTAGTCATTGTCTATATGTGGCTATTGAGCACTTGGAATGTGGCTAGTCTATGCTGAGATGTCCTGTAAATGTAAAATACACATCGGATTTTAAAGATCTAACACATGTACACTTGCACACACACAGAGAATGTAGTGTTACTCTTGTGCCCAAATAGGCTAACTTCCCTCATTATACTTATAAATTTTGCTTTTAATCCTTTTAATCTTTGTCAATAAAAAATTTATGAATTTCTTAGGATTTCATGTAATATGCAAGGTGATAGGCTATAAGCAGAACTTGAGAGGTTTCCCTGAGAGCAGAGACATGCGCTGTAATATGTAGATACTAAATTATCTAAAAGCTGCACAGATTGCTTTACAGTGCCTTTTGAGTCCTGGGAACTCCTCTGGACATTTGTGGCTCTTGTTCAAGTGTACTCTGAGTAAGGACTATGTCACCGTACCTCTCCATAAGGTAGGACATTATTTTTACATTTAATAAACAATCTGAGATTAGGAAAATTATAGGAGCAGTTGGGTAAAGGTGGGATGTAGGGATTCAACACTCAGGTGTTCCTGGGTGGGAGGCATATTGGAACTTGAGCATACAGGCCTGAGAGGCCTGAGCCCAGGCCAAGATGTCTCCTGGAGGGTAAGGCCACTGGGCAGTCTACTGAATATATGAATAATTCCTAGCCCTGTGAAAATTACTCAGTCATGGAGTGGAGCTGGGAGATATTTACCAGCTGGGGGATATTACACTGTAGTTAGAAACTAAATGGGTTTAAAGCCCATTATTATTAAGGAATATAACTGCAGGGAGGGTGTCATGGGAGACTGACTGGCTTTGCAAAGTGGAACAAAAATAGTAACCATTTTTTTTTTTTTTGCATTGTGTATAAATAAGGGTTCTAAACATAAGTTAGGGACTGCAACCTGACGCGCAAAGTTAGACATCTGAGTCCTAAAATTGTGTGCAAGATTTTGTTTATATGTAAATGTGTGGCTTTTATTTTTCTGGGAAGAGAGTCCTAGACTTTCAAAGTTAAGAACTACTGGCCATGTGGTTTGTTTCCCTAATAATTAAAATTTTATCTCTCATTTATGATGATTTAAAAATACCATTGAATGGGGGGATTCCCCCCCACGGATGACATTTGTCCTTAAGTTCATAAAGGAAGCAGGCTAAATATAAATAAACTTCTTACTGACTAGATCAGGTAACGTGATTACACCATGCTATGGTTTGAAAATGTTCACACGGAGTTTAATCATACCCCATGACCAGGCTGGTAACTTCTTAATAATTAAAGACTGTGCTCCCCCAACTCCTGTGTTTTTTAGTCCTATTTACTTTGCAAAGCATTTTATTTACTTTCTCTTCTCTTCCTGTTAGCCATTACTTTCAGGTGGCCTCTATGCATCTTCATTCTAATTTGTTGTCTAATTTTATATGACCGTACCTCTGTGAAAGGCTAAGGATAGCAAAAACAGTGTCAAGACCAGTTTTCCTAAAGCTTACTGACCTCACTAAAATCTTTTTTATTTCCTGGTTTGAGTTTGTGCCAAAAACCTGACTACTAGATTAGTCCAGGCATTGCTATTTTTTGTTAAAACTGAGCAGACTGGTCATGGCTATAACCTCTAGAAAATCAAGCTAAAGAGTTGCTGGTTTTTTTTCTTATTTTTAATTTCCAACTCTCTACTTCTGGTTTTATCTCTTCCCAGGACGCTGAGTGCATTGGAGAAGGTCATAGCATCTTTCTGATTTTATACATTCATCATGTCTAATCCCAACTCAGCCCACTCAGCATTCTTGATGATTTATTTTAATACTCACATTGAAGATTCCAGACTTATGCTTTTTCTAACTCCCCATTGAAATGTAAGCTACATAAGGGTAGAGACTTTGTCTTGTTTCATTGAATCCTGCATAGCTTGGAGAGATCCTGGCACACAGGAAACACTTAAGAAACACTTAAATAAATGAAGTACTGTTCAGAAAATGCTTTATATTGGGAAACAGCAGACACTCATTGGGCTTCCCAGAGCAAGCAGTGAGAGTAGCACAAGGAGTCACCAAAGTCTACCTTAAATTCTCCTTTAACAGCATTGCTGCATTAGATTTCCTGAAATTAAGAACTTCTCTTAATCAAAGACAGTAAAAACTCACAGGGTGGGAGAAGATATATGCCGCACATAGAACTGACGAAGTGATCATAGCTGTGACGTGTAAAGAATTCTAACAAATTAATGGAAGAATAGACTTTAAAGACTTGAGTAGTCAGTTCACAAAAGAGGATATCCAAATGGTTCATAAGCACATGAAAAGGTGCTCTACCTTATTATTCATGATGGAAAAATATATTAAGCCATAATAAAATTCTACCTGTAAGAATGCCAAAAATGGAAAATAACATCCCAATCCTTTTTCCTACTTTTACTGATTTAAGGTTTTTTCCCCTGTGCTGGCATCATGAGGCAGAAATATTAAGTTTTTTTTTTAGGTTTAGGCTTTCAGTATGTCTGAGATCCATTTTTGTGTATAATGTAAAGTAAAAATTCAATTTTTTTCCACATAAATTTTCCAAGTCTCTTGGATTAAATAGCACATTTTTTTTTCTTTAGAGACAGTGTCACTTTATCGTCCTCAGTAGAGTGCCATAGAGTCACAGCTCACAGCAACTTCCAACTCCTGGGCTTAGGCGATGCTCTTGTCTTAGCCTCCCAAGTAGCTGGGACTACAGGCACCTGCCACAACGCCTGGCTATTTTTTGTTGTAGTTTGGTCAGGGCCAGGGTTTGAACCTGCCACCCTCAGTATATGGGGCCAGTACTCTACCCCCTGAGCCACAGGCACCACCCAAATAACACATTCTTTACTAAGTTCTCTGTGATAACCACTTCTGTCATATTCAAAGTTATGATTATATGTGGACATATTTCTGGGCTATCTAGAAGGTCCATTTTTCTGTTTGGCTATTCCTACATCAACACCACAGTGTTTTATTTACTACAGATTTATAATAACTTCTGATATAAAAATGTTCTTTCCCTTTTCTTTATGTTTCCCTTCCTGTTGCCTTCTAGAAAAATAAAACTAAATTCTTTAGATTAACAGCCAAGACCTATTGTGATCTGGACCTCATCACCTCTAGTTTCTCTCCTCTGTCCCCTACCCGCACTAACTATAGTGATAGCTATTTCTCTCCTCTGTCCCCTCCTTGCTCTAACTATAGTGATACCTACTTTGAGTGGTCAAAATGTACCGTGCAAGTCATGTCTGCGCATGCTGGCTTCTACTCAGATTCTTTCCTCTTCCCCTCCCTTACTGGTTATTTAAAACCCATTCAAATTTACTTCCTGCAAGAAACCCACCCGGGCTGGGTAAGGTGTCCCTCCTAACCCATGACACCCACACTTACCTTGATCAGTTGATAATAATCCCACTGTACTATGACTTTTGATTTACTGACTATTTTCCTGTAGTACTATAGGTTCCTGAAAGCCAAGGCTGTGTTTTCCTCATTTCTGTATTCCTGAGATGTCATCAGAATTTAAAACTTCTCTCTTCAAAACAAAATTAAAAAGCAAGCCATGAACTGGGAGAAAATATATACCTGATAAAGGGCTTGAATTTAAAATACATGAAGAACTCTTACAATTCAGTAATTGGAATACAAATAGTCCAGTTTTTTAAAATGGGCAAAAGATTTGAGCAAATGTTTCACAAAACAAGATATACAAATAGCCAATAACCACCTGAAAAGAGTCGGAGGAAATTTTTGGGTTGACAGAAATATTCCATATTTTGATTCTGATAGTAATTATATGACTGTATGCAACTGCCCGAACTCACAGACTGAAAATGGGTAAATTTTACTACATGAAACCTATACCTTTTTTGAAAAATTTCTGTTCATGACTTTTGTCTACTTTTAGATGGGGTTATTTGTTTTGTTCTTGCTGCTTCGTTTGAGTTCTTTGTAGATTCTGGATATTAGCCTTTTTAAAAAAAAAATTATTGTTGGCGATCCATTGAGGGATATTAGCCTTTTATCTGATGTATATTTTACAATTTTTTTTTCTCATTCCATAGGTTGTTTATTTACTCTGTTGATTCTTTCTTTTGCTGTCCTAAAGGGTTTTAATTTAATCAGCCCCATTTATATTTTGTTGTTGCTGTGTTTGCCTTTGGGGGTCTTTGCCAGAAATTCTTTGCCTAGGCCAATATCTAGAAGAGTTTTTCTTTAGAATTTTTATAGTCTCATCGCTTATGTTTAATTATTTTATCTATCTTGAATTAATTTTTACATAGGGTGAGAGATAGGGTTTTTTTTTTTTTATTCTGTTATATGTGGCTGTCCAGTCTTCTCAGCTCCATTTATTGAATAGGGTGTCCTTACCCCAATGTATATTATTGTCTGCTTTGTCAAATATCAGTTGGTTCTAGATAGATGGTTTTATATGTGTTATCTGAATTCTCTGTTTTGTTCTATTGATCTATGTCTCTACTTTTATGCCAGTACCATGTGGTTTCTTTTGGTTACTATAGCCTGGTGGTATACTTTAAAATCAGTAATGTGATGCTTCCAGTTTTATTCTTTTTGCCTAAGATGTTTTGGCTATTTGGGCTCTTTTTTTGTTTTTGCTTCCATATGAAGCATAGAGTTTTGTTTTGTTTTGTTTTAGATTTATGCAATACGACATTTTTTTTTTTTTTTGATGGGGATTACATTGAATCTATAAATCGCCTTGGTCAGTACAGACCTTTTACTTTTTTTTTTTTTGAGACAGAGTTTTATTTTGTCACCCTCAGTAGAATGCTCTGGCATCATAGCTCACAGCAACCTCAAACTCTTGGGCTCAAGTGATCCTCTAACCTCAGCCCCCAGAGTAGCTGGGACTACAGGCACCCACCACAACACATAACACCTGGCTATTTTTATATTTTTTAATCTTTTTTTTTTTTTTTTTTTTAGAGACAGAGTCTCTTTTTTCACCCTCAGTAGAGCACTGTGTCATCACAGCTCACAACAACCTCCAACTCTTGGGCTTAGGTGATTCTCTTGCCTCAGCCTCCCTAGTAGCTGGGACTACAGGTGTCTGCCACAATGCCCAACTATTTTTTTCTTGCAGTTTGGCTGGGGCCGGGTTCAAACCCGCCACCCTTGGTGTATGGGGCTGGTGCCTTACCCACTGACCCACAGGTGCCACCCATCTGGCTATTTTTAGAGAAAGGGTTTTTCTCTAGCTCAGGCTGGCCTTGAACTCCTGAGCTCAGGCAATCCATTCACTGCAGCTTCCCAGAGTGCTAGGATTACAGGCATGAGCCACCACACCCAGCAGTATGGACATTTTAACAATGTTGATTCTACCCATCCATGAACATGTGATATGTCTCCATTTATTTCTGTCACCTGCAATTTCTTTCATCAGTATTCCACAGCTCTCTTTGCAGAGATCTTTTATCTCCTTGGTTAACTATTGTATATTCCTAAGTTTCTTTATAGCTGTTATGAATGTTATATAGCCTTTGGTTTGAGTCTCAGCAGTGTTTATACTGTTTTGTACTGTTATTCATATAAATAAAATGTACAAACTGCCAAGAAATGGTTAACACCATTAATCATCAGGGAAATTCAAATTAAAATCACAGTGAGATGTCACCTTATCTTTGTCAGAATGGCTGTTCTTAAAAAGTCAAAGAAATGCTGGCATAGATACAAGGAGAAACATTTATACACTGTTGGTGGGACTGCAAATTAGTACAACTGTATGGAAAATAGTATGAAGATTCCTCGAAGAAATAAATGTAGATTTATCATTTGACCTAGCAATCCTACTACTGGATATCTACCCCAAGGAAAAGAAGTCATTTTATCAAAAAAGACGCTTGCATTCAATGGAGCTGCATTTTTACTGCAGATTAATTCACGATCAACCTAAGTGCCCATCAATTCATGAATGAATTAATACACACATGTGCACTTGTGCACACACACCCCATGGAGCACGACTCAGCCATAAAAAGGAATGAAATAATGCCTTTTTCAATAACTTGGATGAGACTTTACCCTAAGTAAAGTATCTCAGGAATGGAAAAACAAATACCTTATGTGCCTCTAATCATTAGGAAATAGTTGGTGGGCGCACTTGGGCACAGAGATATGGAAAGGTCATTGGAGGTCAGGAAGAGGGGAAGGATGAAGAAGGAAGGATGCTGTTGTGTACATTGAACACTGTTCAGGTGATGAGCACACTAAGCATGCCCTGACCTAAGCATTATAAAAGGTATCCAGGTAACAAAAACATTTATACCCTCTTAATACTTTGAAATTAAAAAACTGTGACATGCAGATAAAAAAAAAAAGCTATACGTCAGATAAACTGAGAAAAAATTAAGTAAAGAATAAAAGGAGGAAATAAAAGATTAAGACCCTAAGAAGGCCCCAAAGCACAAGAGTAGTGATGCTGACAACTTAGATATGCCAAAGAAAATTCTTAAAGTGCTTCCATTATGCAAAAAGGTGAAAGTTCTTGACTTCATAAGGAAATGAAAAAAATTGGATGCTGAGATTGCTAAGATCTATGGTAAGAATAATTTTTCTACTTGTGAAGTTTTAAAGAATGAAAAAGAAATTCGTGCTAGTTTTACTGTTGCACCTCAAACTCCAAGAGTTACGTCTACAGTGTATATGATAGGTGTTTAGTTAAGATCATTAAATTTGTGATTGGAAGATATGAACAGAAATGTGTTCTGATTGAGAGAAATCAAGTTCAATACTATCTGAAGGTACTGGGGGTCTTGGAATGAATCTCTGTGGATGAGGGAGGACTACTCTACATACCCAACAGAAGTGTGTACATATGTCAACTAGAAGATATGCTAGAATATTCATTGTGGCACTGTTCAAAACAGTCTCAATCTGGAATTGAGCCCTTCAATGATTGATGGTATTTATTTCTTTGTGGTATGTCCACACACTGGAATATAATTGAGCCATGGGACTGAACAAATGACAGTGGCGCTTAATAAAATAGATCTCACAGACCTAAAGCTGAGGAAAAGAAATCAACCTCATAGACATCCTATGGGTAAAACCAAAAGATGCAAAGGAATATATACTGCATGACTCCATTTATGATTCCACTTACAGAAAGTAGAAAAATAGGTAGGTAGTGTTAGAAGTTAGGGGAGTGATTCCTTTCAGTTTGTGTTGGGGCAGTAGCTGGAAGGAGGTGTAAGGTGGAGGGTGTTAGGGAGCTGGTTATGTTCTCCTTTCCTGAGCCAGGTGCTGGTTGAATGCGTATATTCAGTTTGTGAACATTGAACATACCATATACTTAAAATACTTATGCTTTGCCGTATGACTATTTTACAGGCAGTCCCCAGGCTATGATTGAGAAAGGTTCTACAGGTTATTCTTCAGTTGAATTTGTGTGCAAATTGAACAGGTACATTTACGTATTACCTATAACAGCCCCCATTGGTAAGTGCAAGTTGTATGTCAGTCATATGGGGACTGCCTATACTTCATTTGAAAGGTTTTTATTAAAATTAAATGACCATTAAATGTCATAATAAATAATAAAGAGAAGTTATATGAAATGCTGACAATTAAGAACTAAAGGATTAGCATGGGGTTAGATGGTTTGGAAGTTTGGAGAGGGGCGTGGTCCACGTGGCCTGGAGTGGTCTCAGGGTTGTGGTCTCAGGGTTTTCCTGGGTAAAGTATCACTTGACCAGCCTCCAATGATAGCCAGGCTTTGGATGGAAGGGAAGAAGTCCTTTGGCTCCAGATGAAAAATAACCCTTGGGAAGTGGGTCAATGATGATTATAACCAATTCTTCCCACACAGGGAGATCTTTCTGTCAAGCCCTGTGTAATGTTTGAAGAAAAAGATTAAAAAGGAATTTCAGTGTGATATAGTAGCTGTGGGGAGACACAGCCCTTTCTCTATGATCCTATTAAAGTTACTTGCTTCTCTGAGCCTCACCATCTTCATCTGTAAAATGAAAAAGAAAAAAAAGAAAAATCCTTCAGAGGGTTGTGAGAGTTAAATAGGAGGGTTGCCATCAAAATGTTATCTAAAAAAGAAGATTCCCTAGATTGCTTTTATTAGTTCCTAAGTAAAGAGTGTGTTATAATTTGAGATTAACCATAGACAGGCTTTTCCGGGACCCCTTCCCCTCCATGTGCCTGTGGTTTCCTGGAAACTTCAGGTTTCCTGTCCCTGGTTGGAACAGCTGTTCATCAGTACAAAGGCTGAGGGCATCAGTGCTGGGGTAATTGAGAGAGAAGGCTGGAGATGACTCTATGCTTGTCAGGAAGTTTATTACTTAATTCCTTTTGGCTGCACCGTGCTCTGCTTAGAGATGAAGCAGCACTTTTATTTGAGGACAGGAAGCTGGCTCACAGTGGGTTCGCAAGTCCCCCGTGCCAAATGTGCTTGCTTTGTCAGACTCTGCAAGGTTCTCCCTCCTGCTGGAAGCCTGGAGGTGCAGTGTCATGAGTTGCAGGAATCCCAGGAAATGAGATGGTGAGTGCCAAATTTACTGCTTTTTGGGATTTTACTATCTCTTTCCAGCTCTCCTTATGAAGCAATTCTCCTCTATTCTTAATTTGCTAAACTTTTTGCCCCCATAAATCAAATTTTATTAAGTTATTTCTCCGGGACAATTGATGTTTTCATATGATTTGTTAGTCTGTTCATATGCTGGATTATATTTATTTATATTTGAATATGTTTAATCAGACTTGCATAGCTGGCACAAATACCATTTGGCTATGGTGGATAGTTCCTTTTACATAATTTACTGGATTGGGTTTACTATTTTTGTTGTTGTTGTTGTTAAGGATTTTTGTGTGTATATTCTCGAGAGATAATGATCTCTATCTTCTTTTGTACTGTCATTGGCTTTGATATCAGGATAATTCTGGTAGTATAAAGTAAATTAGGAAGTATCCCCTTCCTCCTCTAGTTTTGAAATAGAAAGTGTGAAAGTTGCAAAAGTGTCTTAATCCTTCTTGATATGTTTGGTGGAATTCTCCAATGAAACCAACAAGGGGTAGAGGTTTAAATCATGAATAAAATTTCTTTAATAGTTACAGGACTGTTCAGATCCTCCATTTACTTCGGATCAGTTTAGATAGTTTGTGGTTTCTTCTATGTTGTCAAATTTATTGTGTATGAAGTTGTCTATCATACTCCCTCATTATTCTTTTAATGGCTGTGGAATCTGTGATAATATTGTTAGGTAGTTAGTGATAGGAGCAGGAGAGATGGTGGATGTGGTTAGGCTATTTTGGATTTGTTTTTGGTCAGGTTGACCTGGGTTATTTTGAGAAAGAGGTTGATTAAGTCCTTGCAGGAGGATTGTTATCAAAATCTTGCTGGTGGGTTGTTTTGAGAACAGAGTTAATTAAGACCCCGAGAGACTTCCAAAAACCAGCTGATACTCCTCAAAGTTGTGTATAAAAACCAAAACGTTTATGTGCTTTCCATGGAACCTGCAGTCACCAGGACAAAACTTTGCTTGCTGTGCAAGTTGTTAATAAACTTTTCCTTTCTTGCTAAAACTTTTACTTTTTTCAATTATTTTTGCAACTACATTAAGCCACCACACTGCTCTAACGATATCCTCTATTTGATCCCTAGTATATGTATTGGTGATTTGTATGTGTTTGTTTTATTGTTGTCAGTCTTACAGAGATTTGTCAATTTTACTGATTCTTATCTGGAAGAACAAGCTTTTGTTTAATTTATTTTCTGTATTGTTTTAATTTTAATTTCTTTGATTTGTGCTCTTATCTTTATTATTATTTCCTTCCTTTCTTTTCTTAGTGATTATTTTGTGCTTTTTCTCCCTCCCTAAGTTCTTCAGATGGGGACTTAGGTGACTAATTTAAGATCTTTCCTCATTTCTAATCTAGGTATTTAGTGCTGTAATTTTTGTTATTCTCATCATTTTTGTATATATCCTACATATTTTGCTAGATTGTATTTTTATTTTCATTCAGTTCTGTGTTTTTTAAAAAAATTTCCTTTGAGTTTGTTCTCTAATTCATACATTTTTAAGAAGTATATTGTTTATTCATTTAGAAATTTTCTAGTTGTAATTTTGTTATTGATTTCTAGCTAGTGTTATTTAGTTAGAGAACACACTCTATGATCTCAGTTCTTTTCGATTGTTTAAGATTTCTGGCCCAGGATGTGGCTTATGTTGGTGAATTTTTCATGAATTAAAAAATGCATATTCTTTTCTTGTTGGTTGGAATGATCCATGTATATGGTTTCCCTTAGGGTTAATTTTGTTGTTCAATTCTTCTGTATCATTGCTTATTTTCTTTCTTTTTATTAGGTTTTTTTTTTTTATTGTTGGGGATTCATTGAGGGTACAAGAAATCAGGTTACACTGATTGCATTTGTTAGGTATAGTCCCTCTTATAATTGTGTCTTGCCCCTAAAAGTTATGTCACACATCGAGACCCCCACCCCACTCCCTCCTTCCCTCTTTTTGCTTTTCCCTTCTCCCACCCCTCCCTCCTTCTTTCTTTCTCCTCTTTGTTGCCCCCATCCCCTTCCATCCTTCTCTCTTTCTCTGCTCTCCCCTCCCCCCACTCCCACCCCCACCGTGTACTGGGTCATTAAATGTCATTATATCAAAATTGAGTACATAGGATTCATGCTTCTCCATTCTTGTGATGCTTTACTAAGAATAATGTGTTCACCTACCATCCAGGTTAATACAAAGGATGTAAAGTCTTCATCTTTGTAATGGCTGAATAGTATTCCATAGTATACATACACCACAGCTTGTTAAGTTGTTCCTGGGTTGGTGGGCATTTGTACCATTAGTTGTTAAAAGGGAAAAGTTGAAGTCCCCATCTATAATTGAGGATTTGTCTATTTGCTGTCTTAAATCTATCAAATTTTGCTTCATTTACCTTGAAGCTTGCTTTTGTGGTACCTATATAGTTGGGATCATATGTATTCCTGGTAGAATCGCTTTTTAAAAGTTAACATATCTTTTCCCTCTTGTTTTTAGTTTCTTTGCTCTGACTTTTGTATTATTGGATATTGATATATCTACAATTCCTTTTTTTGATTAATGTTTACATAGTATATCTTCTTCCATACTTTCAGTTTCAACCTACCTTTATCACTGAATTTCTTATAAATAATATGCCATTGGGACAAGTTTGTTTTTTTTTTAATATCTCTGACAACTTCTGTCTTATTAGTGACGTTTAAGGTAATTGTGTACATTTAAAGTAATTGTTCATATGTTGGGGCTTAAATCTATCATTTCATTATTTATTCTTGGTTTATAATTTTGTTTTTGGTTCTCATTCCTCTGTTTTTCTCTTCCTGTGTATTACTCAAACTTTAAAAAAAATTCTGTCTTGATTTATTAATAAATTTTTAAATTGGTCTCTTTTTATAGTTTCATGTCCTAGATAGGACAATATGCACAAGCCACTTATACAGTCTACTGGATAGACACTTCATCACTTAAAGTGTGAAATTCTTGCCTGGCATAATCTCAGTACTCTGGGAGGATCACCCCAGCTCTGGCGCTCAAGACCAGACTGAGCTAGAGCAAGACCCCCATCTCTAAAAATAGTTGGGCATTGTGGCAGGGGCCTGTAGTCCCAGTTACATGGGAGGCTGAGGCAAGAGAATCGCTTGACCCAAGAGTCTGAGGTTGCTGTGAGCTGTGATGCCATGGCACTCTACCAGGGGTGACAAAGTAAGACTCTGTCTCAAAAAAAAAAAAAGAAAAAAGAAAATGTGAAATTCTTACTTCATTGAAGGTACTTTACCTTCCTCACATGTAAATATCACTGGCTAGAGTATTAGTTTGTTCTATGTTCTCAATATGTTCCCTCCAAATTCATATGTCAAAACTTAATCATCAGTGTGATAGTAATACGAAGTAGAGCTTTTAGGAGGTTATTAACTCATGAAAAGTGGATCTTTCATGAATGGGATTAGTGCTCTTATAAAAAACATTGAAGGAACTCCCTCCCTGTAAGGATATAGCATTCACCCCTTCTACCACCTAAGAATGCAGCACAAGGAACTGTTTATGAAGTGGAAACAAAACCTTATCAGACACTGACTTTACTGTAGCTTTGGTCCTAGATGTTACAGCCTCCAGAGTTGTGAGAATTAAATTTCTCTTATTTACAAATTACCCAGCTGTGAATATTTTATTAAAATAGCAGGAAAGGATTAAGGGAGATGGTAGTATAATTTTATTTCAATATGCAGATATAATTCTAAAATTCATGAGGAAAAGGTAGTCTATTTTATGTACCCCTAGTTTTGCTCTATCATTCTTTCTTCAGTCCTAAAGTTTCTTTTATTATTTCCTTTCTGTTTCAAGGACTTTCTCTAATCTTTTAAAAGCAGGGCTGCCAGTAAAAATTTTCTTTAGTTTTCTCTAATCTGAAAATATCTTTACTCCCTAAAAGGAATTCCTAAAGAATAATTTTGCTGGATATAGAATTCAAAGTTAACAATTCTTTTCTTTCAGCATTTGGAAATTATTGTGTCATTTCCTCTGTCTTTCATGGTTACAGATGAGAAATTATTTGCATTCATATCTCCTGTGGGTAATGTGCTATCTCTCTCTAGCTATTTTCAGAATTTAATTATGATGTGCCTTTGTGTCGATCTTTTTGGTTTATGCTGTTGACTTCTTATATCTGAAGGTTTTTCTCTTTTGTCAAGCGTGGGAAGTTTTCAGTAATTATTTATTTTAATACTATTTTAGTTTCTCTCTCTTTTTCCCTCTGTGAGAATCCAGTGACATAAATGTATATTAGATTTTGTTCCACAGATCTCTGAGGCGCTGCTCATTTTTTTCTCCAGTCGTTTTTTCTGGCTGTTATTTAGATTTTATCCTCTGTCATCGCCAGTCTTATATTAAATGAATTCAGCAAGGTTTTTATTTTTGTCATTGGATTTTTCAGTTCTATATTTTTATTTCTTTCCACTGTTTCTTTTTTATAACTTCTATTTCTTTCCTGAGTTTTCTGGTTTTTATTTATTTCAAGAGAGTTCATAATTGATGTTGAAATGTTTTTACAATGACTGCATTAAAATTTTATGTCATTAATTTCATCACCTGATTTATCTCAGTATTGGCATCAGTTGATTGACTTTTTATTAAAATTTTTATTTTTCCAAATCTTAGTATAATGGATGACTTTTGATCATATCCTGGACAATCTAGTATTTTATCTATCATGTTCATGTATTCTGATGCCTATTTAATTTTTTTTTTTTTAAGCAGCTGGTCACATTGTTAAGCTTTAGCATTAATGTTCTAGCCTAATGTTGTTCCAGTGGTTTTTGATTTTATAGTTTTTCGAAACTTTATGGTTCTATTTTTGGCTGTTTGGTTTATTTGATGCTAGAGGGGCTTTCACTTTTTTGTGTTTGCATTGCCTGAGGAGATAAAAGATAGAGTGATTTGACCAGGTCAGGATGTCTGATGTTGGTACTTGGGGGAGGAAAGTCTCAGGTTCACAGGGACAAAAAGGCTTTTCTTTCTTGGAATGTGTTGTAGCAGGGTACTCCATAATTATGTTCCTTCAACTCTATAGAAACAATCAACAATCTTCTTAATGCAATATCTACTCTCCGCCTCCCCCCTCCCCGCCCCCAGCTTATGACTGTCAGGGCACTGTAAGAGACTTGCTATAAAGAGAAAGTGTTTTACTTTGGAAAATGTAGAAGAGACAGTCACAGATTTTTGTTTTCCCAGCTTCCTCATGTGCAACTTCAAGATAATAAAAGGGGTAACTATTCAGAGCCTAATTACATGAAAGAGATATCTTGAGATGCATAATGAAAAGTGGCATGCAAAACAAGAAAATTGACAGTGTAGTCATAAAAATCTTGGTGAAATTTCATAGGAAACTGTGGTACTTATAACTATCTCTCCTCAGACTGCCCATGAGGCAAAAATTTCAAGAAAGACATGTCAAGTTCATTTGTGTTTAGAGGAATTACAAGCAAAGTTCTGATGAGCCTCTAGTATTAGATACCAAAAATGCTCTGTTTTGATATTTAATTTCAAATATGAGAATAAAATTTAAGTGAAGGTCAGGTTTTCTAGATACAATCTCTAGCAAGTTATCCAATGTGTGGGTGAATGGCCTGGAGGTGGGATGGAAACTCCTTCAGTTCTGTTAGATAAAGGAACACTGGGTATAGTACTGGTTAGACCTGATAATGAGCCTTTGAGGAACAATAAAATTAATTTACAGGAATATAGGAATACTATTGTTGTAGGGTGAAAATTTAAAGTCTGCTGAAAATTTGGAATGTATGATAACAAAGAATAACTTTTGAACTCCCTTTTCTAATGTTGCAATGTGATGAGGTGGGACCTAGATCTAATACAACTGGCAATGTTCTACTAATGATACTATATTATTTATGATTAAGAATCAAGCTTAAAATAAACTTACTATAGCCATAACTTACATGATAATAAGGGATTTTTTGATTAACCCTACAAACGTCCAAAACCCCACACAGACTGAATCTTTTGAGGATTATTAAATGGATCTGAGCAATCTGTGACTTATCACAGACCACAAGAATAAATTATTCTTATGGCCTGTCTCCCTAACTGAACAGTGTCTATTGGGATTTCTTGGCTTTTGGAAAATTCAGAACCCTTGCTGTGGGATATTGTTGGACCCAAGCCTTAAAATAATTGACCAAAGGTCAATGATGATGATGATGATGAAGGGCTTACACAAATACAAGTCTTCTTAGAACTACAGGGGACTGTAACCCAAATATTCTGTTTGGACTACATGGTCCTAATGTTGAAATAATACTAGAAGTGTTGGAGTCTTTCACAAAAGTTTATAACTACTACTACTTTGAAGTGACTTTTTGTCTTTTGGACTATAAAGTTACTTCTTTTTTATATAATCCCTTTAAAAATTAGTTAGTGGCTTGAAATTGGGCACCTGCATAGATAGCTCAAATAAGTTCATTTTTCAAGGCCATATTAAGACTTCAGCAAAGCATTTTAATCCAGAGAGATGCTGAATGAACTTTCCTCATAAAATGGAATAAAAAAATGGCATATATAAAAGCATCCCACCAGAAGATTTATAGGAGAAACTCATTGTATTAATGAGCAAATAGGCTCTCTCCTCCTAGGACCTACTGTAAATTTGCCCAAAGACTTCTTTAGTACTATTGCAGAATGGGTATCTTTTTGTTCAATTTCCTGATTCACAGAGGGCAGTTCTAGAAGCAAAGTCCAAGGTATAGTATGACTATCAGCTACCTCAAATGAACCAAATGGACAATAAAGATACCCTATATAATGTACTACGGCTCTTTGTAAATTTCTATTAAAATTTTGATAGGAAAAAGCCAGGCTGATGCTCACCAAGTAAGCTGATGTCTTAGTTGAATTTTTTGAAGGTCTGTGACATCAGTAGATCTAGACAAATTTAAAGCATGTAATGATTATGCCAAATGCCAGTCCATGCTTGTGGCCTCTACCAAAACTCAAAATGATAAGAAAGAAAAAACCATAGAAGTATCACATTCAGTGGGTTTTTCATATTCTGTATCACCCTCACAGGAGTGAGTTAATAAAAACTGACATGGGAAATTAAAACATCTATTTAAGATGATAAGGATGACAAAGGATTGAGTCTACAAATGACTAGCCTTCTATTTTTCAACTTAACATCAAAAGGATTCATTTCTGGTCTCTGTTAGATACAGTTTTAAGCATTTGTGATGAAATTGGAAAACAAGAGAGAGGGGATGACACAGGAGCTTACAATGATGTGTTCCCTCATATCTGAACATTCTTTTTTTTTTTTTTTTAAAAAGTGCTAAACCAAATAGTCCCTAGATTAGAACTGTCCCTGAGGCTGGTAATATTCCAAACAAAACAAGAATAAGTAATCTGAATTAAATGAAACAGAATTATGAAGGTATTGATGGGATAGATTATTTCATCTCCAGACCTTGCCTAGTTGGAGCTGATGGCTGCAAGCCCTTTTTGTGTAATGGTACACATTTCTCTATACTTATCCAATTCAACTCAGTGTGACTGGGAGTAGAATAAAAGAGGAAGCCCTAGCATGTGCCATCTTGCTCCCAGCAGCCAGCCAGGGGTGTCCAACCTTTTGGCTGCTCTACCCCACTGTATAAGAATTATTTTATTGTAATTAAAGACACAAATACTAATGGAAGCTGATGAGCAAAAAATAAAGTTCTGTGCATTATTTTTGTGACATCTGCCACCACAGATAAGCAAAAAATTCCTCACAAAATCCGCATGTGGCTTGTGGGCCTTGGGTCAGATACCCCTAATAGATGAAAATTAATGATAAGTGGAAGAAAAGTGAGATTGTAACTGAGTGAGAGGCAAGTAATGGGTGTTACAAAAGGGAAATGCTAATAAATTTTCTCTCTTCTGTGAGAGGCTTGGGGCAAAAGAATAATAGCTCTTCTAACTTAGACTTAGATGTTGTTGGGACTAAACACTTGTCTGAAAATCCTCTAGTTCTAAAGAACTAAAGTGAGCTGTATAGCAGCCATCCTAGCAAACAGATACTAAGAAGAGGTCTATGTCTCATAATGGATAGACTGACAGGAGCTCTGACTATGACTAGACAAAACAATATTTGTGTGGCTGTATATTCCAGTTATCATTTCTCAAGATGCGTTTATTAATGAGACTCATGAAAGGAAGCAATTCACAGGGAATATTTACTGAATGAAATCTGGAAAACATAAATTCCTAATCCTCTGAATGAATATTGTGGACCACTCTAACAAGTTATCACAGAATGGGCGGCTTAAATAACAAAAATTGTTGTGAAGTTTTGAAGGCAGGAAGTCCAAGATCAGGGTGTCAGGGTCCTAACAGTCTGATTCTGGTGAGAGCCCTCCTCTAGTTGTGGAGTGCTATCTGCTCATGGTATCTTCAATGATGAAAAAGAGCTGGTTAGCTCTCTGTCCTTTTCTTATTAGGGCATTAATCTCACCCATGAAAGCTCTATTTTGAGGACCTAATCACCTCCCAAATTCCTTACCCCCAAATATAACTCATTGGGCTTAGGTTTCAACAAACACATTTTTGAAGGCATTGAACAAACCTTCAGTGCATTGCAAGCATGTTTTTTTTTAAGTAACAAATACTCAGGAATAACTATCATTGGCTGGCCTGTCTTTTCCCACTGAAGTGATTACTTTGCTGTTCTGTTCTTTCATTTATGAACAATGAATGCTAATAGATTTGCTAAAAATTGGTTATATTTTGAGGAATATGATGAAAAGTCCATTTCTTCATTTATACTAAATGACTAAACCTACCAAGATAGTAAATCTGAAACTACTTTCCACTTGTACCATTTCTATGAGATCAAAAATGAAATTATAAATAATTATTACTGCCTTTTCTACAGTTTCACTGAAAGACGTGTCTGTTCATCTGCCTTCATGGTTTTGAGACTTTTTTCTAGTACCATATTGGATGATAAATATTGACCATACATATATGTTTATAAATTTTTATATTTTTGGTGACATTTTCATTGAAAATTTTGGGAATAAAATTTTTGGTACAGTTTTATGAAAAAGAGAAGTGTCAGATAAAAAATTGGTATAAAGATTTCTACCAGCTATTCTAACATATATATCTAATTATCTAGCCAGTTCTAAGACTAGTTTACACATATGTATAAGCTATATAAGCTGTATCATTATCTAGTCATCAAACAACCACTTCCTCAAAAATGACACATTTTTTTATAAACTGGCACATCTTGGAACGCCAGTGAAGTGTCACTAGCACATGTTAGTGTGTCAATGCAGTGCCACTAGCGTGTCTTGGCACCTCAAAGCAGTGCCACTAGCATGTGTTGGCGCTCCAATGCAGTGCCTCTAGCGCTTGTTGGCACGCCAATGCAATGCCACCAGCATGATATTTGTGCCAATGCAGTGGCATTAGCACATCTTGGCACGCCAATGCAGTGGTACTAGCACGTTTTTGTGCCAATGCAGTGGCATTAGTGTTTTTTTTGCACCAATGCAGTGGCACTAGTTAGTTTTATGTACCTAGGCAGTGCCACTAGTGTGTCTTGGTGCACCACTGCAGTGCCACTAGAGTGGCTTGGCATGCCAATGCAGTGGCACTAGCATGGTTTTTGCACCAATGCAGAGGCACTAGCGTGTTTTATTGTGCCAAAGCAGTGGCACTAGCATGTTTTTTGCACCAATGCAGTGCCTCTGGTGCACGTTCTTTGAGCCAATGCAGTGCATTAGTGTGCTTTTTGTGCCAAAGCATGGCCAATAGTGTGTTTTTTCACACCAATGCAGGGCCACAAGTGCGTTTTTCGTGCCAATGCAGTGGCACTAGCGTGTTTCTTGTGCCAATGCATGGGCAGTAGTGCATTTTTTCATGCCAATACAGGGTCACTAGTGCGTTTTTTCGTGCCAATGCAGGGGTGCTAGCACTTTTTTCACTCCAATGCAGGGGCACTCGTGCTTTATTTTGAGCCAATGCAGGGGCACTAGTGCATTTTTCATGCCAATGCAGGAGCACTTGCGGGTTTTTCGCGCCAATGCAGGGGCACTAGTGCATTTTTCGCACCAAAGCAGGGGTGTTAGCACTTTTTTTCCCACCAACGCTGGGGCACTAGTGCTTGTTTTTCACACCAAATGCAGGGACACTATTGCTTTTTTTTTCACACCAACGCGGGGGTACTAATGCCATTTTTTGCGCCAACGTGGGGGCACTAGTGCTCTTACACACCAATGTGAGGGCACTAGCATTTTTTCGCGCCAAGGCAGGGGCACTAGCACATTGTTACACACCAACATGGAGGCACTAGCGCATTTTTTCGCGCCAACATGGGGGCACTAGCGCCATTTCGCGCCAAAGCGGGGGCACTAGCTCTCTATTTTCATGCCAATGTGGGTGCCATTCTGCATTAGTGTGAAAAAGAGCGCTAATGCCCCCACGTTGGTGTGAAAAACAGCACTGTGCCCCCGCATTGGTGCGAAAATAGAAAATAGTTTTCCACGCCAATGCACTGGCACTAGCGCATTTTTCCATGCCAATGCAGAGGAACTAGCGTGTTTTTCCACGCCATTGCAGAGAGACTAGCCAATGCAAAGGCACTAACACGTTTTTCCACACCAATGCTGAGGCACTAGTGCATTTTCCCACGCCAATGCAGAGGGACTAGTGTGTTTCTCTGCACCAATGCAGAGGCACTAGCACGTTTTCCTGTGCCAATGCAGAGGGGCTAGTGCATTTTTCTGCACCAATGCAGAGGCACTAGTGCGATTTTCAGCTCCAGTGCAGAGGAACTAGCGCATTTTTCTGCACCAATGCAGTGGCACTAGTGCTTTTTTTGCACCAATGCAGAATCACTAGCATGTTGTTCCATACCAATGCAGTGGCAGTAGCATGTTTTCTGTGCCAATGCAGAGGCTATAGTATGTTTTCTTCACCAATGCAGAGGCACTAGCACATTTTTCCATGCCAGTGCAGAATCAGTAGCACATTTCTCCACATCAATGCAGAGGCACTGGCGTGTTTTTCCTCCTCAATGCAGAAGGACTAGCACATTTTTCTGTGTCAATGCAGAGGGACTACTGCATTTTTCGCACCAGTGCAGAGGCACTATGACCCCCATGCTATGACCTGCATGCGGTACTAAGACCCACAAGTGGTACTATGATCTCGGTGCAGTACTAAGACTCATGGGTCATAGTATTGCTAGTAGTACTAACACCTGCTCATGGTAGTATAACCAGCGGGAGGTATTAAACCCTTATGCAGTGCTATGACCTGTGCGCGGTACTAAGAAACGCCAGCGGTACTATGACCTGCACGTGGTACTAAGACCCGCAAGCTATATTAAGACCCCCTTGCAGTACTAAGACCTGTGTGTGATACTAAGTCCTGCCAGCGGTATTTTGACCCTCGTGTGGTACTAAGACGTGCATGCCCTACTAAGTCCCACCAGCGGTACTAAGTCCTGCCAACAGTACTAAGACCCGCAAGCGGTACTATGACCTCCGCGCGGTACTATAACTCATGTGCGGTGCTAAGACCTGCCAGTGGTACTAAGACCCGTGCAGTACTAAGACCCGAGTGCGGTGCTAATACTAGCGCTCTTTTTTGTGCCAACATGGGGGCACTAGTGCTCTTTTTCACACCAACGCGGGGGCACTAGTGCATTTTTTTGCGCCAACACATGGGCACTAGCACGTTTTTTGCGCTAATGTGGGTGCACTAGTGCATTTTTCGCTCCAATGGAGGGGCATTAGCACATTTTTTCGCACCATTGCTGGGGCACTAGTGCTGTTTTCACGCCAATGCAGGGGCACTAGCACGTTTTTTGGGCCAATGCAGAGCCCATAGCACCTTCTTTCACGCCAATGCAGAGCCAAAGGCGCCTTGTTTCGCACCAATGAAGAGCCCATAGCCTATTCTCGTGCCAATGCAGTGGCACTAGCTCTTTTCCCACACCAATGCAGTGGAATTAGCTCGTTTTTTGTGCCAATGCAGTGGCACTAGTGCACTTTTTGAGGCAATTCAGTGCCACTCGTGCATTCTTTGTGCCAATGCAGTGACACAAGTGCATTTTTTGCACCTATGCAGTGCCACTAGCACTTTTTTTGCACTGATGCAGTGACACTAGTGCCTTTTTTGTGCTAATGCAGGGGCACTAGCATGTCTTGGGGTGCCAATGCAGTGCCACTAGCGCATCTTGGTGCACCAATGCAGTGCCACTAGTGCGAATTTGTGCACCAATGCAGTGCCAGTAGTGTGTCTTGGCATGCCAATGCAGTATCCCTAGCGCACGCTGGCCTGTCAATGAGGTGCCTTTATCGCGTCTTGGCTCGCTAATGCAGTGCCACTAGTGCGCCTTGGCGTGCCAATGCGTGTAGTAGCCAAGAATTAGACTAAATTAGGCAAAATACCTAGGCTAAATCACTTCCCTGTATTATCCCACTACTCTTTATTACCCTACTACCAGAGTTGGATCTTCTACATCATGAATCTGAACAGATAGCTGAACTCAGATATAATGCTGGCTGCAGAGAAAGCTATAGAAGCCTTTCTGAGATCTGGCCTTGTAGAGTGCCAGAAGCAAGAAGATCATGGAGATGATTGCTGAGTGCTGAGAGTGGATGTTGGTGCTCCACACAAAGGCAGTAATAGCTGAGATGTAAGAAATGGGCTGTTGAAAAAGCTATTAAGGAGAGTCAACAGGACAATTAATAGGAAGTAAAGTAGAATCAACAGGAAATGATGCAGAATAACTGGAAGAAAATCATCTAAGGGTGTGTGGTAGGGGAGTGGGGGGAAGAAAGAAGGGAAAGGAGAAGTAGAGACTCTCTCCTTGGGTTGTTTTCTGGGAACAGTGTGGCTAGGGATATCATTTGCTACACTGGGGAGCATGGGAAGAGAAGTAGGTTTCTTAGCTCAGGCCCCCAAGCAATGGGACCTGAGAGAAAGGCTTATGGTGGGGTTATTTATTTGACCATGTAATGCTAGGAACTGGAAATGAGGGCCTGGGACGTGAAATGGGAAGGAAGGACCCAGTGCAAGGAGGTATTATTAAGCTGGCTACTAACCATGTATTGTTCAATCCCATTAATGTTGTGCATCATTTTATGAAATGCATCTCAAGACTGTTCCCCAGGTGAAGAAAGTGTGTGTGTATTGGGGGGTTCATCAGCTCCTATTCCTGTTGGTCAAGAGCTGCCCATAGAGTGTTAATTCATCACCCTTCTGGTTGCGCAGGTCTGAGCACCGAGGGGTCTGACGCCCACAAGAGAAGCTCTGGGATGGGCCGTAAGGGACATGCAGCTGGAATCTGAGACAAGGCACTGCCACATAGCACCTGCACAGAACCACTTTGAGCTCAATGGAACTGGCCTTTGCAGAAGTGACTGGAAAGAGATGAGGTGATGGATAGGAGCATTGGGTTCCACCTTAGAGAGGTGTGTAAGAGGCAAACAACACCCAGTTCAAAGGCAAATGTGTGAAAATAGAAAAGACATGATCTCTGCCCTGGAAGAGCCCACTATCTTGTAGGGAGGATATATAAACAGACAAATTACACAACAAGGTGGTAAGGGTGCTGCTTCTGCTATTGCTGTGAATATCTATTTACTTTGTGCCAGGCAGTTTTAAGTGTGTGCTTTTCCATGAATTTGCTCATCTAACTCTTACAGCAACCTTATGAAGAGGGACTATTATCTTCATTTCACTCATGAAGAAATGGTGACATATTGTCCAAAGTCATAAGCCAGTAAGTGGCATAGCCAAGATGTGAATATTTAAAACCCTTTAGAATTATCAAAAGAAGTAAATGCTGGATCTGATAGGTGAGAGGGGACAGATCAGCCATGGCTTGGCTGTTATGACAGCCCTTGGTATTGTATGTACATATTCAATGCTGGTTTTGCCAAAGCATTTACAAACATGGTTTAATTAATACTGATAAGGCAGGAATCATCATTATCATCTTCCTTTTACTTAAGCAGAAACAGAAGCACCAAAGGTGAATTTTCTTACCCCAGGTAATCCAGAGGATCAGCAGTGGGCCATTGCAGGACACTGGGCAGCCGATGGCTAGCATACACCCTGGCCCATCCCTGCACTGTGATGAGCATCCTGCTTTGGGAGAGGAATGATTAGTATGGCCTAGGCCATTGGCATTCAGCACCATCCTCAAGTAAGTCAGGCACCACTAGACAGACTCAATTTTACCTGCAGTAATTTCCTTTCTGTGTAAAGATTTATTTTAGGCTGTAGGAAAAAAAAAGGATTCCTGAAAGCTGAAAGCAAATGCTACTTGTAACAATGCACACTGTGATCTCCACCCTGACTATAGATGTGGAAGGAATATTTGTTTTCCTTTAGACCATGCCTCTTGGGCCTTCCTCTGAGAGAAGCAGCTACAAGGCTGTGGGCCACCAAGCTTGTGGCGATAGACACACTTAGGAGAGCAGAAGGTATCTGAGTCAAAAGGGGTTTCCTGGTGAAATATAAATAGAAAATCTGATCCAGGGCATATGGGCCAGACAGGGGCAAGAGCATGAAATAGACAAGCCCACTGTTACCCAAAGAGCCAGGGTGACAAGACTATGGTGCAGAGGCCACTTGTCAGGCTTCTGAGGACCTGGGTGTGAGTTCTGACTTTTCTACTTACTTGCAAAATCTTTGAGGACTCACTTCCCAGCTCTGAACCACAGTTCTCTCACTGGCTTATTGGTATGTAGTGTGGACTGTGGAGGCAGCTCTGTGTGACTTTGAATCCTGTACCAGCTAGGTGTTCTTGCACAGGGTACCTAACCTTTTACCCAGGCATCCTCAAACTACAGCCCGTGGGCCTCACGTGGCCCGCCTAGGACATTTATCCAGCCTGCCGGGCATTTTTGCCTCAGCTGCCTGTCCTGCTTAGCAGCTCACTCATCCCGGGGCCTGCAGTCCGGCTCTCTAATGATCTGAGGGACAGTGAACTGGCCCCCTGTTTAAAAAGTTTTAGGACCTCTGCTTACCTTTTAGCCTTCTTATCTGTAAGTAGAAGGGGATGATCAGGGCAGTCTGAGAGTATCAGGTGGGTTTAGACCAAGTGCTGAGGAAGAAGCTTGGCATACAGGGGCATTGAGTAATCATGATTGAAAAAGAAGCTGGTCACTCAGTCTTGCCCAAGGCTATTGTGGGATTAAATAGACAATCTGTAAAGTGTAAAAGAGGCAAGGCTACCATGGGTGAGAGATTTACATCCCTATGCTTAGAGCCCTTCCTACTTAAAAGCTTGCCCTCCATAGAGGCCTGCCTTTCATGGAGGCTCTGGGATTAGTTTAATAATCCTGCAGTCTGGCTCTCGCTTCACTTCCTTTGATCTCCATGCTTGCCACCACCCACCTTTCTTCTTGGACTCCCCTCTGCCCAACTGTCTACAGAACCCATGACCATGAACTCTTGGCCCTGGCTCTTGGTTAAGCTCACCACCCACCTTTGATCATAATGCATGATGTGAGCCTACATGGGGCCCTACCCCACTCAGTCTAATATTAGAGTCCTTAACTCAATGGGAGCTCCTTGAGATCAGAGACTGAGCCTCATTAATGTTCGTATTCCTGAAGTGCTAAGATCAGTGCCAGACCCGAGATGGTTAAAAAATAATAATTATGATTGTGTGTGTGTGTGTGTGTGTGTGTGTGTGTGTGTGCATGCCTCATCTTCAAATAGTATGAACAAGTACCATGCCAGGCTCCACATAATCTCTCAGCAGCCCCATTTTATATAGGAGGAAACTGAGTCACACAGAAGTAAGTGACCTGCCCAAAATCTCATAGGTAAGCAGAAGGACAAGCCCAATTAGTCTAGCTCCAGAGTTGTGCTTTTAACCTCTAACATTCCTAGGGGTTGTTAGAGGTTAAAGGCACATAAGAGACTTAGATCCTTAGGCTCCTGGTCTCTTCAAAGGCAGGTGGCACAGCTGGCTGATTCTTCAGTGCAAGGTGCATCAGTGTAGTGAGGACCGTGGATAGTACCTTTTGCTGCACTCAACAAAATAGCATCACAGCTTTCTTATTTTTTTAAGAGAATAAAAAAAAAAGGAGAAGTAGCTGGGTAAAATGTTGACTTTGCTTTCCTAATTAAATCTAGGGGAGAATCCTTGTGGAAAAGATGCCAATAAAATGTACCTCTGAAATTAATTGTGATAGCTGAGTCAGCATAAGATAAGCAACATCTTTCTCCTTCTATTCCTCTGACTCAGGTAATGTTTTTATTAAGATATTCATTCTCTCAATGTACACGATGCTTAGGCACTGTGCTAAATGCTGGGGATTTGGAGATAATAATCATGATGCCTAACGTTAGGTACCAGGACCTAGGATAAGCGTTCTTCATGCATCATCTCATTTTATCCTGACTCTATGAGGTAGATGCTCTTCTTATCCCCATTTTATAGAAGAAGAAGCCTGCTGAGCATGATTAAGTAACTTATTTAATATCACAAATAATAAATGTCAGTGCCTAGATTCAAATATAATTCAGTAGTCTGGCAGGGAAACTCCTTAGCCTTTTTTTGATATGGAGAAATTGGCATTTTCTTGTTCTTAAGAAGTGTGTTTAAAAGCTTCTTTAGAAATGCTTTTATTTTCATACTGGGAGTACAGCAGTACTTTTGCTGGACACAAACAGCATTAGGACAGATTGCTTAGAGTCTTTGGCAGTCTGACTGCAATTCCTAAGCCCCTCCTGTCAAGAAAGTCTACAGCAACCCCTGTAAGATACAAAGAGATAAATGCATGTACATTAGTGTGGCAAAACCTCCCGTGTGTTGAGATAAAGGTCTTTGTAAAGTATAATGAGGACATGTACAATGGTGACTTGGGCACAGATCTTATATTATCAGTACAGGTAACACTAGCTGCGGTAGCAAATAAAGCTCCAAATTTCAGTAGCTTAACATGATGCTGATTGATGTCTCACTCTGATGTGGGTTTGATGGTTAATTTTATATGTCTACTTGATCAGGCTAATGGATGCCCAGATAGCTGGTAAAATATTATATCTGGGTGTGTCTGTGAGGGCTTTCCCAAAGAGATTAGCATTTGACTCAGTAGACTAAAGAAGAAAAATCCCCTTCACCAGCATGGGTGGGCATCATCCCGCCATCTGTCAGGGCCCACGTAGAACAAAAAGGCAGAGGAGGGGCAGACTCACTCTCTCTGTCTGAGCTGGGATATCAATCTTCTACTGACCTTGGACATCAGTACTCCTGGTTCTTAGGCCGTTAGACAGAACAGGATTGACAGCATTGACCTTCTCATTTCTGGGCCTTTGGGTTTTGATCACAAATTGTACTGTGGGTTCCCCTTGTTCTCAGGCTCTCTGAATGGGGCCAAATTCTACCATTGGTTTTCCTAGTTCTCCACTGTGCATATAAAAGATCGTGGGACTTCTCAGCCACTATGATAAATACACACACACACACACACACACACACACACAATCTCCTATTGATTTTGTTTCTCTGGAAAACCCTGACTATACAGTGGGTATTCTTGCTTAGAGTTGGTCTTTACTAAAGCCATCCAGGGGCCAATGTCTAGTCCATATTATGACTGTGCAATCCCACTGGGTCTCTAAGTCCCCTTCTGGGTCCTCTATCTGGGTAGAAGATGGGGAAGGACAGGAGCCAACCATGGGAGGCTCCTCTGGACTAGGCTGTGAGGGGCTCTCATTACTTCTGACTCATAGTCCAGTGTCCAGAATGCAGAAACCCAGGTTTCAGAGGACGTTGGGAACTAGAGTAGCTGTGTGTCCAGGTGAAAGGGAGTAGGTGTGGAGGATGCTGGTCAGTCTCTGCCACAGGCCTCCATACAAAATCCATCCCAATTCTCTGCAATCGTTCCTCTGCAGGTGTCTGCATTCATCACTGTGCACTTCTAGAGGGCGAAGGCCACTTTTCATTTGCAATTTCATGCAGGACCACATGGTATTGGCATAAAAGAAGCTCAGCGTGTTTCTGTGGCAGATTGACAAGTGCATAAACAAGGGCTTGAGTTGGATCTTTCTTGAATTTAATGTGATTTTGAACTAGTATTGTCATTGGCAAATGTAATGCTTAGTTGTGTATGTGAAGAGTTTTGTTTTGGAAAAGAAAGTGAAGGATCTTCATCCCTTAGAAACCTACTCGTTCAGATGATTAAAGCAAGTCTCAGCACCATCATTCATGGGATGGCAGAGAGATGAATTCAACTAGCCTGTGTATTATTTTAACCCGAGTCCCACAAACTTTGATCTAAAATAGGATGGCAAATATCATGGTTCTGTTCAAAGGAGAGCACCTTTTCCTTAGCAATGACTCTCATTATTGGGTTCATAGAGGTAATTGTGATTGGTTAGGAACCCTAGAGCCATTTGCCATTAAGGAAAGATAGGCAAAGGTTAGTGGGGGCGATAACTGCTGCCAAGTGTTTAAAGAAGCCCTGAAATTCCAGATCAGAGTTCCTCAACTTCAGTCCTGCTGATGTTTTGGGCAGGAACTTTCTTTGTTATGGGGGCTGTCCTGTGTGTTGTAGGGTGTCCAGCTGCATTGCTGGCCTCTGCCCACTGGATGCAGTCGCAGCTCCCCCCCCCCGAATCTAAAATCTCTCTAGATGTTTCCAGGTCCCTCGATCTGGGTTGAGAACTACTGACTTAGTTCCTGAGGGAGAATGTGGAATTGAGGGCACACTTCCCAGTTTGTGCTTGCTTTCTCTATAAGAAGCAGTGTGGAGCATCTGGTGCTTTTGTTTCTGACAAGATGTTTGCTTGCACCTCGGTTATGTTTAGGGAAACATGGCTGTGAACTCCATCTGAGCCGTCTCCATCATGCTACCCTACTCTGAGCAAAAGGTCAGGTTGGAGGGATAGGGCAAGTGATTCAGGATGTCTCATAGGGAGCTGTTTGACATACCATGTCACGCCAGGCATCATCCTCAGTGGTGTCTGTTCTGATGGAATTGCAAAAGGAAGTCTCTCCCAGAGTACCTAGGTCAGTAGAGAGAACTTGGTCATAAAGAGAACTCACAGAACCATGAGGCAGAAAAGCCATCATTCCTCCCCAGTCCCCACAGAGGCTGAGGAATTGCCTGGCTTCTCTGCAGCCACCACCCTGACTCCAAGAGAGTATAGCTCACTGTCACTCTCTTATTTTAAAAAATAAAGCTTGTTGAGGGGTTTCAACAGCATGATTCTTTATGTCTAGTGTCTCTTTTCTGATTTCAGTTCAATAACATCCTTGAAAAGTAGATAGAATGAAAAATATTGGCCCTATTTCACAGATAAGAAAACTGAGACTCAGGGTGAATGACTTTCCCAATAAGGACTCAAACCTCAAGACATTCATATCATGGACCAGCTGAGTCCAGACAATCCAAGCAGTGTTCTCTCTTATAAGTTGCTGTTTAAAGTGCAGAGTTAGGTGGAAATCTAGGGCTGTTAGATCTCTAGTCATAGTGCACTGGTGGGGGAGTAGGAAACAGGGTTTCTCAGAACATGTTTATCTCTCTTCTTCCCTTAGGAAGGATACCCAAGGCTGGGAACTCTGGGGACTATTAGGCATGTGGTGAGGACAACACGTGCAATGGCTCCTGCCCACAATATGTGAGTCTGTTTTATTTTCCTGCTATTCAACACAGCTGGTTCTGCTCTCCATAAAATGGGGATGAATCCCTCACAGGGGAATAGGTCTTGTTTTTGTTTTTGAGAAATGTAATTAAAATCTGGAAAGAGTTCACTAATTCTGGAGAGAGGATGAGCTCTTGCTATGTGGATCACACCCACATCTGTTGCCTTGGATGCTTTTGAGTGTGACATTCTTTAAAGGATGTTCTTTTTTTTTCTTTTCCCAGAGTAATTAGTATTTATTAGTTTAGCCATTTTTATGAGACAAGCAATTAGAACTCAGTATGCTGGCAACATAACAAAGTAAATAGAGGGCATGGAGGGGGGATTCAGCTCAAAGGGAAGCTGAAGGGTCAGCCACATCTTCTGAAGGTCTCAGAGGTGCAGAGGCAGCAGGACACCCATATGTGTGGATGATGGAGAGGAAGCATCTCCTGCCTGGGACTGAGCTTTAGGTGCTTCATTCATTTCTACATTTAACCCTCTCAACAACCTGATTGTGAGAAGGAGACATCTTCCAGAAAGACCTGAAAAGCCCATATTTCTCCATGAAACCAACATATTTGGGGGCTTTTGATGTATAAGTTTCTTTCATTTGATCATCACATTTTTTTTTGCCTTGTATATTACTGTCCCCACTTGATATATGGGAAGATTGAGGCCCAGGCAAGTTAAAGACTTTAAATTTAAATAAAGCAGCTATTTACTGGCAGAGTTGCATGGAAATCCAAGCCTGTTCCTTGTGTGGTACCACGCTATGTCTCCATCTTGATTATAATGTGGTATGACAACTAGAAACTGGGTCTGAGCCAAGGGATGGACAATGCACTTTGCTGGGGAGGCAGGTTGCTAATGAATTCAATGGAGAAACAACTTTACAACATTTTGCATTTGGTTGTGGGCAGTCCAAAGTTAGGGAGACAGAGACTAATTAGGTTGATGGGAAACACAGAATGAGTAGAGGCAAAATGGGAAGGAATCCAGCAATTAAAGGAGGAAGCCATTCTCAGAGAGCAGACAACTGTGTGAAATCCAGCCAGAGTGCATTTGAGAAGGGGAAACAGAAGCTGCGCATAAATCTAAGTGCCTTCCTAACTAGAATAACCAGAGAGATTTCAGAGGAAAAGAGAAATAGGGGGTGACAATGACTTCTGTAACTTAAACAATGGTAAAGCTCATTGAGATGGACTTTTGACTTCTGATCCTCTGAATAGCCAGGAGAGAAGACTATTGGATCCCTTGTAACTTTCTGTTTCTAGGCTCTGTTGTGTCTCTTCTCAGAGCCACAAGGAGAATTTCAGAAGGCATCAACTGCTAGAATCAGATCAGCAGGGCCGCAGCTTCTAATAACCCTCTGATGCATGCAAATGGCCCACTTTCCTGATAGAATTAAGTCTGAGTGATGTTCCTGTAAAGGAGAGATTTTTTTCTCTCATGATTACATTTTCTACTTTGGTATATAAAATAAGAACTTCTAAGTCCTTTTAGAACTGTTGGGAAGAAGTTTTAGCCTTTAGTTCACATCCGTCAGTTTATGACTCCTGGAGAGAGGAAGAACTTAATTGGATTGGAGGAATGGGAAGAGGAACTGAACAAGGGTGTTTTTGATTCCCTGGGCTCTCTCTGTTAGCATATACAGTCTGAGAATTAGCTTTTCCTCCTGCTCCTCTCCTCCAGGGGTTATAAGACCTAGGTGGAGACTAGAAGTCTTGGCACCTCACTGGACCCTTTCTTTGCCTTCTTGCTTGCCCAGTTGGTCCCAGTTGTCCTTTAGCTGCTTGGGAACTGCCTGCTCTGCAAATCCAACTCCCCAATTGCGTTTACTCCATGATCTCTAGGCTTCCTGAAGGATGTGACAACTATGCTGAGATGAGAAGAATTACTAAGAATTGGTCAGATGAAGAAGGATTAGAAGAACAGTCCAAACAAAGGGGACCATGTGAGCAATAAGGGAGTGAGAGACAGGATGATGAAGGTGAGGATGTTCATGTGTCACCATTTCCACAGTGCAGGAGACAACGTCAGGTAGGGGTAGGAGACAGTTTAGAGGGGTCAGTTTGGCAGACATCATAGGGTCCCTAAATGCTAGGCTCTGGAACTCTCACCCTGTTTTATGGTTCTGAAATGTATTTCTTAAAAAATCAGCATAGTAAGATATTCCTTAGGAAAAAGTCTTGAGGCTCTGTATGTTTGGTAATGTCTTAGAGAGTTCCAATGAACAGTAGCCCATTAGGGGCTGAGAAGTCCTACAATGAAGAATACTACTCAATTTGTTGACTTGGTAACAATTTTTAACATTCTAAAAAAACAGTATTTAAAAACCACTTTGGTAAACATTGCTTATGGGCAATCTAGGGTCTTTGAAAGGTTTTATAGAGGAGAATAGTCTACGGGGATTTATCTTCAATAGCATAGAGGATGGATTTGAAGGAAAAAGGCTGTGTGTAGGAGACTAGTAAGGAAAGGATTGTAGGAGTTCAGAGCAGAGATGCTAGGGGTAGAAAACACTGGGAGATATTGAGGAAGTAAATGGTTTCAGAGATATTTAGGAGGTAAAATAATCTGAACCTGGAGATCTATTAGATCTCATAGGTAAGGGAAGAAAGAGTCAAAGATGGCTTGCAGGTTAAACCAAGTAGATGGTCATGCCACCAACTAAGAGAGCATGCTGCCATGTTGAATTAGAGAAGCTGGGGTTGTACCTCGGTAGGTGGATCAGGTGTGCACATAAATTTAAGTCCAGCTTATGAAGGAGGTTCAACATACTGATACAGGCTTTTGAGTTGTCAATACTTAGTTGGTCATTTGAACAATGGCACTAAACAGAAGCCCTCAGGCAAGGGTATGCTTAAAGTTAAGAGTCATGATCTGAGGACAGAATGTTAAGGAATAACATGTAAGGGATGGAAAGAGGAGGAGGAACTCATGAAGAATCTTGGGAAAGAATGAAAGTGGTGTGAGATAAACCAGAAGCTGTTATACCATGGGGATAGGATATTTAAGAAAAATCCTAATTGTAGAGTCAAGTCTAAGAGACAGGCATAGTGAAATGAGGCATGGAAGATGCATGTTGCCATTGGTTCTTAGAAGTTCCCTAATGATCTTCCCAAAAGAAGTTCCAGAGGGGAGATGAGAATAAAAGCCAGTTTTAATGGACTGAGAAGTGAATGGAAGTTCGTGAATTGCATTAACAAGTCCTTTGACAAGTTGGGGAGAGAGAAAAATGAGAGATTAGATCAGGCGTCCTCAAACTACGACCTGAGGGTCACATGCAGCCTGCCTAGGACACTTATCTGGCCCGCCCAGTGTTTTTGCCGCCACTGCCTGTCCTGCTTAGCAGCCGACTCATCCTGGGGCCTGCAACTGGCCCTCCAGTGGTCTGAGGGACAGTGAACTGGCTCCCTGTTTAAAAAGTTTGAGGACCCCTGGATTAGATGATAGCTGAAGTGAGAGGGGATCTCAGCATGGAACAGGAAAAAAAGGGGGAGCAATTTATGGAAGAAGAAGAATGAGATTGCATTAGAAAGACAGCTGAAAAAGGAAAAATCTAAGATTTTGAGAATGGAGTGGGTGCCCAGTTGAGGAAAGAACATGAATTTTAGTAGACTTGATCAATGCAGTTGCTTGATTTTCCTCTTGCTCAGTGGTCCAGCATAGGAACAGAGAAGGAGGTAGGATCTTGCATCAATGAAGCGATGGAGTTTTACCAGGATATCGATGAAAGATGGTTTAGATGGTCCACTGTTAAGTAAAAGCTGGATACGGAGGGATCCCAAACTGGAAGAAATGGAGGAGTTGAGGGGGGAAGGGTACTGATGAGGCCACCCTAGAATGAAGGCTTGAGAAAATGGAATGGTTAGATCACAGTGGAGAACACTAGAAGTTATAACTTCAGAAGGAATGTCCTGGGAATAAGAAAATAAAGGCAGTGGACATGGGAATGGATGTTGAAAGGTCAGTGAATTGAGGCAAAGGTGCTGTTGGGTGTACTGTAGGGGTGATGAGGCTGGGATAGGCGATGGGATTGTATTGAAAGGCGCTAAAACAGCATCTCCAGCAGTGGATGTATATGTTCATCTCCATATTGGATATTCCACCTAGATGTTTCCTAGTCACCTTAAACTCATCTGGAGAAAAATTGATTTCATTATGTTGTCTCCCCAAGCCTACTTTTTTCTCTTCCTGGGCTCCCTTTTCCAGTTGATGGCCCCACTATCTAGTCAGTAACTCGGGTCAGAAATCAATTCATTGTGAATCTCACCATTTTTATGTCTGATGTATCTTATATACCAATACTCTCCTCTTATCTCCCCTTACTGTTGCCATTTGGGTCACAGCCCTTTGCTCTGTGATGCTAACAGCGTATACCTGGTTTTCCTACTATGGAAAACTTCCCCCATCCTATTCATTCAGCCTTCAAGGTGCTTCAACCATGATTCCCTTAAACTATCACTGAGAGCACATCATTTTTCTGCTCAATAACAGAAATTTAAACCCTTAGTCAAGCATTCAAGCCCCTCCAGTATCAGTTGTTAACCTCATCTCCAGCTTCCTTTTCTGTGTCTTCCACTCACACATCTCCAAATTTTAGCCAAGTAAATCTGTGTCCTGTCCGTGGCTCTTGAGAAAAATCTTTCTCTTTCTTTAGCCTGTTACTTCTGCCTAGAATGCCGTTCACCTCCCCCACTATGCCTTCACATCCCAGTGCCTTTTCTAGGACCAGCTCCAATGTCAACCCTTCCATTAATTTAGTCCCCCTTTACCTCTCTTCAACTAACAGTAATATGCTCCTTCTGTAAATTCACAAATGACTTGGATTCAACTTCCTCTTCCAGTTGCAGCATTTTGTTTGGGTTTCTGGTCAATACCTGGCATAGATGACTATCCCTATTATACAATTGCAAGTAAGAGCCAAAGTCTTAAATCTTTCTTCACATTGTTCCCCCTAAGTTATCTGAGAATAATAGGGACTTTGGAGGCTGCTAGAGCCCAGTGGAAGTCTAAGCCCCACCACCCAGAGGCTGTGCTGTATGACTCAGGTACGTTTTTGAACTACTCTGAGCTTCAGGTTCCTTGACCTGAAGGATAGGGATAATGATATTGACCTCTCCACATTGCTATGAGAATTAATGAGGGTAGCAAAGGCGAAGTAGTGAGCTCTTTCCTGGTGCATTGTACTTGTTAAAATTAAATACTTCTTTTCCCTTCTGAATCATAGTTTTGAATCTGTGTAAAGAGAAGTGGGATTGAATGAATCAGCTGTTACTCATGACTTTGTTTTTAAGAGGACCTATTTACTGAGTAAGGGAAGATGCAAGGGGTGACTTTGTTTTTAAGAGAGGACCTATTTACTGGGTAAGGGTAGATACAAGGGGGTAGGACCAAAGGGTATTCTTTCCCTTTTCATGTTTTTTTTTTTTTTTACCCTCAAGATTTTCTTTAATGAGCAGAGAGAGGAAGAAGGAGGGAGGGTGGGGAAGGGAATAGCAGAGAGAGGGAAGGAGGAAGGGGGTGGGGTCTTGGTGTGTGCCACACCTTTTGGGGGCAAGACCTGATTGTAAGAGGGACTTTACCTAACAAATGCAATCAGCAAAACATGGTTTCTTGTACCCTCAATGAATCCCCAACAATAAATTTTTAAAAAGAAAGCATTTTTATGAGTTATTGTGTATGATGCACACACACATATAATGTTTATGTGTACAGCACAAACACTTATGTTCATCTTGAGAAAAACTGTTTTTCACTGGCAACTCCAGAATTCTTTGGGCTTGCTCTTAAAAGTTTTCAACAGAAGACTGCTAGGTAAGCCTGCTGTAAAAGGATCATCTCTCTGAACAGTCTCAAAGTTACCCAGATCCCCCATGGAAATCCCTCTCTTCTCTTGTTTCCACATTCAATTTCCTTTCATTTGTCTCTAGGGCAACTCCTGCAATGATAAGTTTTAATTGTTGTTCTCCACCAGAGTCTGAAAGGGCACGCAGAGCATGTTTGGTTGTTTGTTTTTCCTGTTGGAGTGGGTGATGGACGAGATGCATTAAAGTGGTATTTATTTCTTCCCTGGATCATGTGCCCCAGCAGCCCTATGTCCCATGAGGTGAAGAGATCCATGATGCCAGGGACCCTGAGATATGCAAGGACCACCCCAAAGCCATGGAGGGT
This sequence comes from Otolemur garnettii, assembly GCF_000181295.1. Taxonomy (NCBI): domain Eukaryota; kingdom Metazoa; phylum Chordata; class Mammalia; order Primates; family Galagidae; genus Otolemur; species Otolemur garnettii. The sequence goes on from NW_003852415.1 coordinate 21,652,119, forward strand.
GATAGATACTGGGTAGGAGTGGGGGATGCTGTGATTCGGAGGTGGGATGTAGCTGAAAGAACACTGCAGTGGAGTCAGCTTCTCCATTGTTTGGTTCTGACCCTAAGTCCTTGCTTTGTGACTTCAAGAAAATGCCTTGCTCTTTGGCCCTCAGCCTGGTCATTGGGAACATGAGACCACAAATGCATATACTTCCTAGGGTTCTTGGAGGACTAAATGGAAGTCATTAAAGACCCCAGACGCAGTGTCTGTGCATAAAGTAAAGGCTCAGTAGATGCAATTCCTCATCTGATTGGAGAATATGCCCTTTCAGGGGGTGCTGACATTCATGTGACATTAGGTTTCTAAGCAAGCATCTACTAGGTGTGTCCAGATGATAAGGAAATGTCTGCCCCTGGCCTCAGAACATGATGGTCTAGGGGAACTTAGAAAAGGTTGAGGAGATATTTTAAGGCAGGCGTTAAACTACAGCCCACGGGCCACATGTGGCCTGCCTAGGACAGTTATCCAGCCCACGGGGTGTTTTTGCTGCCATTGCCTGTCCTGCTTAGCAGCTGACTCGTCCGCTGGGGCTTGCGGTCTGGCCCTCCAACGGTCTGAGGGACAGTGAACTGGCCCCCTGTTTAAAAAGTTTGAGGACCCCTGTTTTAAGATCTCAAGTCCAGAAGAGTTGGCTGGTTGGGCAAATCAGGGTCTACGAAATGCCCCCTGAAGGCTATAGAAAACTCCAAAAAGCAGTAGGAGACACCCATGCTGGAGATTTGGCTCCGGGTAATATGTCCTCTGCCCCTGGATATTGGCATCCTTTTCTCACAGATAATGAAACAGAGGGCCAGGAAGGCCTGAGTGCCCTAATCATAGAGGGAACTGCCTAACAAGTCCCAGCACAGAGTTTAGCTGGTGGAGGTGCTCAGCATACTCTGGTTGAATGAATAAATAAATGAACATTTTTCCTGTTCACCTGCCAGGAACTTGCAGAAAACAAGTTATGAGGGGGACGGTTGATGGGGGAATTGAGAGTGTGTGGGATGCCAAGAGGAGTGGGCTACAAGAGCTGGGAAGGAGGGTGGGCTTCAACAAGGTGCTTTGGTGAGAATCCTGACCAGGTTAGGGGTTGTGAATATCATGGATGCTATGATGGAGATGGTGGATAGACACTGTAATGCTTATTATCATGTAAGGAATACCTGTGATATGCATGAACTTATATTAGGTTTATTTCATGTCTTCCTTCATTTGTTCTTCATAATAACCCTACCTTCACCCTCAGTTATTATTATTTTTATTTTTAAGACAATCTAAGACTAAGAAGGATGAAGTAATTCACCCACACATACACCGCTAGTAAGTGTGGTGCTGGAGGTCAAACCATTTCTGTCTGGCATCAGAACCTGTATTCTTGGCCACCTCACTACATTCATGTGATATCCAACAAAGTGGTGCCTTCACTTGCTACAAAGTCTTTCTCAGGGCGAGTTCCAGAGCTAAGACTATAAAGTGGACAATGATCTATGAGGTGCTAAATGAACAGATTTCATGTAAACAGCTTGGATCTCTGTATGCATGTGTGCATTGAACATGTTTAATAAAGACCTTATTACATTGGTTTTAGGCATGCCTCATTTGCACGGGGGTTATGACAGTTTACCAAGCTGTTTCACATCAATTATTTCATTAGATAACTCACACCTATACTGTGATGATGGTATTGTTATTTTTTATGTTTTACATATAGGGCTAAGAGATATCTAGTGTCTATAGTCACACTCTAGGTGGGTGGTGGGACTGAGAATTTAATGCATGTCCATTGCCTTGTCTTACAAGTGCTGGGGTATTTGAGTGTAGTTCTATGCCCAAAAGGGGTAGATGGAGCATTAAGCAATCACAAAGGCTAAGCTGGAGGGCCTTATATCCTTAGATATGTGGGCTTTCTAAAATCAAACCCTAGCATTGGACTGACTTAACTACCTAGTCCTAGCAGCTTGAGTATGATGGGACACTGCATCCATTTGGGGAGGGATCTGCCCAGGTTAGCTTAGAATATGGAGGAGCAAAAAACTCATGCTCAAGATGAAGATGAGCAACAAACCAATTTGCCTGGTTTATTGATTAATCACTTCAGCCCAGAGAGATATAGTAAAGGGGACAGAGAAAGATGTCTAACAAAATTCCCTCCATGTGTAAGTGTAGCAGCAAGAGGAAACTTGTCCTTTCCACCAAAAGTTAACTGAAAGATCAACTCCCAAGCAGATTAATAAGAGAAAAAAATTATTTGCCATGTGCATGGGGAGAAATCAGAGTGATGACCCAGTTTTCCAAAGGAGTTCAGATTTCTTTATACAAGCCTTTCAGAGGGGAGGGAGGAAATTGAGGAGCATAGGGCACAAACAGCTGGTAAGGAGGATGAATGGGTGGGGAAGAAATTGATTGATTCGTAGATTAACCTGGGAGACAGGTGTTTATACCCAAATAATTTGAGCAAGGTCCAACTATCTTCCCAGCCATCATTCTTGAAATATTCTGAGATAATGGAAAGGAGGAAGGGGAGTCAGTTGTTCCCTTTGATCCTCTAATCAGGCCAGTTCAGTTTATGCAGATAGAGGCAAGTCCTCTTGACCTGGAATGGCCTCCAATTCAAAATATTCTTTGTACTGGGACTCATATTTTTGGTTGAAATTTCTCTCTTTTTTTTTTTTTTTTGAGAACAATTCTCGCTTTGTTGCCCTTGGTAGAGTGCCCTGGTGTTATAGCTTATGCTACCTCAAATTCATGGGCTCAGGCAAGTCTCTTTTTTTAAACAACACTTTTTTTTAAATTAAATAATAATGTATACATTGATGCATTTGTGGGGTACATTGGGCTGGTTTTATATGCAATTTGAAATCCTTACAACAAACTAGTTGATATAGCCTTCACTGCCCTTTCTTAATTATTGTGTCAAGACATTTATACTCTAGACTTAGATTTGACATGTACCCTTGTAAAATGCACCATAGATGTGGTCCAACCACTTACCCTCCCTCCACCTATCTCCCTCCTCTTCATCTTGGGCTGTAGTTGGGTTATAGCTTTCATATGGAAGTGTGAGTAATTATATATTGGTTTCATAGTAGAGCTGAGTATATTGGATACTTTTTCTTCCATTCTTGAGATACTTTAATAAGAAGAATATGTTCCAGCTCCATCCGTGTAAACATAAAAGAGGTAAAGTCTCCATCTTTTTTTAAGGCTGCATAATATTCTATGGTGTACATATACTACAATTTATGAATCCATTCGTGGGTCGATGGGCACTTGGGCTCAGGCAAGTCTCTTGCCTCAGCCTCCCAAGTAGCTGGGACTACAGGCTCCCCTCCCCCACAACACACACACACAATGCCCAGCTATTTTTTCGAGATGAGGTCTTGCTCTAGCTCAGGTGATCTTGAACCCATGAGCTCAGGCAATCCACCCGCCTCAGCATCCCAAGTGCTAGGATTATAGGCGTGAGCCACCTCACCTGGCCTGGATGAAATTTCTTTAGCTTCTTCAAAAGGAAATAGCTGACATTGGGCTATGTTACACTATATTAATCATGTTCCTTCCTTAACAATGGAAACATCAAGAGCTGGAGGCAAGTGTTTCCACATAACAATAAGAATCATAGAAAATGCTGGACCCACTGTCAATTATAGATTGTTGCAAAAAAAACTTTGTCTTGTCTGGTTCTTCCAACTAGAACACAGATGGCGAAGAGGACACACTTTCCCTTCAGCCCCATTGAAAATGGCCTCCTTTAAATTTCTTCTCTAAGCATCTGCCCAAGGAGGGCTGTGGCGTAGGAGAGTAAGGCAAAATTTTCTAGCTGATTAAATATGTTGGCAAGTTCAGCAAGGGCTTTCGTTTAATGAGCAGGAAGCTGTTACAGAAGAATGGCTTTTTAATTTGAAATGCTACAAAATATGAGAAAATTCTTAGGGTTTTTTGATGTGAACTTGGCTGAAGTTTCAGAACTCTTTTTCAGCCTGTGTGTCCTGAAGATAAGATTTCAGATACTGTAGAAAGGAACATTCTGTATTGATGGGGTTCAGGATGTGCTATCCCCAAATGTGCCACCTTGGTGTTTGAGAAAACAGCAGAAGCAGGAAGGCTACTCTCACCTTCCCTTTCCCTTCTCCCTTGAAACAGGTCATGAGACCTTCATGTGAGAGGTTCCCTCTCTACACCCAGAGGAAGGAGAATCCTTATCTCTGAGGAATCCTTATCCTTATCATCTTCTCTGTGGAGTCACAGAAGAATCTGAACAGGACTTGCTAAGTGTCCCCCCGTTTATTGCCATTTGATCATACCTTCCTTGTCAAATCATGATTCTCCATAATCATCTGGTTTCTATCAAACACAGCATAAACATTTTTAAAAGCGCTTACCTGTTTCTTCAGGTCTTCATTTTCCTTATGAAGGAAAACTTTCATTTGATGCACATAAAACTTGCATCAAATAAATGTGTGTTCTTTTCTCTTGTTACTCTGTCTTTTGTTCTGGGCCTCAGCCAAGAACCCAGCCATGGGCGAAGATCTTTTCCCTTCCCTATATTACTGGGAATGCATTAGGTTAAATTTAATAATTGTTTGAAAGATGCCAAAATATCTTTGGTGCCTATGTCCTTTTAAAAAAATCAGCTTTATTGAAGTATAATTCACAGACAGTAAAATTCCCCAGTTTTAACATGTATAAGAATGGAACCAGTCATGTAATCACTAATAATAATTATTGATCAGAAAAACATTAAACTCTTTGTATAGCTGTATGTGCCTTTTATAAAGCTTTAAGGAATTTTTCAGTGTTCTCTAGGACTTACTACATTTAACTAATTCTGTATAAAATGATACAGTTATTAAGGAAAGGAGTGATTGCAAATTTTCCTTGTAATCAGCATGTACTTGTAAACTGAAACCACATGGTAGGGCCGCCCAGCCTGCTGCAAAGGAAAGTTCCACAGAGGGGGAGAAGAAACACTCACTTGATGGCCAAAATCATAAACATAAATTCATGAAGCAGCTGGAAATACTGGAGCAGAGATTGCTGGTGAGCAGCTCGGGAGCACCACTTTCTGCAGCCCAACACCACCCTCTCAGGACGGCTCACGCTCCCATCTCAGCTCCCATTTACATAACACCTTACAGTTAGAAAGTGCTTCCACAACCATTTTACAGTTTAGAAAGTGCTATTGCATCTATTAACATATTTAATCTCTTCCTGCTTGCCCTGAAGCTAAATAGGTCCTCAAATGAATTTACTCAGAGTTGGATCATAAAAATATCCATCCCTCTTAGCCTGCACCTCCCTTGCTAAGTGTGAAGCCCTCTTACTGGTGAAGTAGATGGGCTCTGCAGTCATTGGGCTGCAAATTTATCGGTGACTATCCATCATCATTCCTTGGGCTCTGTCTCCAGCAAACACTGGATGCCAGGGGTTGCTGAACTAGGGAGTCTGATCCAATAGCAATTTGGAACCTTAGGCTCCAAAGCCAAGTCCGTACTGCTCTGGCTGGAATTTAAGAAAGTATGAAAGAGTGATTCTGAAGAAGAATCCAGGGTGACACTCAAGAAAAAAAGTCTTTGCATTCCATTTCTAAAGCCTAATTGTGGACATGAGGGAGAGTATGAGGTAAAGGGTGGGAATGAATTCTCATCTTCAAGGGCCATACTCTGAAGAACTAGGACATGCACAGTGATGATGTAACCAGAATCTCTCTTAGTTGGGTCCTTGGTCTCTGAGATTCAAAGAATGAATCCACAAACCACCATGAGTAAGCAACAGAACAGAAATTACTGATAGATAAGATGAAAGATAAAAGCCTCCGTCACAGAGGAAGGGGGATCCCATTTGGGCCTTCTGTATAGGGGTTTATGTGCAGCTTTCCTCACCCTGAAGGCAGGCGTGTTTGAGGAAATGGAGCATATGTCTAAAATATGTCACCACTGTTTGGTGACAGGGGCCTGAGGGCAGAGATTAATTTTAAAACTGCTCCTATTTAGGAATGCAGTCTTATTTAGGGTGTGTTCTGTGTTCCCGGAGTAGCAGCATAGGTGGGACACCGATTGGGATCTGTGATCAAGCTGATTATTGAGCTTGCTTAGGCCCAGAGGGTATGATTTGTGTTCAAGGTGGTGTGTGAGCCTGGTTGGGCCTAGCAAATGGAGTCTATGTCCAGCCCTAGGTGAAGGAGTCCTGTGCCAATGGGATGGAGGATGAATTATGCAAATCCCCATGGCAATTCCCTCATGAAACCAGGTTACTATGTTATGTCAGAGTCACCTAGGGAATGACTTAGGAATCAGAGACTCTGGTTCCTAGTGCCAACTGCGGTGTCAAGTTATTGCTTGCCCTTGAACAAGTTTCTTGCCTTCTCTGATCTTTAATTATACCATTGACAAAAGAGGGACATGTCAATGATTTCATCTCTGAAGGTCTTCTAGAACTGACATTCTAAGATTCCTTAGATGGGGAACTAAGGGGAGGATATGAGGTAGTAGCCACAGGTGGTTTGAATGGTTGCTTAGTCGGTTGGCTGAAAAAGAAGGAGGCTTCTGTGTGTGCTCTATAGAAACAGGAATCTCAGGAAAGCAGTACCACCAGCTGCTTCTCACCTTTCCATGATGGGTTCAGTGTTGTGCCCTTGCTGTGTATTTTCCATCTCTATTCTTCCTCCCCTAGGAACCTCTTGGGTCCTTCCAATTCCGAACCCTGAGGGAGTGTTCCTATTTGTAATATGACATGTCAGTATTTGTAGCAAGGCTTGGGAACAGGCAGACATTGGTGCAGACACTGGCTCCATTCCTCACTTGCTCAGCGTTCCTCACTACCTCTTCCTGCTTATCCATGCCTACAAGGAGGGCTAAGGCTGCCTATGTCACAGAGCTATTGGGAAAGTGAGATGAGAGGGCACAGGTCAACCACCCATACAGAAGCACCTTAATTTGTTAAATAATAACTTTTAAAAAGAAGATTAGAGACACTGCATGGCATCTTCCGTACTTCCCCTATCCCCATCTCCCTGCAAAGAGGAATAGGCCTGGAGTGAAAAACCTGGGAGCTGTGTCCCTGACTCATGCTTACCACCTTCAAGCCCTTGAGCCAGTATTTCTTGTGTTTGTTCATTTCCTCATCACTCTGCAGCTATTCGCTGGGCACTGACTGTGTAATGGGGGAACTCGGTCATCCCCATGGTTAGATAAAGGGGATCTTTAACCCCAGATCTGTCAGCCTAAAGGGTCCACATGAGATTCTGAGGACATGATGTCTGGAAAGCACTGGGTGAGATTTAAGAAGCATTTTGAGCATTCTGACAATCTGGTTTCAGAGGCCACAATTTTAGCCACTACAATATATTGCCTTGGACAGGGCTTAAATACTGGTGATGAAGAGAGATTCAAAATCAACTGAAATAAAATCATTGCCAGTTTTAAAGAAGATAGATGTTGAGACAAGATATGAAGTAGGATGGTCAGAGGAGGTAGGATGGTCTAATGAGGAGAGAACACTTGAGTGAGACCTGAAGATGGAGAAGGGGCCTCAGTGGGGTGTCAAAGGTAGGAAAGGCCCCAAACATGAAAAGCTCAGCATGCAAGAGGCAGGGACTGGAGGTTGTGTGCAGAGTGTGCTGAGTAAAGAGGGGCAGGAAGGAGGCAAGAGAAGTGGGCACTGTGGGAAGTTCTGATCTGATTCCCAACCAGCAGCTGCTTAGAGACAAATAATTAGGAGCGAGAAAAGAGAATTAGCCCCATAGCAGGTAGTAATGGGGGTTAGGCTGATGTGAGTAGGAAAACACTGGTCAACTATATATGTGACACACAAACACACACAAGACATAAAGCAGCCCTTTACAGAAATGGCTGATTCTAGGGCTGATAAAGGAGTATATAAAATGTGTCTGAAGCATCATAGCATCTTACAGTGTCATAAAGTGAAGAAGTGCTCAAAAGAAAATCTACATTGATGGGGGATATGTCAGAGGGATGCAGGAGCCAAGTGAAAGAATCTCAGTGGCCAACGCTAGAACTATTTGAGCAACTCCATAAAAAAAGTATCGATAGTATTGGATTATTACCAATTATAAAATAAATAGTCATGGATCCTTACTAATATAAACACACGATTACATAAATAAGTAAGATATAGAATACACAAATCTCACATGCAGAAAAATTCCAAATAATTCATATAGATATCCTGCCCTCAAGGAGGTAGAACGCCCCCCCACTCCTTTAGTGTGGCTACATGTAATGACTTCCTTCCAAAGAAGATGGAAAGGACCAAGAAATTTCACTATTAAGAAAGTAGCAAGCACCCCTCTGCCTGGTGACTAAAGGCTGCATCAACCGCGGTAAGTCTCGATGACAGCACGTGCCCTGCCTAGGTGTGATGTGAGGATAGGTGTGGTCTTCCTCCCCCAAACCTGTAATCCCAGACTAAACTTGTGAAAAGCACCACACCAGTTCCAAATGAGGGACATTCTATAAAAATATCTGACCTGTAATCCTCAAAAACTGTCAAGGTAATCAAAAACGAGGAAAGTTTGAGAAACCAGCACAGCTAGGAGGAGCCTAAGGGGACATGACAACTAAATGCCATGTGGTGTCCTAGGTGGATCTTGAGGCCGAAAAAGAATGTCAAGTTAAAAACTAAGGAAATCTGAACAAAGTTTGGACTCTAATAAATAGTATTATCACAGCTGGTTCATTAACTATGACAAATGTACCATAGGGTAAACCGACCATAGGGTATGTGGGAACAACTTACACTATTTTCATATTTTTCCTTTAAACTTAAAGCTATTTTAAAATACAAAGTTTATTTAAAAACTTCAGCTGACCAGGTTCATTCAGTCGAAGAATAAATGGGTCCACATACTTTCTAAGAATCTATAGGTCTCCTTGTATACTAACATAATAGATATTCATTATGAAGTTTTTAATTTTGAAAAGGTGACATTATGTTTTATCTATTTTTTATCTACTGTTTTATCTATTTAATTTCAGAACACAGAACACATTCTAATTTACATTTAGAATGATGCTGAAGACATCTTTCATAATGGTTAAAAAGTCATTGGCATTTGGAGGTAATGTTGGTGTCTCAGTCCATTCCTGCAGCTATAACAAAATGCCTTAGCCTAGGTAATTGAAAAAGGACAGAAATTTATTTCTCACAATTCTGGAGGCTGGGAGTCTCCAATCAAGACATTAGCAGATGTGATGTCTGTCGAAGGCTGCTCTGTGCTTCTAGGATGATGGCTCTCACTTCCTCCTCACATAGCAGAAAGAGTGAAAAGGGGGCTAGTTAATCTGCTCAAGCTGGTACAGAGAGTTCTTCTATAAGGGCATCAATCCCATTGATAATCCTGGGGCCCTGTGGCCTGATCACATCCTGAAAGCCCCATCTCTTAATACTACTGCATTGAGGATTTAGTTCAACATAAATTTTGCAGAGACATGAACATTCAAACCATAGCAGCCTAAAAGCCCAGGCTTGGCCCTTAGAACTGGGTTTAAACTCATCTGCTAACTGTGAGGCTTCAGGAAAATACACTCAACCTCTCAGGGCCTTGGTTTCTCCATCAGCAAAATGGGAATAAAGTACCTTCTTTGTATATAGTCTTCCACACTTTCATAAGGATTAAATGAGGTGATATATGTAAGCACCTTGCAAAACTTGTATAGCACCAGGCCCCTGGTAAGCACTTCACAAATGACAGGTCCCTAACAAGCCATGTTCAGGTCACACCCTACCCCCTTGGATATGATTGGCATTGTCTAGGCTCTGTAAACCTCTATGAGCAGCACACGCATCCCCTGAGGATCTTAGTCAGATGCAGAGTCTGATTCAGCATGTTGGAGATTAGGGGGAGACTCTGCATCTTTCACGAGTTCCATGTGGATGCCAGTGCTGTTAGACTGGACCCCCCGATGAGGAACGAAGATTTCAGCTATGGAGCAGGCCCTGACCAAAACCACTTGGTGTTCTTGGACAAGTGACCTTCACTCGCTGAGGCTTACTCTCCTATCTATAAAACAAAACAAAGCAAACAAAAAATAAAAACAAGAACAAATCATTTTGCAAGAGCAATGGAGTTGTTTCTCAGAGCGACACAATGTGTCCACCCTGGTGTGGTCGAGCTCCACAGCTGCACACCCAGCTGTGAAGCCAAGACAGCAGATGCTCCTGCCTCCCCACCATCCATTTCTCCGGAGGTGACCCACATAGCTCCCCAATGGCTTAAGGTTTGTAAGGATCATAATTCAGACCTCTAAAAGACTTGAGGGAAGATGAAAAACAAACAAACAGAAATCCCCCTAATTTTACAGATAAAACTAAACAGAACAAATTGCATCATTTCCACCTGGATTCCTTTCCTCGTGGTTCATTTCGATTCAAAGAAAATAAATTGCCATCTACCCCTCCAAACCAGCTGCTTCCTGTCAGAGTGAATGGATCATGATTTAATGAAAACAGCCATCTGTTATGGGGTAAAAATCCTAATTAAGCAATATATGAATCTGACAAAATTAGCCATCAAGTCATTAGAGTTCTGTAACTGCTGAAAAGAATGTGGACTCATTACCACGTGGGATGGTCCTCCTCTAAGCTCAATACTACGAGGAGAAACCCATCTCTCACCTGCAGTGATCCAGCCTGAACAGGCGGGGTTAGGGCGCTAATTGAAATAACCCACTTCCAGGCAAGCCCTGGTTTCCTGAGTGATGGATGCCCCTCATGTCCTTCTGACACTTCCATGAACCTTCTGCAACTCACTCACGTCTGTGGTTAGGCTGATGGCCAGAAATACAGGCTCAGTGACTCGCTTAAGAGACCAAGCCGGAAATGAGCCACAGCAAGCTTAGAAATCAGGTCACTGGGCTCCAGATCCCACCACAGGGGCTGCCTCCCCATGGTGTTTTTGTTATCCCAAAATAATAAGAGACTCAAATAACCTGAGGCTCTTAGCTCTGCAAGGTCAGACACCTCTCAGCCTCTTTCAGATGTTAGAGGGAGATCTCTAATACCCTACAGAACTGCTAGACGTTCTCCAGGAAGCATTGTAATCAGACAGAGGACCAGCTGGCTGAGAAACCTTGTCCCCCTTTTACTGCTGTATCAGCAGAGCTTGTAGCTCTGTGTTTCACACATAAGAGGTAACCAATAATTTTTGAATGAGTGAAAGAACACATACATGACCTTGACAAGTCCCTGTACCTCTCTTAGTCTACCCTTGGAACTCTAGGGAATAATATGTGGCAGTTCCCTCTTACCCATAAAATAAAACCCTTGATACATGTTTATCAAAAGCCTGTCAATAAAGACAAGTTGTATCACCAAATAATGCCCTCTCCAAACACATGGACAAAGGAGCAAAAAGCTTTTTGCTCCAACCCTGGGATTAAGTTTTGCTAGGTGTAAATGGTAGCTCAACTTCATTTCAGCTTACGTTTTCTTTGTTACTACAGAGGACGGGAGGTGCATCTTTCTATATGTTTCCTTACTAATTGTGCTTCTTTTTATTTTGGAAATTGGGTCTTTTAGTCATTTAGCCACAGAAAACGCCTTATTTTTCTTATTCAGGTGTATGAATTTTTATATAATAAAGTTATTAACCCTTTACTGCAAATGTTTTGCCTGCTAGATTTCTCCCCACACCATCCCACCCCCAGGTGTACAGACTTTAAAATTTGCTGACACTTCTTCTGCCCATTGTTTTCCCTTGGGCTTTTTCTATTGTTGCTGTGCTTAGCAAGTCCTTTCTCCTCCCAAGTGTTTGATAGATATTCCTTTCTAGTTTTTCTGGGGCCAAAATGGTTTTCTTGTACTTAAGGTGCCTCTGTAATCCATCTGGAATATGTTCTGATGGATGGAAGGAGGAGCTTTTATTTTGGCTCCTGACTTCTTCACTCTCCATGTGCCTCCACAGAGACCTGCACAAGTGCAGGTTAAAACTGGACACAGCTAGACATCACTGTGGGCTTGAGTGGTCCTGAGTTTGTTCCAGACATGCTGAGTGTCTAACGTTGCTCCAGGATCTCAGCACAAGTGGAAGAAGAAAGAAGACAAGGAGTTAACTATGTTGCTTTTGGGCTCTACACTTCTACTTACCCATTGAAGTAATGGACCAAGGGCCTATTCCCTTGGAAAGCCTTTTATACACAGCCCCAGCCTGGGAGTGACGCCCCTCCTCTGGGCCCCATAGCACCCTGGCTTTACCTGCTGGATGGGTAACTACATGGGATGACTTTTTTTTTTTTTTTTTGCAGTTTTTGGCCAGGGCTGGGTTTGAACACGCCACCTCCGGCATATGGGGCCAGCACCCTAGTCCCTTGAGCCACAGGGGCTGCCCTTGGGATGACTACTGAGTATTGACTGGGCTGGTTCTGTCTCATCTCACTTGGGGGAGGGAATGTGATTTGCTGCTGTTTCGCCAGCCCCTAGCACAGTTCCTGCTCATAGCAGGCCTCTGTAAATGCATGTTTAATCTGTGTGCAAACTCATGAATAAATGGCTCCTGTAAAGTTCCACTAGACACTTGTCATGTGTAGTTAGCATCTTCTGGCACTATCTCATGAATACTCACACCAACTATGAGGGCAATGATGACTGTCACTTTACCCACCAGGAAACTGAGGCTCTGAGAGCTAAGAAACTCAACTGACGTTCTTAGGGGGTTCAGTTTATGATGGTTCTGTATATCCCTGCCTTGTTCAGAGCCTTCTTGCTCACATGAGGACATTGGGGCCCAGGGAGTATCCTCAGGTCACATCGTCAACGTGCTCTTAGGCAGCCTCATGCTGCACATGGAACTGGGATGCTTCAGAGATCCCAAGACCTTCATCTGTCCCCTGCTGGGCTTCTGGTAGGCCAGGCTGAGGGTCTTGCTTGTGATTAATTCTCAGAAAATAATGGTTAGTGTGATCTGAACAAGATACCAGCACCAGCAGGCATGTCTATGGAACTTTCCACTCATCCAAAACACTCTTGCTTTTGTGGTCTTAGCTCCCATTAGTTCTGTCACCCTTGAACATAGATGAAGTCAAAGGCTATCAAGAAAGCACCTTGCAGTGCTATTTAAATCTCTGGGATTATCGTCTATGTATACAAAAGGAGAGGAATTACTGAGTTTGAAAAGTCTGTGTTGTGATGGTTAATTTTATATGTCAACTTGATTGGGCCACAGGGTGCCCAGACATTTGGTTAAACATCATCCTGGGTGTGTTTCTGAGGGTGTCTCTGGATGAGATTAGCATTTGAATCAGTAGACTGAGTAAAGCAGATTGCCCTTTCCTGATATAAGTGGGCTTTGCCCAATCACTTGATGACTCCAAAGAACAAAAAACCTGAGTAAGCGGAGACTCCTCCCACCTGAGTGCTGGGGCTGGGACATTGATCTTTTCTCACTCTCCTTCTTTCTTTCCTCCTTCTCTTGCCTTTCTCCTGCCCAACCACTTTCTCTTTCTCCTCTCTTCGTGCACACAGAGAAGAGGCCATGTGAGGACACAATGAGAAGATGGCCGACTGCAAGTCAGGAAGAGACCCAGCTGGCATACTGGTGTCAGACCTCCAGTCACTAGAACTGTGGGAAAATGAATTTCTGTTGCTTATGACACTCAGTCTATGATACTGTGCATGGCAGCCTGAGCTGACTAATGCACATTCCTATTTACAAACAAACATGTACAGGCTGATTCAGGCTGTGGCCCATGAGTTTGCAATCTCAAAGTCATTCAGGGTATGTTGTTCAGGTGCTGGGGTTCTCCCTAAATGAAGGGGAATGTCTGGGAGTTGGGAGATGACAGCAGGAAGGACCAGCAACAGGACCATCTGGCCTGAGGATGTGATCCTTAAAGAAAGGGCTTTGTACCTATGTGAAGTTGGAGAAATAATGGTCTAGGAGGGGCAGGGGAATTGGAAAGAAGTTCAGCTTATTTCTGATCCAGGTGAGGGTCCAGTCAGGAAGTGGCCCCCTCTGGGGAGAGCCCAGCCTAAGCAAGGATGGTGGAGAAAGCTATTCAACAGACCCAAAGTAGAGGGGCATTTCTGCTGTACAGTTGGGGTTCTGGAGTACACAGGAAGGTGGGGAGCAGAGGGAGTATAGGTCAGGGGGCAGTATGAGGTGGTGAAAAAAATAGAGGCCTAGAAGGGTCCTTTTTGGGAATGGGGGCCAGGCATAGAGGACTAATCTAACTAAATCTGGGGTGGATGGGCAAAATCCAGCACCCAATCACTCCCTTGCACCAGGAAGGGGCAGCCTCTCCCCTCTGAAACAGTAGTCAAGACTGAAGGTCACTTCAGGGACTGTGCCCAGATGGAGTGGCAGAATCTGGTGACAATGCAGTCATCAGAACTCATCTCTGCAGTACAGATCAGACTCAGAATGGCCCACGGAGGTGACAGGCCAGTGGCCTAGAGAAAGTAACTCCGTTATAAGGTGCCACCTGGTCTGGGAGAAAGATAGCAGGACTAGGTCGGGGGATGGAAGGTGGGGAAATGGCAGAGCATTGATGCACCAACTCTAAAGAGCTCTAGTTTCATTAGTGTTGCCATGATTTCTATTTTTATATTTTAATCATAAATTAGGGAACCCATAAAGCACATATAAAAAAATAAATACCTGGGCGGCACCTGTGGCTCAAGGAGTAGGGCACCAGCCCCATAAATCAGAGTTGGTGGGTTCAAACTTGCCCCAGCCAAAAACTTCAAAAAAAAAAGTAAAGACCATTTAGTAGTATACCTGCTTTTAAAGAAAAATGTTGTAGATAGTGTAAAACTTGTGCTTGCCTCTCCCTAGAGATTGCCTCTATATTGAACTTGACATCGAGTCTTCCTGCCTGTATTTTCACACTTTCATGATTTAAGGATAAATACTTAAACAATTTATAATACTATCTTGCTTTTTTTTTTTTTTTTGAAACAGAGTCTCAAGCTGTCATTCTGGGTAGAGTGCTGTGGCGTCATAGCTCACAGGAACCTCCAGTTCCTGGGCATAGGTGATTCTCTTGCCTCAGCCTCCCAAGTAGCTGGGACTACAGGTGCCCACCACAACACCTGGCTATTTTTTGGTTGTAGTTGTCATTGTTGTTTGACAGGCCTGGGCTGGATTCAAACCCGCTAGCTCTGGTGTATGTGGCTGGTGCCCTAGCCACTGAGCTATAGGCACCGAGCCTATCTTGCATGCCTAGTACCAAATTGTCTATGCTCTTTTGTAAATTTTTAAAGTCAACATACACACACAAGCACACACGTGCAACCACTACTGGGCCCAGGAGGTTTATAGGTGAATATGATACTGCAAAGTGTGGGGAATCCCTAGTTAATACCAGCTCTAGCAGCCTCATGAATATGCCACCCAGACCTAGACAGTCTCCTCTGACATTAGAAGTCTCCAATTATTGAAAAAGCAACACATGAGATCTGTTTCCACACACCTACTTTCCTGACTCCAGACATTATCTACCCTGTTTCCTTTCCCAGGAGCCCCCTTCCTGCCATCTCTATCATAGACTTGCGATTGTGTCCTCTTCTTATGAATCTCCTTGTCACCTCCACTGTTGCCTTATGAACAGAACTGAGCCCTCCTGAGTGTGGGGAGCCTAGGAAGAGAAATAGGGAGCATGTCTTCCTGAGTTCTCTGCTCAACATTGAGAGGGGAAGGTAGGTCCCAGAAAAGCCATAGCAGCACAATTTTCCAGAGACGGCCAAAGCCATGTCCCCCCCCATCCCCCAGGGAATCAGGGCTAAATCCAGGAAGATGTCTGACTCTGAGCTCTGCCTTGGCAGCTTTGTTACAGCCAAGTCACCTCAGCAGGACATCATCCAGCAAGGTGCATGACATTTTCCCTGCCTGATTACCTCCTGCAGGCTCTTCTTAACTAGAGCTGAAGACAGACGTAGACAAGCGCTTCTTGACACCGCGTCAGACTCACTGAAGAAGTGGGTGACAGGCAGGCCCAGTTAGATCATGGTATTTTTAGACCCCAGCTTGCCAGGGACCTTTTCGCCCCCCCAGTTGTGGTGTATTTCTGATAACCTCTCTTTATTCTGAAGGACTAAAGTATCTATATCTGTACCCGTGGAAAAATAGCACTTTGAGTCCAAAGGGAACTTACAGGCCATCCTCTTCCGCTTTCAGAGCTTTCTGGTGAGAAAGCTGGCCTCAGAGGGGTCTCCTGACTCCAGCTTTGCGCCCTCCACCCCGACTTTCTTCATGACCAACAGAGTGACCTCTCAAAACACTAATCTGACCTTGCCACCCCACCCCTACCCTGCTTAAAAGCCTTTAAAGTCTCCTTCTCACCATTAGGATGAAGTGGGGCCTGCTCTCTTGGTACACAAAGCCCTTCGGTCTCTGGCCCTGCATGAATGCTTTCACTGTTACTGCACTTGGGGCATGTCTTCAAGTGGGATACGTACCTTCTTGTGTTTGCCCTTGCTGGTCCTCCTCCTGGGAACCCCATCACTGCACCTGTGGGTTCACTTGCCCTTTCAGATAAAGCTTGAGGGCCACCTCTTCCTGAAGTGTTTTCTGAGCGACCCCATCCTCTGGGACAAATTGAGTGCTTCTTCTCTGTTCTCCATTATCAGCCTATACAGTCCACATGATGGCACTGGCTTTTGAAATGTCAGTTATGCCTATCTTTCCCTTCTAATCCCTGAACCCTAAGGGCAAAGACTTGATTTTTCAACTCTAATACTCTTTGTGCTTTTGGTACAGTTAACCTGCAGAAAAGCTTGTCCAATAATTGGAGAGAACAAGTGAATGAGTAAATTAATGAATGAGTAGAGCCTGTTATCCTTCTTAGCCAAGGTTTTATGTAAATGAACATAGAACCAGTATTTCCAGAGCAATGTAAATCTCACCACCTTTAATGCCTGATTAAAAAATCGATGACCTTTAATTCGTAGTAATCCTATGCTGTAGATGCAGTTCTATGCTGTAAGTAGATCTGGATGTGCTGTAGATAGATCTCTGCCAATAACGTTTCCCCATTAGCGGCCTTGTTGGGATTGCACCTAAAGCTTCAAAATATGGACATAACTTTTCAGTCCTAATGTTGAAAGCATATGTGGTGAGAATAAGATGGAGTTAGTCAGGCCAGGGCCTACATGACACAGCTGGTCTGGTCAATTTAGTGACCTTACCTCCTGCCTCCCATTCTTATTGGGTTTTTTTGAGATTAACTTTTGAATTAGAATGTTATAAGTCACTGAAATGTGTTGATTATTATTTAAAATAAGGGTTAATATAGTCTTTGCTTTGAACTTTTATGTACAAAACTGTAAGTCTGGAAATGGAAGAACAGAACAGTCTTGAAGAAGCTACCCTGGCTGTTCTCCAGAATCTTCCACCTTCTGACAAGTCAAGTTTGGTGGACCTATTCGTGTCTCTGCATCATGGCTGACAGTGACAGGCAGCTGGACCCTCTTGATCTGGGAACAAGAGGGCTGTCTTACTGCTTCAGCCTTGCTGGGAACTCAGCTGTAGGGTGGGCAGTTTCGACTGAAACCCTTAAATAGGTCATTACCGAAAGCCACACGCCTTAATAACATAAGCCACTGGTAAACCTGTACAAGACAAGAATCTCATTATCTCTAAGAACCTCATAGAGGAGCACCCTCTGTTGGTCGTGACTGGAATTGCATGAGTCCAAGTTTTGAGCCCTCATGTGGGCTGGGACCCAGCAGTTATCTCTCCTCAAGCCTCCACTCAACCACTCATCCCTTTCCTCATTCAGCTGTCTTATAGACATCCACTGAGTGAGTTACATATTCCAAGTACTCTTCCGGGAATAAGGGTAAATAGTGAAGGAGAGGGTCACAGTCTTCCACTGATGGTGTTTGTTGACAACCTGGCAGGGAAAGCAGGCAACTCATGAATCTATTACAGGAAGAGTGAGTCCTCTGCTAAGTGGCCATTCAGGGCACTAAAAGACCCGGTGGCATAGAGGCCTCACCTGAGCTGTGCGGACAGGCAGGCTGGTGAGGAAGGAAGTAAAGTCTATCTAGCTTACCTTGTATTGACCGAGTGGCTATTGTATACAGACATTATGGTACACATAGTTTTAGGGAAACAAAAGGAAGCAGTTCAGAATCTAGTGGGGGATGGAGGGCAGGACACCCCAAAGCAATTATTATCCTACACAGTCCACATGATGGCACTGGCATTTGAAATGTCCATTCATGCCTGCCTTTCCCCTCTGACCTCTGAGCTCCAAGGGTAAGAACTTGATTTTTCAACTCTAATATTTCCTGTGCTTTGGGCATACTTAACACTCAGAAAAGTTTGTTTGGTCATTGGCGTGAATGAGGAAGAAAATGATAGCTCGTAGGCATTCTGCAGTCGTCAATGTAGAGCTGCAGATTTGGGTCTAGCCACATGATATAGACATAATTATCCTTCTTAAGTGTAAATAATTTGCATCTCCTAGTTGCCTCTGAAGCAATGCTCCTTCCACTGCATTAACCAGATCAAGTACCAAACAGAGGCACATTCTGGTGCATGATCTTCACCAAACCCTGAGCTCAAGGAGTTACTATGACACTCTTTTAGCAGTGGAGACCCAAGGATTGGAAAGGTCAGGAACAAGTGTCAGGCCCTCCAACTGTAAAGAGAGAGCTGGCCTAGAGCATGTGGGCAGGAAAGAGAGCTTTGCAGTCAGATCACCTGCCACTCACCAGGTGTGTGACTTTTGGGTAGTGACATTTTATGTGTCTCAGTTTCTCCACCACCTACATTGTGAGATTGTCTTGAGACAAAATAATATGCTTTCTGAGTCTGGCACATTAAGTGTTCAATATATGTATGTTTGTTATATGTTATTATTATTACTAGCTATCGGGGAGGACACTTTTCCCCACTCCTGTCTTTCCATGTGGAGGGACATCCACTGGGGTACCACTGCGTGCCTCTCTCCCCTTATTCACACTTCCCCAAGGAAGTGGGGGAGCATTTACCTGACTGGTGAGCCTGGGGGAGGGATAGGGTATGTTGGTCTCAGCTAGTACTAGGTAGACACATGGGTAGGTCTAATTCAGAGGTAAAATTTCAGTGGTTCCACACAACTAAGCCACTTGCCCAACCTCACTTTCCTCAATAGCGGTTTTGATCTCTTCACCCCACCTCACTGCTATGTCTTTTCCCTGTAATTTGTTCTGAACTTGGTGGGGAAGAGAAGGTCCAACATAGTAAGGAGTATTATTCGGTTATCTCCCTGAAAATTCTCTGCTTTTGCTGCCTCTGCAGGTTTTGGGTCTTCGGGGATAGCAAAAAGTAGAAAACCCTTTTCTGTCTGAAGATCTATAGAAGTCTGGACTTGAGCTTAGAGCAGAACTCAAGATCCTGCACGGCCCAAGGCCCCCATTCTTTGCATGATGAGAACAGTAATGGGGCCAGGGAAGGGCCATGATCCCAGGAAGATTAGCAGGTCAGGGGTTCCACCTGCTGGGTGGGCCCTTTTGCTCCCAGGGCTTCCCTCAACCACCTGGGTAACTGCAGGCTGTCCTAGGGTCCCCAGATTGTCGGTGATGCTGGTGTCAGGCATTCAAACAAGATGATTAATGGGAAGGGGTGCTTCACCCACATAAGAGAAAACTCAAATCAATTCAAGGTGAGGAGAGGGGGAATAAAAGAGGGGAAGAGGGAGGGAGGGGGATGGGTATGCCCCCACTTAATGGGCACAATGTTAGGGTATATGGCATACCTCTTGGTGGGGAGACACAATTATAAGAGGGGCTCTACCTAACAAATGCAAACATTGTAACCGATTTCTTTATACTGTTAAATTAACCTAGAATACAAAAATGGGTCTACTGGGACTCGCTCCTCCAGCCCAGGCCCTGAGGTGTAGGGTAGCCTTGTCATCTGTGCACAAAAGAAGGCGAGGTCTTCATTGCTATTCTGGCTGTGTTGCTCTCTGTACCTCACATGAAATCCCTTTATGGAAAGTGAAATGGATATGGCTGATCTGAGGCTTCTAGCCCAGGCCTGCCTTGCACCTGACACGAGTGTTAGGGTGTGGGAGGCTAGTATGGCTCTTCTGACGGAGCCATGCTAGCCTCCTGAGAGGTAGCCCCCACCTACTCAGTGTTGCACTGCTAGACCCTGTGCTCCTGCCCACTGCATGGCAGACATGGGTCTTTCAGGGCTCTGCACCTTTGCTTACTATTTGAGCCATCTACGTGCCTTTCCTCCTCCTTGACCTGGAGAACTTGTATTTAACCACCAAGGCTCAATGCAAATGCGCTTTCCCATGAAAGTGTGTCTAGCCATCCTTCCTTTGTGGTTCTCTAGCATGCTTCTAGTATAACAATTTTTATTTTTCTGAAAACTTTAAGCCCCTTGGTCCTACCTGGGTACAAATATGTTTTGTTTGGACAGCACTGTGATTTTAGAAAACTTGAATGTAGATAGAGCCTGTCCACTCTGGTTTGCCGTAGACCCACCACCTCCCTGTTGACATTACACCATGCTCCATAATACTCCATTTTTCTTGCCCTGATCCTGAAGGCACTTGTGTTTGCAACCTCCTTTGGAGAGTCTGGCTCCAGCAGACAGCTAATTCAAGGATCTTCCCCTTTACATTTGGGTTCTCCAGAGAAACAGAACCACTGAGAGAGAGAGAGAAAAAGAGAGAGAGAGAGAGAATGAATGTGGTTATATATATGTATACACACATAATATATTACAATATAATGTATATACGTATGTGTGTATACGTGTGTGTATGAGTTGGCTCATGTGATTATGGAGGCTGACAAGTCCCAAGATCTGAAATTAGCAAACTGGAGACCTGGAAGAGCTGACAGCATAGCTCCATTTTGAGTCTGAAGACCTGAGAATCAGGAGAGCTGATGAGTTCAAAACCCAGCAGGTACAAGACTTAGGAAAAGCCAGTGTTTCAGTCTGAAGGCAGATGGGCGGGAAGAATTCCTTCTTACTTGAAAGAACATCAATCTTTTTATTCTATCCAGGCCTTCAACCGATTGGTGCTCCCCCACTCACACACTGAGCCACTTGCTTTTCTCAGCCTGCTGATTCGGATGCTAGTCTTATCCAGAGACACCCTCACATACCCACCCAGGATAATATTTAACCAAATGTTGGGCACCTGGTGGCCCAGTCAAATCAATACGTAAAATTGACCATCCCATCACCCCAAAGATTTGTATCTCCTGGTTATTCAATCAAACACAAATCTAGGTATTATTGTGAAGGGATTTTGCAGGTGTAAGTGATGCTAGGGGTTTTAAGATATGGAGATTATTCTGGATTATCTGTATGTGCCAAAGCTAATTGTATGAGCCTATAAAAGAAGAGAACCTTCTCTGGCTGGAGTCAGAGAAGTGCAGTGGTATGAGAAGAATTTGCCACATTGTTGCTAGTTCTGAGATACAGGTGGCTACCACATGCCAGGCCTCTGGGAGCTAAGGGAGGCCCCTCCCTGAAAGTCCGCAAGGAAATGGGGATCTCAGTCCCACTGCTGCCAAGGAACTAGGTCAGCCCAACACCTGGATACTTACAGAAGTGAATTCTTCCTGGAGCCTGCAGGGGGACATGCAGCTTGATGGCACTTGATTTTAGCCTGCTGTTGGATTTCTGATCAGTAGAAACTGTGAGATAATAAATTCATATTATTTTAAGTTGCTAAATTTGGGGTAATTTGTTATGATAACAATAGAAAACGAATGCATGGAAGTTCCATGCCTTTCTCATCTTCACCCTCCCTGCCCTCTACACAATGCCTGACGCATAGTAGGTACTTACGACATGTCTGTCACCTGACCAAATTAAGCAAATCCCCGGTGGCAAAATCTAGACCCACTTACCACGCAGTGAGATGTTTTGATTCTATTTCTGATCTGTATGTGGGGCTCAGAATAGGAGGGCCTGATTGGCATTGAGGTGATGGACAGCCCAATTTAAATCTCTAGTCGGGAAAATCTGGGTGAATCATTGTTTTCTGCAGCAGATGACACCTCGGTATGTGTGTTCCATAATTTGTGAAATGGATTCCAATTTAGAGAGTTCCTCACAAAAAAAGGAAACTGATTTATCTTTGTAAGGTCTTCTTTTTCTTTTCTTGATGATGATGAATATCTGCAGTTCCATCAGAAGACAGTGGGACAAAACCCACGTGGCACTCCTCTTGGAGGTGGGACACAATCACAAGAGGGACTTTATCTAACACTTGCAATCAGTGTAACCTAACTCTCTGTACCCTCAATGAATCCCAAATAATAAAAATGTTTTTTAAATTTTTTTACCATAAAAAAAGAAAAGAAAACCCCCACGTGGCAGGTTGTGGTGGCAGAACAGTCCTGTTTCTTCAGGATCTTATGGCTTAGGAAGGGTGGTATGATAATGTGGCCCACAGGTGATCATAGCACAAAGCAGTGATGTCATAGGATGGAGAATAGGGCAAGGAGCATGGGATGGCAGAAAGCAGTCTGGACAGAGGACAGACACCCTGATGTCTACTCCCCTCTTTGTTGTATAACCTCCAAGCCTCGGTTTCCTTTTTGTACGAATCTACTCTGGGTTCTTCCAGCTCTAGGATCTGACGATATCACCTACACGAAGAATTCTGATATAAGGTGAGTGGCATAGTCAGGGCATGGACCCCACGTACTTGACCCCATGTACATGACCCCAAGAGCAGTGTTCAATCAGTCATGCTACCTCCTACCAACACACAGAGGGGGATAAGTAAGAGTGTTGGCTGGGAAAGCAACTTCATTTTCACTTTCCTTTTCTCTTTATTCACAGGCAGAAAGAGATAGATGAAAATGGGGATTAGGTCCATTATCCCTCAGCATATGTCTGTGTTAATAAGTGTGTTCTTTGTAGATTCATTAATCCACTGTTTGGAACTGAAAATGAGTATTTCAGATGCTTAATGTGATATTCTAGATGCTCTGAGAACCAAGTCCCCCCTGAGAGAGTGTTCTTTAATCTTTCTAAATGGTCCATAATGGAACCTCCGGGTCTGCGATGGGGAACAGTCTGTTTTGACTTATTGACAATATCTTTCAAAAAAGACCTCATTAAAAAAGTGTCCCAAATGACATCACTGAAGCTTATCCTCTTTATTCTATGATGCTCTTTTAAAAAATGTAACTTTAAATGGTTTTCTCTTTATAAGAAAAAAAAGAAAGGGATTTTTGACAAAATTAACTATGAGCTGATTTAAATATACTGTCTGTCTTAGCAATACAATTTAAATTATTGATGATGATTTATAATTAAATTTTTACTACTTATAAAATTGTGTTAAACCTCAATAATTTGCATCTGTTTTCAGGAAAAAAAAATTGAGACCCTGATAAGGAAAGTGACTATTCCCAGGTTATGTTGCAAGTTTGGGGTATAACCCAGACAATAATCTTGCTCTCCTGATGTGCAGGCTAAGGCACTGTTCGTGAAGCTAGGCTTCAGAGCTGGCCCAGTGTAATTCTAAGTGTGCGTAGTAACATTGCAGCCTTTTAAACAGTAATCAGAGGAAGGAAATTCTTTTTTTTTTTTTTTGAGACAAAGTCTCATTTACATCGCCTTTGGTAGAGTGCTGTGGCATCACAGCTCACAGCAATCTCAAACTGTTGGGCTTAAACGATTCTCTTGCCTTAGCCTCCCAAGTAGCAGGGACTATAGGTGCCCACCACAACACACAGCTAGTTTTTTTGTAGTTGTTGTTGTAGTTGTCATTGTTGTTTAGCAGGCCTGGGCCATGTTTGCCCTGGTGCATGTGGCTGGCTCCTTAACCACTGAGCTACAGGTGCCAAGCCAAGAAATTCTTGATGTAGAAGAGGCACCCAGGGAGGTAGTGAAGAGCCCAGTCTTTTTTGATCAGACCCAAGAATCCTGGGCAGGTTACCTGCCTCTTTAAGTGTGATATTTCTCATTTGTAGAATGGGGATAATAAATTTGCCAACATAGTGTGACTAATGTGAGGATTCAGTGGTTCAAGGAAGGTACAGTACAGGGTTCTTGGCACAGTAATGTTATTTGTTAATGTTAATCTTATTAACTTGTGAATTTTTATATATGGTTTACATTCAGGGTGTCCAACCTTTTCTCTTTTTCTGCTGCATCTTGGAAGAAGAGTTGTCTTGGGCTATACATTAAATACATCAACACTAACAAAAGTCAATAAGCTAAAGAAAAAGTCTGTGCCTACTTTTGTGATATCCAACACCACAGATAGTCAAAGCAGTTCTCAAATAATCTCTACATGTGGCCTGGGAACTGCAGGTTGGACCCCTGCTGCATGAATGTTTTCTAGAAGACTTGTTTCCCTTTGCTCCAGTTCCTGATAAATTCTTATTTCTTAACTTGCCCAATGTAGGATCTTTTAAAATCTGAGAAAAGCATATATTCATTTACCACCCAAAAGCATCATACTCTCAGTGAATTATTTTCTGCGTTTGAGATTTAAGGCCCAAAGCTGTTTCTAAAGGAGCAGAAGAATCCAATTGACTTGAGGAAACATTTACTGAGCATCTACTCTGTTCCATGTAGCCCTGTGAAGGGCAGAGATAGGGGCAGATATTCTTCCTGTCCTCCAAGTGTTCCCCAAATGGTGGGGAAGATGGACATCTTTCAGTGTCTCTGATACAGGCATCAAGACAAGTGCTCCCCCAGAAGCATAAATAAACAGTGGGAGAAGGACACGTTTTATGGAATGAGAGTTATGCTGACTGAGACATAAAGAGTGATCTTTGTGAAGAAGGATTTGATTCAACTTTTCAAGGTATGGCAAGTCTTCCACAAGTATTATACAAAGCAGCTCTTAAGATGCCTCCCAATGATCACCCACCTTCTGGAATTCAAGGCTTGTGTAATCCCCTCCTCTTGAATGACTTGCTTCTAGTAATGCCACAACATTGAGGGGATGTCACTTCTATGACAAAATTGGAAAAGATCCTGACTTTCATATTGCTAGCAGACTCTGTGTGTTGTGATCTTGGCAAAACACCTTCCCTTAATGGGGAGACAAGAAACCGATAAGGCAGCATTTGCACATCCTCAGTAGTGTATTTCTGGAATAGCAATCAGGCCCATGTGACTGCACCGTAATGTTCATGTAAAGATGTGGCAGGATATGAGTTTGGAATGACAGGCCATGGCTAAATTGTGCAGGGCCCTCAATACCCAGCTAAGGGCTATGAGCTATATTGGGAGGCAGTAGGGAGCCATTGAGAGCCTTGAAGCAGGGGAGTAACTTATTACAATTGCTGAAGATAAATCTGAAGCTGTCTGTATAACATATCAAAGAAGGAGGAATTAGAGGCAGCTACAAAATTCCAGCAGGGAGGCAATGAGGCCCTGAACTCTGACCAAAGAAACAAATAAACAGTGTCCTAAAACATACAATAATAGAATTCTCATTTGTGTTGAAAGTTCCCTGAACATTCCCCAGTTTCTGAGGCAGAAACTCCATCAAGTATTTATTTGACATCCACCTCATTTTTACTCCACACACAGTGACAATCTCTTATTGGAACTGAAAATAGTCACAAGCCTGATTTTGTGGAAATGAGAGAAAATATACCCAAGATGGGGACAGGAGGTGATTGGGCTGAGTATTTTCTCAGCTTGCTGGAGAAGATCAATTTATAAACCCTAAATCGACTGCCGCGGTTCCCATGCCATGGCTTCTTCACCTTCCAATCTCCTGGTTTACACCTTAAGGACCACAGATCCCTAGGGATCATTGAAGGATTGAAGAACGTTCAAAACCATTGCAATATTAACACACACACACACACACACACACACACACAGATGTCTTTGCAGTTACTCACAACAAAACAGCACAGATAACAAAGTTACCAAATATCCTTTGGGCTATAGTACGAGCAGTGTGTTGTGGCCATTTTGGATGACTCATTATTATAGAATTCCTAACTGGAACCATATGCTTTTAATGACCAAGAATGGAAAAATGAATTAACACTTCATAATTAGAGGATATTTGGTGGGTCTTAATATTATGTTTAATGTGATGGTCAGTAGGCTAACGAAGTTCTGACTGTGTTGCTCACCGGCTGTGTGACCCTGGATAAGGGATCCTCAGTGAGATTCAATTTTTTTTTCACATAGCAAGATAAGACCAATCATCATCGCCTTTCAGAATTGTTAATAGTGATTAAAAAAATAATGTGTACAAAATTACTGGCATCCAACAAATGGTGGCTATCTTAAAAAAATAATTGCATAGGATATTTATGAAATATTCTGGCAAAAGGGGATTGGAATAGGAAAGGAACTGTCCACGGTTCTGAAAGCTCAATCACCACCTTTCTTACCTTGTTGTGCCAGGGGCACGGGTTCAACAGACTTCATTTCTCTCACAGACATTTTCTTCAGCTTTTCAGCCAGGTTTTCTTATGTTTTTCTAGCCCTGATATAATTATCCCTCTACCTTTTTGCTGGAGTGATCTTTTAAAAGCACAAGTCCAGTAATCTCTTGCCCT
This sequence comes from Otolemur garnettii, assembly GCF_000181295.1. Lineage (NCBI taxonomy): Eukaryota > Metazoa > Chordata > Mammalia > Primates > Galagidae > Otolemur > Otolemur garnettii. The sequence continues at coordinate 21,678,615 of NW_003852415.1, forward strand.
TGACAAGGTCCAAACTCTTCTGATGTCTTCCAAAACTCTTCAAAATAGAGCACCTCCCTGCCTCCCACCCTCCCCCCATTTCCCACCAGGCATTCTGTGCTGTCTGTTCTGCCTTCTGCAGCTCTGTGCCTTTGTCCACGTGGTTCCCTCGGTCTAGACTGTGCTCCCTCATTCTTCAGGTGGAACTAATCCTCAAATGTCCATTCGAATTCAATCTTTTCTGTTGCCTACTTTCTCTACCCTCCCCCCAATAAGATCAATCTCTTCTTTCATCTCCTTCCCCCCTCAAGCTTGGCCACATTTCTGTAATAGTACTTATCTAGTCAGATAGTGGACTGGAAACTCTTTGAAGGCCAAAGGTGATGAGTACCTGAGCATAGGATGGGTATTCCGTACCAGTCAATGAATGGGTGAGTAGAGTTACCCTTTTCTCTGGCCAGCCTCCCTTTTACCCAGGGGGCCTAGTCTATTCTTCACAGCTTCCTTTGGTGCTTGCAGATGGATTGACCTCTCCTGGAATACCCACTATTGTATTTTAGCTCACCTCATACTCATTTATTTCATGTACACATGTGACCCCTCATACCTTGCTCTTTATACATAAGTAAAAAGGAGAAGGCCATTTATAAACTTCTTTTAGTAGCCTAGTAATTTATAACTGGAAACTCTTGTTTGACAGGTGAGGAAATAAAAATCCAGAGGGGAGAAACAGGCCTCCCAATCACACAGTGGCAGGTAGCAGAGGCAGGTCAGGGACCAGGGGTCTTTTCTCAAGGATCATACTATCTGCCTTCCCAAGGGTTGCAGCACACAGGGCTGATGCTTCTGCTTATTTGTTTTCATTATTTTAATTCATTTTGTTATATTAATTGCACTTTATTTTATTTTTTATTATTTAATTTTGGAGACAGATTCTCATTCTGTTGCCCTGGGTAGAGTGCTGTGGTGCCACAGCTCACAGCAACCTCAAATTCTTGGGCTCAAGCAATTCTCTTGCCTCAGCTTCCTGAGTAGGTGGGACTACAGTGCCTGCCACAATGCCGGGCTAGTTTTTCCATTTTTGGTAAAAACAGGATCTAGCTCTTGCTAAGGTTGGCCTCTAACTCCTGAGTTCAAGTGATTCATCCATCTCTGCCTCCCAGTGCTAGGATTCCAGGTGTGAACCAATGTGCTCCACCTATTAACAACACTGTTAGAAATTATTGATCTCATTATAGCCAAAGAGAGAACTCCTGGATAGCAATATTTTTTTCCAGCTTGCCAGGAGTCCATATGACTTGTTATTGTAATGTAACTTACAACAAGAAAAATATATATATTTTGGTCTTTATCCCTGATTCCTGGCATAGGGTTCTTAAAACCTTTGTAATTTCTTGAGCAATAGGAGTGCTAGGAGAATCTTTTGTTCTAATATTTGGTCTTTGACCCTGGCTCCTTCTAATCCCTGGGAGTTTCATACATGGTAGGAACATCTTTTTTTCAAGAGGCAACTCTTAGTGGGTTTCTGGGTGGGTGCTGGTTGCCAGAAAGATCAAACCATGATTAGAAGCTTAGAACCATCCCCAGGGTGATCCTCCAGAAAGGGAAGAGCAGCTAGAGATTAAATTAATCATCAGTCATGCCTACCTGGTGTTGCCTCCATAAAAACCCGTGAAGTATAGGGTTTGGAGAGGATTGCTGACACATACAGCATGGTATACCCAGAGAGGGCCTGGAAGCTCTGTGTCCCTCCTCTATGCTTTGCTCTATCAATCTCTTCCATCTGGCTGTTTCTGAGTTCTGCCCTTTTATAATAAATGGGGAAACATAAGTATATTCCTGAGATCTGTGGGAAATTATAGCAAATGATTTAGCCTGAGAAGGGCATCATAGGTCAGTTAGTCAGAAGTGACAGAGGCTTGGACTTCAGATTTCACATCCTTAACCTAAAGGATTAAGATTCACAGAGGCTTGGACTTCAGATTTCACATCCTTAACCTAAAGGATTTGTCTCTAACCCCAGACAGTGTTAGAATTGAATTGAATTCTAGGACATCCAGCTGATGTTGGAGACTTGGTCAATGTGGGAAAGCCTTACACATTTTGGTGACCAAAAGTGTTCTGTGCTGAGTACATGTCTACTATATGCAGTTATCTTTGAAAGAACCAATGACTAATAAAAGAGACTCTATCAAGGCATTCCAGGAGGGCTCGATTTGTTGACTTAATTAGATACTCAAACAGTACATGGACAGACCTAACAAAGATAGGACTGTCATTCATTTCATTTAGAGGGACCCTAAATGGAAAAACAAAATATCACACAGGCTTGGAAAAGAGCACCAAACTTGAAGTCAGGAGATATGTATTCTGGCTTTATTCTTCCAATTCCTACACATATGACCAGGATCAAGTACTTAAGTCTCTAAATCTGTTTCCAGATGTGAAATCTTGTAACAACAAAAAAATCCCTTTCCTAACTACACCAGAGTGAGGATGTTCAGGTAGATTCTACTTATTAAGGTAATGCACGGAAGTTGCAAAATAATTATTGGTGTAAGGTGCTGCACAAAAATAGTTGACTTAAAGAACATAACTTCTCAGCCCTTCCCTACAAACCTGCAGACAGAGACACTATCATCCTGGTAGAGCAGTGGTTCTCACCCTTCCTAATGCCCCAATCTATTTTCATTGTTACAAAGGGGTGGCGACCTACAGGTTAAGAACTGCTGCGCTAGGGCCAAATAAGAAATGTGTGCTTGTTCTCAGCCTCCACGCCAGGCCCCACCCTCACACCACTTCAATTCCTCTCGTATTTGTCCCCTCTTATTCTGAATCTACACTCTTCTGCTTTGAGTAGGGTCATTATCACCTCTGGCCGGGACCCTTGCAGGGCAGTCTTTAAATCCTTTCCAAGCTTTCATACATGCAGTGTCAACACTCTGTATCTGCAGTTTCCACATCTGTGCATTCAACCAATGGCAGATTGTAAATATTTTTTAATAAAAAGATAAAAATACAACAATAAAATAGTGTAATAAAACAATACAGTATAACAACTATTTACATGGCATCTACATTGTATTGTATTATGAGTAGTCTAGAGATGATTTAAATTATAAAGAAGATTGCATAGGTTACATACAAATATTATACCAATTTATATCAGGGACTTAACATCCATGGAATTTGGTATCTTTCTGGGGTCCTGGAACCAATCCCTTGCAGATACCAAGGGATATGTATATGTCACCTGAGATCTTATAAAAAGGCAGACTCTTAACTGGTAGTTGCTCAGAATTATCCTGATATCCTGACTTTCTAACAAGGAGAGCTAACACTGCTGTTCTCTGGACCACACGGTGAATAGAAAGGCTGTGATCAGTGTTCCTGAATCTAGTCTCACACCTGTCCCACAAGCTGTTATCTGCACTGTCCCTAGAGTCACCTTTCAAAGCATATATATGGCCATGTGTCTCCATGCTTTAAACCTTCAATGAGTAGGCAGATGTTTTATGTCAGGATTCTCAACTCTGTCTGCAGAAAGGAAGGTTTAACACAGCAAACAATACCCAAGCCCCAGCCTGGACCAATTAAATAAAGTTATCCAAGCTAGGGCCCAATCAGAAGTAGTTTTTAATAACTCCCCAGTGTGTTGCAGTCAAGGTTAAGAATCCCTGGCTACATGGTTCTCGAATACAAACCTTAGAATGCCCTACATAATTTAACCCTCATAATAAACTCAGATAGATTTTCTAATTCCTGGGTGAAAAAAAAAAAACAACTGTGGCCCTGGAGGGTTAAATGACAACTCACCCAAGACTTGGGACCCAAAGCATCCCGACACATAATGGAGTGGAAGGAAAGGTGAAAGTGGAAAGTATGGGGCCCCCACCGCATCATTTCGTGAACATATTGGCAATTGTTTTCAGCATCTCTTCTATTTATTCCCTAAGCCCCCACGGCCTTTGATGAATTCTGGGGGAGGAAATTGCTTGGCATTTTCAACCAAATGCTCTGATACTTGAGCACAGCAGTGGATGGGGAGTGACAGCACCTTATCAGTCACCATGTCCCTGCTGCTGTCAGGGCTCGTTCCTCTCTGCCAGCAGCATGGGCTGGGCACCTCCAATTCCCAGCACGCAGAGTGGCAGGTGATGTTTCCACAAGGAGATGTGGTGCCTCAAAATGTCAGATGCACCTGCTGCAGTTGTCAGCTTTTACGGCCTGTGATATTTATCAGAAGGAAAGTATTAAGTCCCCCAGAACCTAGAATCTCCCTCAGAGCTCAGGTGGGTGGGAACAAAATAGATAGGCGTGAGGTGTCTGGGCTGGGAAGCTGTGTTAGGACCTCCTCCCATGGACTGGGCATGGGCACTTTAGATATGTAATCCGGTTCAATCCTAAATGAAATGCCAGGAGCTCTGTACAGACATTGAGTCCTTACATTATAAATGACAAAGCAAGACTTGCCCAAGCCCACACATGGGAAAGTCAAGGCCAGAATTAGTGGTCAGGAGTCAGACCAGTGGCCTTTCCAGAGTTAGGCAGCATCTAGCACACGGCAATGCACCAGGGCTCGTTGGGCACTTGCTGAGTGAGTAAAGGAACAAATGAATACACGTGCGTATCTTGCACCATGCCGCTTTGAGAGCCAGACTCCATCAGCACCTTGGAGAGCAACCTCACTTCCCCTAGCCACACTGTTCAAGGGTAAAATACCAGTTCTGTATAACTGATGTTGGAATGGCTGGTGGGGATATTTTCATTTCTTTTGCCTAGATGGGTTTCACTTAATTGATGTTGAGTTTGGTTAAAAGGAAATATTCAGGCTCCGGGGGACAGAGGTCCAAGAGCTCTTACGTTTGGGCAAGTTCCTTCCCTGCTCTGGGCCTTCATCTACAGAGTGGAGAGTCAGCTGGGATGAACATTGAAATCTCCAAATCAGTAAATTCAGTAATGCTTACTGATGAACAAGCAGGGAGGGCTTTTAGGACCTTGTCTTTGGGGCCCTGGTTCATCCTCACCAGAGCCCCTCTGATTGAACCAGGCCTGGGTACAGTGGGAGGCAGGTCTGATGCTGGGCGTCCTCTAGGGCTTACCTGCTTCCTGCCCTGGGCATTCTTTTCCCTCCCCCATGGAAAACTCCTTTGCTAAGCTCCTACCCCATGAACTTGGGCCCAAACTTCCCCTCAGACCAACTCCCATGACTCCCCTTTTGCTTTTCTTGGCCCAGCCAGACCAAATCACCTGCTCCCCAAGCTGCCCTGTGTGTTCTGCCTCTCTGCCTCTGCTCGGGCTGTGCCTGGAGTACCGTCCCTACAGCTCCATTCAGTGAAACCCCCATCCTCCAATACCTCCCTTCCACTAAACTCCCCAAATGCTTCCTGTTTTCAAAGCACTTTTATACTTCATGTGTTCATTTGCTCACTCAGTCACTCACTAACTTACTCATTTATCTTTTCAGGGAGCAGTCTAAGTGTTTGCTATGTACTATACTGTACACTATGCTATACACTTTTCATATGTCATTTAAAAATCCCTTAACGGCCCTATGAGGCAGGTGTCATTATCTGGAATTTCACGGATGAGCAAATGGAGGCACAGAGAGACGAAAGTCACCCAGCTCATACATAGCAGAATTTGTATTTATACCATGTGATCTGACCTCAGAGTCCAAGCTAGCCTCCCTGTCTCATGTCTCTTCTGCCAACTCCTGGCCTGCTTCAAGATAGCTGCTGTAATTTTCTTGTACCCATCATTCACTCAGCAAACATCCCTGAATAGCTACTAGGTTTCAGCTGCTATGATGGACACAGCAATCCTGTGGGTGTAACGTGGTCTCTCAGTGCACCTGGCTTGAAATTTAGCTTCACAAAAGATCCCTTGAGACTCCTGGCTTGTCTGGAAACACTAGGTTAGGGGAAGAGTTCAAAGAGAGAGTCTGAGGACAAATCTGGTGGCTGCATGGGGAACAGGATGCTGATGATGGCAGGTGGGTGCTCAGAGACAGGCATGAGGGACAGGCCCTCACTACAGCAGGGGAAAGCCTGGTGGAGAATACAGGAAGACAAGCTTCACTAGATTGGCCCGGGGCTGCTCCTGATGCTTAGATTCAGACTGAAAATTTCACTGGTCACAGAAATAGAGCCAAGACTTTGTGCATGGGTGGCCAGAGCCAGCCACCTGTCACTTCCACTTAAGGGCCAGCCCCTTTCACAGAGCAAAGTTCTGGAAGGCAGACAGAGAGGGGACATGCTGTCAGGCTCCTTTCCTTGGATTTGGCTGCATTTATGCAGAGAGAGGAACTACTGTGTGGCTGGTGCATCTTGCAGGTTGGTTTCCTTCTCAAACTTCAGGTGAGGGCTCCAGACACTCCACTGCTCCTTGCCCTAGCTAAGCAGAAGTGCTTTCATTTAATTTAATGTGCCACCCATTTGCTCATTCTATCTTTCACTGGGCATGGCATTGGGACCTGGGGGAAGCACAAGGATGAGAAACTCAGGCCAGGTCCCTGGAGAGGGCAACACACCTGTGTGTGGCTTGCTCTACCCCAGGCAGGTGAGGCCATGGCACTGTCACTGATGAACCAGCAGAGCAATTGAGATGACCCCGAATGAGGGATGGTGGGTCCTGCTGTGTTTAAGGAAGGTTTCCCAGAGAAGGTGAGATTTGACCTGGGCTAGAGAAGAGTGGGGTTTGGGCAGGCTGAGAAAGGAATGTTGGGGTCATTTCACAAAGTAGTATGGATTTTTATTCTAATGAAATGAGTCGAACTCACTTATCTGATGTATCTTTCTGGCTTCTTCCTTTCTGGGGTTCCTATCCAGGAAATGCCACTGATTCTCACCAACCCAGTTCCCCACATTCTACAAATTCTTGAGGCCTAGCCAGTCTGGATTTTAAATGATTCTTAACTTTTCCATTTCTCTCCGTTTACAAAGCCAGTGACTATACAAACCTCTGCAACACTCTCTGAGTCCCAAGCAGATTTCCTCTGGATTCTGAAAACACTTTGAACTTAGCTCTATTGCTGACTTTGTCATGATGCATTTAGTGGTTTCCTGTGTCTTTGATTCTCATTGGGAATCGAGTAGGGGGAGGTGTCTCAAGTGCAGCATTTGGGACATAATAAATGCTCCCAAAGTGCCTGTTGAAATGTCAGATTGGAGCTACCCCTGGGGTGTCTTTGTTTAAATCAGCCTATGTGGACTGGATGATGACCTAGCTCAAAGAGTTCAGTAACCAAGAAGTTTGTCCAATTGATCTGGTTTCCAAAGGGGACAGTACCATCATCCTCCCTGTGCCATAAAGTGGGCATTTCCAGTGGTTGCAGAGGACTGGGCAGAGCCTTCTGAAAGGGGTGGGGGAAAGGAGCATCCTTAGGAATTCCAGCCATAGGTAAGAGGGGAGACATAAAAATGATGGTCAGAGGGCATGACAGAGGCTTATAAAATGGGAATGCAGGTCTGTAACCATGGGGCTTCTAGGGCATTTCCTAGATACCCCTGCTATTTTGCACAACTAAAGAAGAACCAGCTGAGCTTGGGAGAGTTGCTTCCAGGATCTTTGGAATGGCAGACAGCACTGCACTCTGAAAAGAACCTTGAATCAGGGATCAAGAAGCCTAAGGAGGTAATACAGCTGCTCTGTGACCTGGTTGTGATATCTCTTTCTGTCCTAGACCACCCCTCTGCATTCCTGAGTATGGCTTTTCTGTGGTTTCTCCTCTAGGCAGCTGTTCATAAGGGCAGAAGTGACAGTCAAGTTAGCCTTGGCTGGACATGAGGAAAGTGGCAAGCAGCTGAGACAGCCTGTCTTGTTGCCAGCCAGCCATGCTCCATCCTGGGCATCTCCTGCTCCCCCAGCTCGCCATGCCCTTCACCAGGCCCAAGCTGCCCCCAGCCTGCATCAGTCCTACCCAGGCTCTCTGCCTCCTCTGCTGTGACTTCCAGAGCTCCCCTGCTCCTTCCCTATCTGGTCTTTCTTCCAACAGATTCCATTGGCATTCTTGGCCCACAGCCTTCCTCACCCTCTTAGTGGAGTTCAATGGCACATACCCCAAGCAGTGGACATTGTCATTCATGTAAAGAGCATGGGCCTGCCCTTTCCTCTCTCCTAGGTGTGCTGTGTGAGTCTGCAGCACCAAGGGAACCTTGTCTGCCTGCTGAGATCACTTACTGTGGCGAGAGCCTGGCAGGGATTCAGGACTGCCAAGCCCAGCAACAACTACGTGTGAGTCCTCACGGGATGCGGCAGCTCCTGTGCCCTTCCCAGTGACTTATTAAACTCCTAGGAGGAGCAAGGTTTGAATGTTTTGCAGCACTCAGCATTTACTGAAAATCACTGGGCGGGAGTGTCTGGGTGGAGTCTTGCTTAGGAGAGTTGCTCAGCATGAAAACATCTCCAAGGTAGACTCATGAAAGGAGGGGGTCCTCCCAGCACACCTGTGGTGAAAGGTGGGGGAGGCATTAAGACCATGAAAATTTGGGGAATGAAAGAGAAAGAGAGAGAAAGGAGAGGAGAGGCAAATAGAATTAGGCAAATGGATTGACTTGCTTAATTGTACCTTAGAATTGCATTACAATTAATGTTATTTTAATATAAATATATTAATAGTTTATATTAATTGATTAATATAAAATTATATTAATTTCTCTTCCAGAAAGAGAGAGAATTAGCGACTGTTTTCAAGTATATTGATTATATTAATTAATATAATTAATTGATATCAATTAACTTTATAGTCATAGAGCATAGGACCTAGAAAATAAGTAGGGTTTAGGCCTTGGTTCCACCACTCACTGGCAGCGTGTCCTTGATAGAAGTCATTACCTACTCTAATTCATAAAATGGTGACTGGAATCCTCTCTCCGATGTTTCTGGGAGGGTTACTGAAAGGGAAGTAAATGAAGATGCCTGGCAGACTGGAAGTCTCAAACACTGAGAAGCTCATGTGGGGAGCAGCTGGATGTTAGCATGGCCAATGGGGACTTTAGGACATCAGGCTTGACCTTGAGCCCAGCACACGGTCTTGAGGGGCTCTGCAGGTAGACAAAGGGCTGGGGAAGAAGATGAGAGGAGAGATTGGAGGCTGCAGGCGTAGGAGGGGGTGCCCCGGGATGCTGGTGTGAGGGCAGAGTTAATGGTCCAAGAGTCATGGTTCCCATCATCTCTGCAGAGAACAGACCTGCAGGGCAGGCTCAATGACATTCCTGCTGCACCAGAGGTAAGCAGAGTTGAATGAGGGACATTCAGAAGAAACATCCAGGAGAGGCCTGAAGACCCTGCAGGCAAGGAGGGTCAAAGCATAAGCTTCCCAGGCTCAGGTCTTTCTGCCTTTCCCGTGTCCCTTACACCTGCCTCTCCAGGATGTCCTCTGCCAGCCTCTTCTAGTTCAGGCCCATCGTTGTCCCATGGGCAGTCACAGCAGCTCAGCCACTGGTCTCAGATGGATCATTTAAAGCCGCTCATCTTAGTACATTTTCTGCCTGGCTTAAAACCTCCAAATGTGTCTCCTCGCAGCCTCTGCCCAGGGCGTTTTCCCAAATGGTGTTCTGAGACATGTTGGTGCCTACAAAATGTTAACAGTGTTCCTTGGGAAAAAAGGCTCTGTGTCCAAAATGTGTTTGGTATGCTGGGCAAAGCAACACAGGGCAAGTCCACATAGCTGCTCTCTCAGCACCCAGAAAAGGAGAGAAGTGGCCACTGTTCTCAAGCTTACATAGAAAGCCTCTTCCCCCTCTAGTGGAAGTGGGATTCTATGGAGCACCATGTGGGCAAAGGTAGCCTAAAGAAGTCCAAATCCTTTAGGCTAGCATTCGAGATGTGCTGTGACTGGGTACTGGCATCGTGGAGTGAGTTAATTATACCAAACTGGGTTTACTGCACCCACAAAGCCTCCAGTGAAAATAAATAGATTTAAAGCAGCAGAGATCTTATGCTACAGTCTTGGGGACAGTGCTGTAGGTGGGAGCATGTGGAAGACATTACGGGCCGTGGATACATGAGGGTCAGGGAACTAGAGATCCTGTACTTAAAAAAGCTTATTAAAACTTTGGGAAAGGAAGTTTCTAATTGAAAAAAAAAATTTTTTTTAAGAGACAGAGTCTTACTTTGTCACCCTTGGTAGAGTGCCGTGGTGTCACAGCTCACAGCAAACTCTGGCTCTTGGGCTTAGGCGATCCTCTTGCCTCAGCCTTCTGAGTAGCTGGGACTACTGGCATCCACCACAATGCCTGGCTGTTTTTTTTGCTGCAGTTTGGCTGGGGCCAGGATTGAACTCGCCACCCTTAGTATTTGGGGCTGGCACCCTACTCCCTGAGCCACAGGTGCTGCCCTCTAATTGAAATCTTGAAGGGAGAATATTGTCATGAATGTAGCACTGAATAGCTTCCCTTCCCATCTGAGAAATAACCATGGCAAAGCCATGGACATAGGAGCAAGAGTAAGCCTTGGAAGCTGCTGGTCAGTGGTTTCTGATGTCAGTGTTCCTAGCAGTCACCTTGTGGGGTGGGGAGGAGGTTTGTTAGACATTCCTGTGCCTGCAGACCCATATACAATATTGGAAATTCTAACACAATGGATCTAGAATGGAACTCAGGAATCTAAATTTAAAACAAGCTCCCCAGATGAATTGAATGCATGTGATCCCTGTACTTTAATAGATATTGATCCAACAGATATTGGATAACAGCTATTGATCCGTTCTTGTTTTATAAGTATGCTGACTCTGAGGCTTGCACAGTCCATGTGGGGCTGAGCCAGGGGTTAATTTGCCTTCTCACTCCCCAGCAGTGGTCCCTCATTTGGGGCTGATTGAGATGGAAGCCACATAGGGGGGAAACAAATTTTGGAGAGAGACAGGAGGCAAATTGTACCCTCCAGATCAGAGGGCTGATCTGGAATTTTGATGAGATAAACACAGGAAGCAAATACAGAGGAGCCTAAGGGTGTGGCAGCCAGGGTGATTTTAACCAGCTGGTTACAGCAAAATGAAGCACTTAGGGTGAGACAATTATGCTAAGCCAAGGGATAAAATTTCCTGTGGTACTTTAGAGGATGGTGACAGCATTCTTCCAGGGAGGCCCAGCCACGCTCCAGAAAGCCTTCACCTAGAATAGTTGAAGAGTCAGCTACAAGTATTTTTTAAGCATTAGTGCCTTAGCTCAGGAGCAGAGCCTGAGACAGGGACTAGGAAACACAGAATGTATTGAGGGATGAAGGGGCTGAGACAAGTAAGGTAGGGCGTGGGGGAGCCCGTCTTCCCCCTGATCTTATAGGAACTCATGAATGGCACAGCAGAGATGGCCCTGCCTTGAGGCCTGGGCTGGACTGTTAAGCTCCATATCAATCTGTTATTGGCTGCCTCATCCTAAGGCATAGAATGGGCTATGCCCTATCAGATGAAGTGACTTTCTTCCGATGAGGGCAGTTGTCCACAGAGAGAGCAACTGTGAGCTACTGGCAGCTGACACTCAGTGCAGGCGGGAGATGGAGGTAGGGGGCAGTTGGGGATCTGGTGGGTATACACAGGTATACACTACAACCAACTCTCTGGTACACTACAGATGGGGAAACTGACCTCTTGGGAAGATAAATGACTTGTCAGAGTTCACATACTCAGTCTCTGAGTTTACAGCTCTATTGTTAACATGTCCCATAGTTTCATGCACAGATCCTTAAAGCCAGAGTGTGTCTCCTAGTGGAATCTATTTTTTTTTTTTTTGTCCCTGCTCAGCCAAGCCAACAACTGTTGAACTTTAGGGCAGGATGCAAGATCTCTCTTTAAAACGGTTGCCATATTGATTTTTTTCAGGGCCTTGTCATGGCTGCATCTATCCCATACATTGCAATGAATTGTTTGTTTTCCCTTTGTGCTGGTGTCTGGGGGTGACTATATTATGAAAGGACTATTTTGAAAGGAAGGTAAATAGCACTATCCTCTCCAATAAAAATGCATCCTCAAATGAACATAAATGTTGGAATCATAGAATTTAGAAGTAGAAAGAATGTCAGAGATGATCTGGGAATGTCAGAGATGATCTGGGATAGAAGGGTCATGTTTTCAGGACCCATGATAAGGCACTGTCACTTTTCTTCACCCACCTTTTCCTTTGGGAGGTTTTGACCACAAGCCTACAGGTGTAATTAATTTCTTCCTCCCCCATTTTATTAATCAGACACATAGTAAAGTAGGCAATAAAATAACATTCCAGGATTTTCTGTGATATCACTTTTAGCCTATCAGAGGTGAGAGCACCTCAGTGTGAGAGCATCTCAATCACCACCAGAACTGGTATCATCCCATCGCAAAGCAAAGAAGCTTGAGACTTTAATTAACGCATGTGGTCTGGTCATGGGCAAATGTGGAATTCCCAAGGGGTGTTTTGCAATATGAAAACAGCTCTCGGATCTTAGTTTCAATCTTTAAATACTTCTGGGCATCTGGGAACACCCAACTGGGACTCTGTGAATACTTTCAAATTGCATGGGGGAAACTGAGGCCCACAGTGGGAAAGTGATTTTCCCAAGACCACATGATGAAAATACAGAACTGAAACTATGGTCAGTCATTTCCTTGGGACTCAGTGGTACTTCACATAGAAAGTTAGAACCAAGGAGGCAATGCGTGAAAACATGCATTGCAACCCTGAAAGCTCTCTGCATATATAAATGATAGCCTTCCTCAAACCTAGCCTTTTGAAAGATGGCCCTGACAAGCCATAGGATGTGAGAAGTCAGCAGGAGCATGGAAATGCTCAGGACCTACAACTTTTAATGAGGAGAACCAGGGCATTTTTCCATGGCTTCTCTTGAAGGTGATCTCTGCAGCACTGACTGACGATCCTTCCCCATTTTAATAGCAGTCTGCTGGTGATATCATAGCAAATAAATTTAAGTGACATGTTCCGTTCAGTTGCAGACTTTAAACCCTAACTAAGCACTATACTTTTTTTTCCCTCAAGATGTGACACACATCTGATTGACCTGCATTTCTGAGTCATATTTATAGGACAAAAGCTTTCTTGGCAGCAACATGAATCAGTTCACGATCTTCAAGACTCATTGGCGAGAGCAGCAAGCAAAGCTGGGTGCATGTGGCTTTTTACATCCAGAAGGGCTGGAGTCATTATTATTCTTCCTTGTTAATACTTACTTCACTGCCACTTTGGCTCAGGCTCCCCACCCGAGGAGCTGTTCTCATTAAGGAGAGTTGCCTCCTCAAGCGCCAAGGCTGCTAGGAAGATGTGAGGTCATTTGAAGGGTGTTGCTGAACTGCTTCCTTTGGACCTCTCCCGCTGATTCTGAAATTCCATTAGAGTGCCTTAATTCAATTTCATTCATTGACATCCAAGCTGAAAGGGACTTGAGAAAATATCTAAATTGATATCTTCTTAGTACAAGTGAGAAAACAAAGGCTCACACCAGAGGTATGTCTCACCTGTAGTCACACAGTTAAAGTCAGAACTAGGACCTAGAACTTTCTGTTGGCTTGGCCCTTCCTGGAGAGCTCATTTTGCCACATCCTGCAGGGACAAAAGTAAAATAGTTATCAGGCTGTAATGTAGACAAACATAGTCACACATTCTTTCTTTCGACACACATTCTGTTGAATACCTATTACATAGGAGCCACTGTTCTCAGCACTGGGAACATGATGATGAATGTGATAAAAGCTTTTTTTTCATGAACTTCAGAAGACAGAAGAACTGATAAACTAATAAACAAGGAAGCAAACAGATAACACCAAAGACTTAGAAGTAGTATAAATAAACAGAACCATGAGGAACTAGAGACAGAGAGAGAGAGAGAGAGAGAGATGGTTCTATGGGGATATTTTGGAGAGATGACTAACCAGGAAAGACATCTCTGTAAAATGACTTTGAAGCAGAGACAAAGCAATGACACAGTCATATGAAGAGCACTCCCGGCGGAGTGGGGAGTAGGTGCCGAGGCCCTGGAATGAGAATTAGCTTTATGTTCTCTATCCACTTCTCCCTCTCCACAAAAAAACCTCACCTTTCTCCAACGTATTTCTTTCTTTTATTATTTATTTATTGAGACAGAGTCTCACTTTGTGGCCCTCGGAAGAGTGCCATGATCATAGCTCACAGCAACCTCCCTTTGGGCTTAAGTGATTCTCTTGCCTCAGCCTCCCAGGTAGCTAAGACTATAGGTGCCTGCCGCAACACCCGGGTTATTTTTTTTATAGAGACAGGGTCTCACTCTGGCCCAGGCTGGTCTCAAAACCTCTGAGCTCAGGGCAAACCACCTGCCTCGGCCTCCCAGAGTATGGGGATTATATAGGCATGAGCCACCACGCCTGGCCTTCCACATATTTCTTGATCTCTGTAAATGGCATCCCATTTATTTACTTACAGAATATATCGGGGGGGGGGGCGGAGCCAAGATGGCGAACTGCAGCCAGCTTTTTACAGAAGCTCCCGTCCAGAAGGAGGCTGAAAGGACAGAACCTTAGCAAATTAGCTGATGGTTTGGAGCAGAG
>NW_003852415.1:21703329-21713200 GCF_000181295.1 Otolemur garnettii
CGTTCAAAAAAAAAAAAAAAACAGAATATATCCTTACCTCTTTTTTTCCTTCATACTCTCATCCAATCCATTAGCAAGAATGTTAGCTCGACATGGAACCTTATACCAGAGACTCTGAATGCCCATCATGTTTTCAACAGCAGTGTTTTGGATGTGTGAAGTTTGAGATAGTAAACAACAAAGTGGGAACAAAAGCAGGCAATTGATACTTGGGTCTGGAGTTCAGAAGAAAGGTCAGGCTAACAAACAAATTTTTTTGTGTTTATTATTCAGGGCTTAGCAAACCACAACCTGCAGGTCAAATCTAACTGCTGGCTGTTTTTTGTAAATGAGGCTTTATTGGAACAGAGCCACACTTCTCTATTTACATATTGTCTATAAGCTGCTTTTGCACTGGAGTTGCCACAGAGACCGTCCGGCTCAAAAAACCTAAAATAATGCACTCTTGTGTTCCTGTAGGGAAAGTTTTCTGACTGCTGATATTGTTAACATTTAAAGCTGTGAAAGTGGCCAGATGTTGTGGCACATGTCTGTAGTTCCAGAAAGTCGGGAGGCTGAGGCGGAAGCAGGCTTGAGCCCAGGAGTTCTGGGCTGTGGTACACTATACCTACTGGGTGTTTGTATTGAGTTGGGCATCAATATGGTGACCTTCTGGCGGCAGGGGACCAGCAGGTTGCCCAAGGAGGGGTGAGCCAGCCCAGGTCAGAACCAGAATAGGTCAGAACTCCACCTGCTTATCAGTAATGAGATTGTGCCTGTGAACAGCCATCACACTCCAGCCTGGGCAACATATTGAGACTTCATTGCTTACAACAAAAACAAAAATAAAGCTGTGAATGTGGACATAGCCTATACAGAGTTAGAGTATAAAGCAAAAAATGACAGAGGACTGAGTGTCTTTGGGGCATGTTTAGAGGACTGGAAGGAAGAGAGGCTCACCAAAGGAGATTGTAAGGAGTGGCTAGCCAGACAGAAAGAAATGGGGATAGTGTGGTGTCCTGGAGTGATCAGGTATGTCAGATGCTGTTGATAAGTAGAGTGAGATGAGGTCTAAGATTCAGCCACTGGACTTGACAACAATGGCAGGCACCCATAACCCTAAAAAAGGCTATCGTATTGGAGTGGTAGGAATAAAACCCCAACTCAAATAGCATCAGAAACAAATTGGAGGTGAAGGAATGGTAATAGTGGAAGAAGATCCCTCGAACAACTCTGTTATAAACAGGAACAGAGAAACGAAGGTGTGGCTAGAAAGGGATGCAGGGATCTAGAGAATTGTTCTTAATTTGGGAGACATTTCAATATGGCTGTAGGTTGATGGAAACGGTCCAGCAAGGGAGGAGAAATTGGTGATGTAGTAGAGACAATGGACAAACCAAAGTCCTTGAGTAGGAAAAAGTATTCACAACCCAGGCGTAGGCTGGGTAGGACAGCTCTAGATGGGACTAGTGCTATGCTGTCAATGTTTGTGTCCCCTCCAAAATTCATATTGAAATTTATTCCCCTATGTGATGCTATTAAGAGGTGAGGCCTTTTAAAAGGTGATTAGGCCGTGGTGTCTCTGCCATTATGGATGGGATTAAGGCCTTTTAGAAGGGCTTGCAGAAGGAAGCCTGCCCTTTCATTTCTTCTTCCATATTAGGGAACAGCATTTGTCTTCTCTGGAGGAGGCAGCATTCAAGATATTATCTTGGAAGAAAGAACTGGGCCTTCACCAGACACTGAACCTGCCCAGCACCTTGATCTCGGCCTCCTCAGCCTCCAGAACTATGAGAAATAAATTTCTATTCTTTACAAATTACCCAGTCTTTGCAAGAACTGACTAAGACAACCACGAATAATTCTGTTATAACAGGGTGAATGCTGATAGGTTGATTGACTTTGAGGTGGAAAGATTTGGTAGAGGTTTTTTTTTTTTAATTGCTTTTGTGCTATTTTCTCAGAAAACTAGTAGTTAAAACCCATTTCTTCTTATATACCTAAGAGAAATGACAACATATGTCCACTCAAAAACTTATACATAAATGTTCATAGCAGCAGTCTTTATAAGAGCCAAAAAGCAGAAACAAACCAATGTCCATGAATTGATGAATGGATAAGTAACATGTGGTATAACTTATAAGGGAATATTATCTGGAAATAGAAAGAAACAAAGTACTGACACGTGACACATCATAGATGAATTTTTTTTTTTTTTTTGAGACAGAGCCTCAAGCTGTCGCCCTGGGTAGAGTGCTGTGGCATCACAGCTTATAGCAACCTCCAACTCCTGGGCTCAAGTGAGTCTCCTGCCTCCGCCCCCAAGTAGCTGGGAGTACAGGCGCCCGCCGCAACACCAGACTGTTTTTTGGTTGCAGCTGTCATTGTTGTTTGGTGGGTCCAGGCTGGATTTGAACCCGCCACCTTAGGTGTACGTGGCTGGCGCCTTAGCCACTTGAGCCACAGGCGCCAAGCCAACATAGATGAAATTTAAAAACATGATGCTAACATGATAGCACCACTGAAGACCACATATTGTAAGATTCCACTTATACGAACTGTCCAGAACAGTCAGATAGACAGAAAGTCTATCTAGTGGTTATCTGAGGTTGGAATGGAAGCTGGGAGAAATGGGAAGTGATTATTAATGACTGTGAGGTTTCTTTTTGGGTAATGAAAATGTTTTAAAACTAATTGTGGTCACACAATCACTTTATACTCTGAATGGAGTGTATGGTTTGTGAATTGTATCTCAATAAAGCTGTTAGAAAAATAAGAGAAGAAAACATCAGCCATTGTCTTAATCAGCTTGGGATCCCATAAAAACATACTGTAGATTATGTGCTTAAACCATAGAGATTTAGTTCTCACGGTTCTAGGGTCAGGAAAGTCCAAGATAACGGTGCTGGGCAATTTGGTTCCTGGTGAAGCCTCTCTTCCCGGCTTGCAAGAGGCTGTCTCCTCACTGTATGCTCACCAGCTCTTTCTTCTGTGCTCTTAAGGAGAAGGAGAGAGCAGCCGGTTTGCTGTCTTTTCTTATAAGAACACTGACTCCGTGGAGCAGGGCAGTCCTGGTAAACTAATACACGTACATGTTACAAGGAGAAAGGCATTTCATCTGGCCAGAAGGGAAATACCTAGTTCTTCCTGAAGTCTGTCTAAAACCAGGACCCATGGGAACAAAAGGGATATAATCGAAAGACTCAGAAGGGATATAATCCAAAGGCTCAGCAGATTTGTGATCATGGCTTGCTGAGGGCCACAGGATACAGAGGAGCTTTTCAGAATGGAGATGGGTTGTTTCACAGGTGTGTGTGTGTGTGAGAGAGAGAGAGAGTGCATGTGTGTGCGTGCATACATACATTTGTGCATTTGTGGGGCAGAACATTAAAGACTAAAGACATGGAGACAAGAGAGCATAGGGTGGGTCTAGGGTCAGTAGGAAATACCAACAAGGAAGGAACATTCTGCCCTCAAAGGGTACGGGAGGCTAAGGGGAAGCTCAATTATGCAAAGAGGGTCTAGTTTGGGTGGGAGTACATTAGGGAGGGGCAGAATAGGGAAGAGAAACTGATGGAACAAGTATCTCCTGAGCAGCTTCTGTGTCCCAAACCTGCAAGGACTTTGATGTGCATCATCCCAGCTCCTCACAAAGGCTCAGTGAAAACTGTGCCATTACCCCTTCCCTGCAGATAAGAAAACAGGCTCCGAGAGGAGCAGTCACATGCCCAGAGGCAAACATCTAGTAGCCAGGATGAGCTATGAGTATGAATCCAAATCTCCCTGCCTTATTTTTCCACTCCACTCCACCTCTGCAGTAATTTTGAAAACAGATTGCCTGGCCAGATGGGCCATCTGCTCAGTTCTTGTTGACAGTATTCTACCCATCACTCTGGCATAAACATGCATTGTTCACCCACCCAGATGAGCCTAGATGCCATCTAAGCCTTCCTCAGTTCTTAAAGACCACAAGACTAGCCACCAGAGATTGTATAGAGGCACAAGATGGGCCCCACAAGGCTCAGAAACCTAGATGGATATGTGTGTGGTGACAAGTAAAAGTGTGCTTATCATATTCTTTGAATTTTAGAGCAACTACTGAGTTGGGGGCACTTATTTCCAGCCTGGATCCCTCCAAGCAAAGATGGACAATAAACTTTACATGCCCTTTAGCTTAACGCATTTCACTTTAATATTTAGCTGTAGAGAGCCTGGGGAAAATGACAATGGCCTTTAGTCATCGAATACCTACTATGCACAAGGTGCTCTACAGATAGTATCTTGTGGCCTGACGGAAGAACCGGATGATGCATTGCCAGCCACTGAAGTAAACTTTGTCATGTAGGTCAGCCCCAAGGTCTATTGGAGAACAGATGGGTGATCGTCCACCATGCGTGTCCACTGCAGCCAAGAATAGCATTAGCATACATGCTATAGTTTGAATATGTTCCCTAAATTTCATGTGTTAAAAACTTAATTCCCAATTTGATATGTTGATGGAATTTGGAAGAGGGACCTTGGGCAGGTAATTAGTACCAAGGTCATCAGAGCAAGGATCCCATGATGGGACTGGTGGTTTTCTAAGAAGAGAAAGAGAAACCTGAGCTGCCATGCTCTTGCCCTCTCCCCATGTCATGCCCTCTGCCATGTTCTGATGCAGTAAGAAGACCATCACCAGATGTGTCCCTTCAACCTCGGACTTCCCAGCTTCCATGACCCTATGACATAATATTTTACTTTATAAATTACCCAGTGTTGTATGTTCAGTTATAGTAACAGAAGATGGACAAGACAACACTGTGGTCTGTGCTCCTGGCAAGGGGCAGAACATCTGAGATTCCCATGTCATCAGAGCCACTGCCAAACCTCTTCGATAATTTCTGCTTTCCTGGCAATTTCAAGCCATCTCCCTGCAGGTTCACTGGTTGCCCTTCTCCATTCTGAGAGGCTTTGACTGTGAATTCAGCATAAAAACAAAGCTTGTTCTCCTCTGTTTTTCTCTTTCCTTTTCTAGGGAATTTTTTGTTTCATTAGAAAAGATTTGGGCAATTGATACTCTTCTACCAGCAAGATTCTATGAGCACAGTGATCCCAGTGGGCCAACTCTCCAGATAGCCCTTATTTTCTGAGTTAGTGGTTCATTGGGGGTGAATTCAAGGAAATTGATAAGCGTGCAACCACATGGGTAAGGATCCTTGTCTCTTAGATTAGTTAGTGCATCTCCTGCTAGTCTGAATCACAGCCCTATCAACTCTTTCCTTGAAACAACCCCTAATAGCCTTCCCCTTCCATGCACATGTCATCAACTGAAAGGCTCAGAGAGCCTGGAGCAGGAAGAACAGGAAATGTCACTGCAGAGGTTGGGAGTAAACAGAGAAGAGTGTAGATGTTAGGAAAGGGGAGGGGGAGGGTTAGTACAGGACCAAGAAGTCTTGGGATGGGGGGGGGGGAGCTGGAGGGTACCAGGTGAGCTGATTTTTTGAGTCCTTACTCTGTACCAGACACTACTCTGGGACTTTTAAGCTTGGCATCTCAGGCAGTGTGATCCATATAAGGGCTAATACTGACCTCACCAATTCTCTGGTTTAAAACCCTTTGAAGGCATTCTGGAACCTGTAGAATAGAGATCCAAACCACTTCTCATGACACTGAAGATACCCTAGCTCCAGTCCCTGCCTAATCTTTTTTTTCTTTTTTCTTTTCTTTCTTTCTTTCTTTTTTTTTTTTTTTTACATATACATGTGTTTATTAGGTTTCTACTTTTTGCCTTCATTTAAATTAAAAAGGTATAAAATTTAACAATAACAATGTTTAAGATAAGGACTAGAAATAAAAACCTCGTAAAGAACAGGGACAAAGATAAATACATTCAGAAAAGAAATCAGATGATTGCTGCATCGAAATATTAAGCAATGATAATAATAATAATGCAAAGAAAGTACCTGCCTTATCTTGCACCATCTTCCTAATCACATCCTGCAGTCACACCCTGACTGTACTTTCAGACTGACACTTGAGGGTCCCCAAAGACTTCCTCTCTGCCTCCAAGCCTTAGCGTGTGATGATCCCTTTGGCCACTCGGCCTTTCTCTCCATGTCGTCATCTGTGAGCTAGCGCCTATTTCCTCTTTAAATGTCTCCTTCTCTGGATACATCTTCTTGTCTTCCCCAGGCTAGGACAGCTGTCCTTTTTCTGTGTTCTCATATGCTTGCTCCACTGCAAGAACATGCTAGGCATGTTCTACTACATAGGCATCATCTGTCTCCTTCCCTCATCAGTGAGCTCTTAGGGCCACATCTGGATCCCTGAATTATTAGCTCCCTTTATGGTGCTGAGCATGTGGTTGGCTCTCTGCAAAGGTCTGTTGTGTGAATGAATGTCTGAGCCCATTTTCAGGTAGGCTGGCAGGATACCAAATTATTTTCAAAAACAATATCAGAAAGCCTCTGGTAGACAGTTACTTTTTGGTACCCAGGGAGACAACTGGAGCCCTTTGGGTCATTTAAAGCCAAGACAGTCATCAGAGGTTTTTAGTTGGTGAAGATATAGAGGGACACACATTTTCAGCAAGTACAGGAGAGAAAACAAAGAAAATCACCAGAAGGTCTGATGTCTGAGTTATTCATGCCTGGGCAGTTCAGAAGACAGCAGAATGCTCTGAGCTAAGCCAGGAGTTGATTTATTCTGCCAGATTCAAGCCAGCATTAATAATTTAATGGCTTTGGAATAGCCTGGCACAGCCTTCCTCACCTGTGCAAGCTCAGGGTGCCCCACTCCACCCCCAACTTATAAGGACTCATTCACTCATTCATTCAATACATAACCTATTAAGTGTCAGCTCTGTGCCAAGCTCTATGCCTGGGCAGAGCCAGGCTCTATCTCTCTGCAGAGGTGCTCAGAGGCAATGGACTCACTGAGGGGTGGAGACAGCAAAGCAGGTGATCTATCTAGAATAATGAGTGCTATGGTGGATTTAGTGCAGAGGAAGGATTCTTGTCCAGTCAGAGGTTCAAGGAAGGGTCAAACTTGAAAGACTGGGAAAGGAGGCTTTACTGGCAGAGTGAAGAGCAGGGTCACGTCCTTGGGCGTGAGAATGAATTGCATATTGATGGCATTCCAGGTTGTTGACCACTGATGGATAATAATGTCCGAGAGGGAACAGGGCTTAGCCTTGAATGACAGGTCAGTTGTCATTTTTACAGTTGGACGATGAAAGCTAGTGAAGAACGTTAAACAGGAAAGACAGAGATCCCCAGGCTACAATTTGTAGAATGGAATGAAGTATGAAGTACAAAGGGGAGGGTGGGGAGTAACTGTGATCGTGAAGGAAGGACATTACTCCAGATTTGGAGCTGACCCATGTGAGGAGGTACTGTCTCTGCTGCCTAACACCATACAACGTTCATGTCTTCCCAACTTTCATGGAGAGTTTGTAGGGCCAGATGCACCATATCCCTTAGTTAGATGGCCTGTCAACTTTCTGCAGCCTCAGGGGACATGCTGAATAGTTAGCTTTCATGCTCACCTTTTCACCAACCTGACACCTGTTACAGATATCCTCAAGGTTCCATGGGCATCAAAGAAGCACAAAATGCCAGCTTCAGGGGGGTCTTGGAGACCATCCATCCAAATCCCTATACTGACCCACATCTGTCCTTGTCCCTTTCATTCTAGCCTATTTGGGAGTCACTTGAAAAACATCATGACCACAGCTCTTTCCCCAAGCGTGAGGTCCAGCCTATCCTCTCCTCTGTCCTCTTCCTCAGCTTTTGTTTACCTGGAAATGCCTTGTTTTTTTCTTCATTCTTAAATGATAGCTTTGGCAGATAAAAAATTATCGATTAACAGATATTTTTTTCCTTTTAAGACTTTAAATATATCATCCCATAGCCACTGACTTCCTTGGTTTCTAAGAAGAAATCAGTGTTTTATTTTATTGAGGATTCTATGTGCATGATTAGTTGGTTCTCTCTTGATGCTTTCGAAATTCCCTTTTTCCTTTAGGTTTCAACAATTTCAGTGTCAATAAAAAGAAAAACATTATACAAAGTCACACTCAATAATGTGTCTTGGTGTGGCTATCTTTGTGTTTACCTTGATTAGAGTTTATTAAAATATATGAGGGGGTAGGCTCATGTTTTCATCAGGTTTGAGAAGTTTTTAAATATTTTTCTCTCTCCTTTCTCTCTCCCTTCTCCTTATGGGATTCCTATGAAGCATATATTGGTATAATTGAGGGTGCTCCACAGGTCTGTCAGGCTCTGTTTATTTTTCTTCATTCTTTTTTCCCCTGTTCCTCAGACTGTATCATTTCAAGATACAGACTGTTTTATTTTCAAGTTCTCCGATCCCTCGCTGCACCTGCTCAAATTTACTATGGAAGTCCTCCTGTGAATTTTTTATATCAGTTATTGTGCTTTTCAGTCTCAGACTTTCTACTTGGTTCCTTTGTATAATGTCTTTCTTTTTATTGACATTCTCATTTTGTTCCTACATTATTTTCCTAGTTTTCTTTAGTTCTTTGTGGTTTTCTTTAGCTCCTTGGACATACTTAATATCGCTGACTTAATGTGCTTGACTAATAATTCCAATATCTGGTCTTCTCAGAGATCATTTCTGTCAAGTTCATTTTGTCCTGTGAATGGACCATACTTTCTTATTTCTCTCTGTGTGTGTGTGTAAAACTGGGACATTCTGAGTATTATAACGTGGTAACTCTAGAAATCAGATTCTCTTCTCGGAGATTAGAGATGTTAATTGTTGAAGGCTGGAGTCATCTGTGTCTTTTCCAAATTATTTTTTCAAAGTGCGTGTTCCTTATTGTGTCTGGTCCCTGATGTTCCATTCTGTTATCTTTGCAGTTAGCTAGTGATCTAACAAATATTTCCTTAAAAGTCTGGTTCCACAAAGAGATGGAGAAAGGGTTGTATCTCTTTAAAACTACTGGCAGATGCCACCAGTGGAAGTCACTGCTGATAAGAAGGCCAAGCCATCTGTGCCAGTCCCTGAGGGTACAACCAGACTAACCAAAATGCACAACCTCAAATTTTTGAAGGAGAAGGTCCCATTTTTACCCTCTCATAGCCAGCTGTAGCGAGAACATGAGCTGCTGTTGTTTGCAAAGGTGTGGTGGGGCTAAGAACTGGGGGGTGGTAGTTGGTTTGCCCTTTATTACAAAGGATCTGATCCTTCATAAGAGTCCTTGATCAAGCACTCTATTGGCTGTCACTAATGTCCTTGGGTTCCAGAGCTCCAGATAATTGATTTTAGTTTCTCTTTTCAGCTTAATATTTGTTTTGGTGGGTAAACTGATCCCTAGAGCTACCTGCTCTACCATTTTGCATGATGTCACTTGGAATGTCTTTCTGGGTGCCTGTATCTGGGAAACATTTGGGGCTTACTAGAATGTCAGTGGCCAGTCCCTGGCCCCCCCAAAACTGAGGATTAGGTCTGGACTCAGAGTGAGAAGGATGAAGGGAAAGGGCAATTGGGTTTCTTTTAAATGCCGCTCAGCTTAAATCCTTTGAGCAAGATGGAATAGAACTGACATTTATTGAATGTCTAACTTCTTCTCATTAAAGTCTCAACAGTTTTGGCCCGTACAGTGGCTCATACCTGTAATTCTAGCACTCTGGGAGGCCCAGGCCAGTGGATTTCTTGAGCTTAGGAGTTAGAGACCAGCCTGAGCAAGAGTGAGACTCTGTCACCCCTAAACACAGAAAAACTAGCCAGATGTGGTAGTTGGTGCCCATAGTCCCAGCTATTCAGGAAGCTGAGGCAAGAGGATTGCTTGAGGCCTGAGAGTTTGAGGTTGCTGTGAGCTATGATGATACTACCACACTCTACCAAGAGGGACAGAGTGAGACACTGTCTCAAAAAAAAAAAAAAAAAA